>NC_140138.1:14523937-14894571 GCF_964035555.1 Netta rufina | reverse complement strand
CACCCCAATTGCCAGAGCTTTCCCTCCCCAGGGGACACAGAGCAGAGGGAGCCACCACCGTGTCACCAACACCCCAAAATACAGCGGCGCAGACCCGTGAACAGCTGAAATGACATTAGAGGTGACAACCCCTTCCCAGGACAACGGCGTGCAGTTGGGGATTGAGGGGATGAGAGACTACTGGTGCCCCACAGAGGCTCATCCACGAGCCCCAAAAATCCCTCACCCCCCAAATACCCTGTCCCCAGAGGGTCCCATGCCTCACGCATGGGGAGGCACGAGCCCCGTGCCCTCTGCCCCCTTCTCCCCCTCGCTGCGGCTGGAGCAAAGGCTTTTGTGCGAGGAGCTGTTGTCTTTTTTCTCATTAATTGCATGGAGCGGTGCCACCACCGGACAAGCAGGCAGTGTTGTCCCGGGCTCTAATAAGGGCAGGGAGAAAGCCAGGCGCTGGACACGGCGCGGCGGCACGCATGAGGAAAGGAAAGGGGACGTGTCAGGGTAGGGGGGAGCTCCACGCACCCACCTTGAGGCACCCAAATCCCCAAAAAACCCTGCGAGCATCGCTGACCATCCCACCCACCATCACCATCCTCCTCCTCCTCCTCCTCCCCGGCAGGGCCGTGGGACTCCTGCCTTCGCTCTTGCGATTGCGCCTCTTCGCTAATTAGCACAATCTGGCGAGGCGCACCGCTCTCCCAGCCATTAATTATTATTAATTATTTGTTATGCAAATAAAGTTGAAGAGCGCGGCGCTGGAGGCAGCACGAATGAAAACAGCCCCGGGCTCTGGGTTATGTAATTACTGCTGGGTGGGCACCCCACGGCCCCCAGGATTTGGGGACACGTTGGTGGCAATGGGCGCTGCTGGGCTGGTGCTGGAGGGGATGGCAGGGGCACCTCGTGCAGGCTGAAATGGGGAAATCGGTGATTTTTGGGGGCCTGGGGAGAGGGGAGACGGGGTACCCAAAGGTGGAGAGGGAAATGTGTCAGTGAGGTGGGTGCTGCAGGCGGAGGGGGACAAGGTGACGGCTGGGGTGGGCTTTGTGGCACCCGCTGGTCTTGCAGCTCCTGTCCCAGCCCCGTGGTCTGTCCCTGAGGGCACTGTTTGGGGAGAAAAATGGATGTTTTTAGCAAATTGCGTCCTGTCCCAGCTGGGGGGTGGCCGTGCTGCTTGGCCACCGGAGCCCCAGGGTGTCGTTTTGGGGCTGGCGCTGCCACATCCCGGTGTCACCGAGCGATCCCACGGGTGGCCCCGTGCCGCAGGGACACGGGCTGGCGGTGGCAGGGCCCCCACCCAACGCCTGCCCGAGCAATTGCAAAGGGAACCAAGAAAAATTGGAAATTAAAGAGAGGAAAGAATTAATAAGGATCCTGGCTCAACCACAATGGCTTTGTTTCAGGAGAGCTGATACCACACGCTCTCTAATGCCAGTCCTCAGAGGCCTTCGGAAAGAAGTGGGGTTTGGGCGATGCTCAGGAGCGTTTTTGGTGGATTTGAGTGCGTTTTAGAGCTCTGCTTGCTTTCTGCCCCAGCCGGTGCCACCCCCTGCACCCGGCTGCAGGTCCCAGCCAGGCTCTGCCGCGCCGCAGCGCATCAACCACTGCTGCAACGCGGTGTCCCAGAGGAGAGGAGATTTTGGGGGGATAAACACACTTCTGCACAGCCATTCCCCTCCTGCTGGGCGCTGCTTTGGCAATAGGGCCATGCCTGAAATGCTGGGGGCTGCCCTCTCTCTGTTTAGTTAGGAGATGATCGTGCAGTGGCCATAAAGTACCCCGATATGCTGATCCCAACCTGTATGTTTATAAAACTGATAGCAAGCTGTCTTGTGCCATACATTCGGTGTCCATGTGGGTTGCCTTTCTGCCCCTCCCCAGCCCCTGGTGGTGTTTAGATCCCCAGGAATCCCCCTGTAAGCCTTGCTGACAGAAATTCTCTATTTCCTCCAGCCTGGGCTGCTTGTCCTGGATATTTAATAGGGGGGGATTCAAAGCCGGGCAAGGAGAGGCTTTGCCCAAGCTCTGCTCTGCACCGTGACCAACATCCCGGCAGTGCTGGGGGCTTGCAGAGGTTCCCTGCCTGCCGTGGCAGCTGCCCGGGCACTCGTGCGTGCCCCAGCACAGCTCCGTGAGGCCACATCCCTCACCGCTGTGCAGGGCTGGAGCCAGCTGCTTGTTTCTAATAAAAAACATCTCCTGCCGTGAGCCACGCTCGTCCTCGCCTGCTCCAGATGCTGATGGTGAGGCCACCGCCGCGGGACACCTCGCCGGGCAGACCTGGTGCCGGAGGCAGAAAGCGGCTGAAGGTGAAAGGACCGAGCTGCAGCTCTGAGCATCACCGGAGAAATGGGACTGCAAAGGGTGCCCAGGGCCCCGTGGCCGTGCCAAAACACCTCGTGCTCCACCAAGAGGAGGATGCTCTTCGCCTCGAGCCAAAAGCTGGTGCCCGTGAGCGGGGCCGGGGGCTAGGACGCGGCAGCGGAGCACAGCAGGAAGGAAGCGCTCGGCGAGGACACAGCCAGCACTGCATGCACGTACTTACATATGTGCTATTTTCAGCTTGACGGGGAGCAGGCCAAGTTCTCCAACAGATTGAGTTTGGATCTGAAATCCTCCTCTCCTCCTCCCCCCTGCCCAGCACCCACTGCCTGCAGGCACGGGGAGTCCAAGTGCGTGCCGGGCACCCCGCTACGGGCCATTTGCTCGTTGTTCCTGCCAGGAGCTCTCCTAGCGCTGCTGCTGCCCAAGAATCGCAGCAAGGATGATGGATCTGACCCTGCTGGGGGCAGCAGCTCCTGCTTGCCCCCTTCCCACTTCGGACTGGCCCAGGCAGCAGCGCCAGCACCCCCCAGACATGTCCCTGCTCCAACAGGGACACGAGTCTCCACTTCTCTTTGCCTTCGCACGTTCATGCACGCTCCCACCTGCTCACTCCTTGCCTTTCCCCAAGCAGAAAACACCCCTCCTTCCTCTTCTCCCCAAATCCCCCCTTTCTGCCACCCCCTCTCTCCCCTACCACTGCGACCCCTCCAGAAGTGCAGCTGTTCTCGCAGCCGTGTCCTTGCCCTGCTTGAAATGCAGGAAGAAATCCATGTGCAACTTACTGTCTCGGCACCCTGTAATCATTTTGTCAGCCGAAAAGCACTTTTGTCAAACCCCCACAGGCAAACCGGGAGGGGACGGGTTGGGGAGAGGCACCTGACACCAGCCTGTGCTTTTCTTCCCCCTTTTTTAATCCCGGGTTTTGCTGTACGGGTGGGACAAGAACCGGGTTTTCCTCTCCTTTCCCTTCCTGGGTGCTTCGGCAGCTGGCCGGGTGGAGGCAAAGGAATAAGGCAAACGTGGCAGAACAGCGGCGAGGCTGGAGAAAATGCATCGCCATCGGCTGGGTTCGCTTGACAAAGTGCAATTACACAACGGGAGGAGAAAGCCGTCCGGCTCAGCGGAGACTTTGGGGAGTTTGCAGCAGGGACTAATGGAGCCTCGGGCTCAGCCACCTGGAATGGCCCCAAAGTGTCCCCGTCCCCTGTCGGATGCTGTGGGGCATGAAACGTCCCCTCTCCGTCCCACCCATGAGCTGCTCTGGTGGGCTCTTTTCAGCAGGAGGGGGAAAGATCCTTCTGCTCCATCCCAAAAACACACAAACCGGGTGGCAGCAGGGGTCTGGGGACGATGTGCTTTAAGGGCTTCTCGGGGGGCTGCATCCTGCCCCCAGCCCCAAGTGCCTGGAGAACACACCTGCCATCAGCAGCCAGGCTCTCTGCGCTTATTTTATTTTACTTTATTTTGGCTGGTGCTTGCCTGAGCATCTGCAGGGGCTGCCCTTGCCAGCCTGCATCATGTGAGCCCCATGGGGAGCTTGCAGAGCGCCGCTCCTTTCTCCCCAACCTTTCCGCTAACGAGGAAGCGAGCGCCTGGGCTGGCTGCAGTGCTGGGAGCTCGGAGCCACCCGTGGTTGCATCCTGCTCACGTCCTTCCCCTGCCCTTAGTGGTGCTGAGAGGGGGCAAAGAGGCCAGGAGCTGGGCTCTGTGTCCGCGGGGAGCAAGGTGCTGCCTGGAAATCTTGTGCTCGGGAGCAGAGCTTCGGCTGGAAATCGATCAGCCCTAACGCAGAGCACTCGTTGACTAATGAACCAGCAATCGTTAGCGCCTGCCCCACTGCTTGCATTTCGCTGCCTTGTTTTCTCCGGCTTTAGCATCTTTTCGGGTTACACCCCCACCAAACACTCCGAGGCAGGATTTGTCACGGGCTCGAGCACCGCTGCTCACATAAAGCAGGGCTCGGACGCAGAAAGACACCCAGCAGCCCACTTGCAAATCCTGCTCGTCTAATTAGGGTGCCAGGAAAGACTCATCCATCCTTAGGTGTCCAGCTTGTCCTCATCTGCCCACGTGAAATTTGGGCCATCAACCACTCGCAGGCACCGTCGCAGCACGGCGCTCCCGTCCGGAGACAGGTCTTTAAATCATCCGCAAGCACCGGGGAAATCGCAGACAGCTCGAGAGCAGAAAATGAAAAGGCGAAACAGCGTTCCTGGAGTTTTCACCCTGAATTATTTGCTCAGCTTTAATAATAAGTTACACACCAGCAAAGCTGAGGCGGCTCTCGCTGACTTGCTGGAGGAAAACCTGCCAAGGGGATGCTGCGGAGCGGTACCCAGCTCCGCTGAGAGCCTTTGGGGACGGGGACCAATGTGCTCCAGGGAGGATGGGCTGGGGAGAGAGGAGGAAATAAATCCTCTTCAACGTGTTTTGGCTGCTCAAATGTGGTAACCTGAAACAGAGTGGATGCAGGAGCTGGGGATTGAAGCTTTTCATTCATTTTTCTGGAGATGGCTGGGAAAAAGTGGCTGCGGGGCCGGTCCCACTCACTCAACTCTCTGCTGGCCCCGGCGCTTGGGGCAGCAGCAGGGAAAGCTCTGGGCTGCCTCTCCTGAGCTATTCCAGGCTGGTTTGACTAAATCGAGCTTGTTTAGGATGAATCACTCCAGCACAGCCGGTTGTGACCTGCTGGCCACTCTGCTTGCTGAGCGTCTGCAATTCCCCGTTTATTGGGAAAAATGAGAAGTTGCTTTTTCGGCCTTTTTTTTTTTTTTTTCTCCAGGACTGCAGATTGCAAATAATGACAGCCTTAAACACGGGCTATTTCACAGCCTGCTGGCGCTTTGGGATGGGATTGCTGCGTGTTTGGGGCCGGTGACACCATGAGCCAGGCCAGCCCTGCGTTGGCACGGTCCATCGGGGACATTAATTTAACTCTTCCCGTTCTCTTTGCCTTTTTTAACCAAGCAGAGTGGCTGAGGTTTTGCTGTGCACCACACGTTACACGCTGCCCACCCTGCCCAGGGCTCTGGGTCTGTGCTGCTCACAGCAAGGCGATGGCTGGGCTGGATTCTGCTTGCTTGCACCTTGAAGGATCCCATTTTTTCTCATGTCCTGGTGTCTGTTCGCTGTTTTTCCTCCCGGTTCCTTACCTTGGTGTAATTTATGGCTGTGGGTCCCCATCCTCCTCTCCCTCCAGCCTCCCCAGGAGCCTCCTCCCTGTGTTTTGGGGAGGCAGGTAGCTCGCTCCCAGCGAAGGAAGCTGTCAGCACTTTGCCCGAGGGCGTTCAAACCTCCCGAGCACAGGCAGAAAACTTCCTGAAGGAGCAGCTTGCCGTGGAAATATCGCTGAGCTGGACGAATTGGTTGGTTTTGGGGGATCAACAGTGAGAGCACCACGAAGATCCACCCCTCTTGCTCCCAGATGCTTGAGCAAACCAAAGATGATTCACAAGGAGAACCTAAACTGCTGATCCTTTATTCCCTGGACTGGACTGGGACCTGATTTTGGACTTTCTGGCAGTAGCCAAGTATCGTTTTCCACCAGCTCCTTCCCCAGATGACTGATGAGAGCCCCCGAGGGTCTGGGCGCACGGTGCACGAAGCCAGGGAGGTGTCCGGGAGCCTGGAGCACGGCTTTGCAGCTGCTCGGCTGCCAGCAGGACCCAGCAACCTTTCCCCCAAAACTGGAAGCGTGTTTTTAGGGAAAGAAAGTAAAAACAACAACAAAAGTCAGTCGCTGCGATGCCATCTGTGTCTGCAGCATCGCACAGCGGGGGGAGCAGCCCGAGCAGGCTGCCGTGCTCACAGCCCTCCGAGCACCTAGGCAGAGAGCTAAAATGGGTGCCACGAGCCTTCCTCCCCCCTTGCTCATCCTCGGGGAGGAATGTCCTGCTTCTCCTGGGAACGGCGTATCTCCCGGGCATCTCTTTCTTTGGAAGCTTTGATTTCTTTTCCAACTGTGGCTCTCCAGCCCTAGCAGCGTGTCTTGGATATTTTTCTCCCCGTGGTCTCCCCCTCCTGCTGATCCCGGCCAGAGGGGACAGAGGGCTGGGGGCAGCAGGTTGCCAGTTGGTTTGTTTTCCTTGGTGGGGCTTCAAAAAGCGATGGGCTGATGGGTTTTGAGTCTCAGGGGGGCAATCTCCCTGGCAGCATCCAAGTTGTGTCACCTCTCCGCTTGGCTCTGTGACGACAGTGTTGATTTGAATTCTTCCAACTTAAGCCTGATTTAAATGATGGTGAAGTTGGGGGGTGGCGTGTGGGAGTAGAGCACTGAGCGCTATTCTTTTTCGGTTGTCATATGCCTCCATAAAGACTTCTGCCTTGGGGATTTGCATAGATCCGTGGTCCAGATTGCGCTGCAAAACCCACCGGTGGTCGGCAAAGCTATGGCAACGGCGCTGCGGTGGCTCCTGAATCGTGCCGAGCCGCCGAGTTGGAGGGTGTTTGCAAGTCTCGTGCCGTGGCCGTTTCTCTTTGGTTGGGGGTCCAGGGGGCAGCTGTGGGCCCGCTCCCCACTTTTGGCCCGTAGCATCCCCTGCACCCCTCGCTCTGCAGCCCTGTCCCCCGGGAGAGAGCCCGGAGCTTGAGGCCGCTCGGCTGTGACAGAGAGGCGGTGAGGTCAGGGAGAAGCCAATTCTCCCTGCTTTTGTGAAAAATCGGTGTTTGGGTGATGACCTCATGGAGAGGAGGCTGCAGAGCGAGCCGCTGCGAGCAGCGAAACCGCAGGAGGCAGCGGGGGGAGATCTTGCAAATGTCCCAGCCACGAGCAAAGCTTAATTCGGTGGTTGTAATTGCTGAGGACACGCACATCTGTAGGAAAGCAGGCTCCCTTCCTTGCAGTGCTCCCAGAAGGGCTTGTTTGTTTAATTTTATCTCGCAGAGAAAATTATAAAAGGAAAAAAAAAAAAAAAAAAAAGAAACAACCAACCAACCACCCTGTGGTTTTGCTCAGCTGCAGCACGAAACGCCCCAGCGGATCCTGGAGAGCGGCGGGGACCGAGGCCCTCGCCTGACGCAGGTATTTCTGTCGGGGAACGGGGTGCCCGGTGTGCCAGTGGTGTCCCCACTCCTGCTGGGACCTGCTGCCCACTTGCAGGGTGCTGGGTGCCGAGGAGCTGCCCGTGGCCATCCTCAAAGCTGCAGAAATCCCGACGTTTCACTCATTATCCCACTCTGAAGGCATCGTGGGGCATCCCCTGTGCCCCTGTGCTGCTCCAAACCCCCTGCCCGGGGCGCTGCATCTGTGCACGAGGGACATCTGCACCCTGTGGGGGTCTCACCAGCCTGGCGGGTGCCAGCAATGCGCTTTCTGATGGAGAGTGAGTGGGCAAGGTGGCATTTTGGGGCAGAACACGGAGATATTTCTGCTGGCTGGCGCTGTGCAAGCCGTCATCCAAACCCTGCCACGGTCCTGGCTGGGCAGCGCTGGCGTGGCTGGGTAACGTGGGAACGCCTGTGCTCTGGTTTCAACTCATTTTCTTTGCTGTCATTAGCTTGAATTTCCAAGGGAGCCTGCGCTCGGCATCAGATGATGACATCCTTTAATTTAGCAAATGCAAAAATGGGAGCTTTTCCAACCGGCGTGATTAGAAGAGTCCTGCTCCTCTCCCACCCGTGGTGCACGGTGCCGGCTGCGCAGCTCCCCTGGTCAGGGCTGGGGCTGAGCCCTGCCCCGCTCATCACACCCACGTGCCACCCATCCTCACTGCCCCTGCCCGCTCTCTGGCGGATAAAAAGCACTGGGGAGGGGGCTGGAGATGGGATGGGAGCTCACTGGGGGGGTGAGGGGGCCGGATCCCCCTGCACCACCCCCCGGCACCCTCCGCAATCCCGTCCCCAGCCCTAACGCCCCTTTGCCCTGCCAAGGGCCTCCTCCGCCGGCGGGTTTGCGTAGACCGCTGCGTGTCCCCCCTAAGCAGCTTAATGAGGGTTAAGAGGCTAACGGGCTTATTACCAGCAATTATTTCCATAGCCCTGCAGGTGTCCCTGAGAACAGCAGGGCCCCACGGCCGCAGCATCCTACTGCCAGCCAGCCCGGGGTGCTGCGAGCTTGTCGGTGCTCAGCTTGGCCATCCGGAGAGGAAACGGTGGAAATCTGACCTCTCCATACATTTTTTTTTTAAATTTTTTACCAAAAATCCAGCTTTGATAAGAGGGTGGTAGCGGGGTGCAGCCCCGTGGCAACCTCCCCCGCCCCGGTCCTTCTTGCTGTGCCTTGGGAGCAGCTCTGCAGCATCCCTGCGCTCGGGCGGTCGCCTGGAGACAGCGCGGCGGGTTGCCACAGCGACGGAGCCTTGGCTCAGCATCCCTCCGACTCCGCCGGCTTGGCCCAAGTTGGGCGAGAGAAAAACACCCCTGGGATGGGGACCCCGCCGGCAGCGGGGCTGGGGAAACTGAGGCACGGCCGGGGGAGGCGGCGAGGCAATGGAGGAGGTTTTTGGAAGCTGCCTCGGGGCTGAAATGGGGGAAGAAACGGTGGAAATGGGGATGGTGGAGGGCTGGGGGGTACCCACAGGCGTTGGGGAGGTTTTGGGGCATGTCCTGGTGCAGCATCTCCCCCTGAGCCCTCCAAACAGCAGCGTTCAAGTCACCGGGGCAATGTCACCTGTGCTTGGGCTGTCACCAGTCCCGATACCCGACGTGCTGGGATGGGACAGGAGGGGTGTGCGCACCCCAGAAGCCGCGCACATGCAGGATTTGGCCACCCTGATCCCAGCCGAAAATCCAGGCTTCCCCCAGTCCCAATAAACCACAATGCCATGAGCACTGGGGGACCAGCGGGGTCACGGTGGTGGCACGACCCTGGGGACCCGCTGAGGCAAGGGAGAGGAGGATGAAGGCTTTTGGGGGTGATACCAGTCCCGGTACCCATGCCAGAGTTCCCCTCACCCTGCCGAGCCTCTAATTATAAATGACAGAAGCGGAGGGCAAGGGGGGGGTTACGTAACTTCGGCGTTTGGAAAATTCTCTCTGCTCCCTTATCAGCTTTATAAATACCTCCAGCTCGGCCCGGCCAGGCTGGGGGGAGGCGGTGGCATGGGCTGCAGCCGGTCCCAGGCCGTGCCTCAGTTTCCCCGTGCCTATGGACAGAAGCATCCCTGCTCCCCCCTGCTGCCGTGCCAGCGGGGGGCTCCTTGTTGCCGGTGTGAGCACAGGGGGGAGCGCTGTTTCTCACCCCCAGCAGCAAAGCAGGTTGATTTTTCTTCCATCCCTGGGGAAAGGCTTGAAGATGCTTTTTGGGCATCAGCAAACCGCAGGCTCAGAGACCCAAGGTCCTGCCTGCCGCCACCACCTGCCTTGTGTGGTGCCACATCCCCCGGACCTGAATTTGTTGCACCCCCCAGGCTGCTCCTACACATGCCCCAAACCCCTGGGCTGGGTCCGTGCTGCATATTAACCAGAATTAGCTCAGCACCCCCATGTCCTGTGCCCAACCAGGGCACACTGAGCCCCGAATATCACTGGCACCCACCACAGGAGGTCAGGGCCCCCTGCTCACATGCGCCTGCATTTGCACCGCTCCCAAATTACCTCCCCGGGGGGTGTTGGAGGGCGGCTGGGGCCACATCGATACGAGCCCGTGCACGCAGCACAGGGCAGCGTTGTGTAACTGCACGTGGCTGCTCGCTGGGGGCACCTCACCCCATCCCACCAGGCTGCCCCTGGCCCCAGCGCCAGGCTCCTGCGCTCCGCGGCCACCCGATGCCACTGTGGCCACCCGGCCGTGCCGGGGAGCTGCCCGACATCCAGGTCTGCATCTCCAAAAGGTGTTGGGAATCATGCCCAGGACCTTTGGGGTCCGATAGCCAGCAGCATGCTGCTGTCTTTGTTCCCCAGATCTTCCCATTCTGGTTTTTGGATGCTGGGGGAAGGATGCCTCGTGTCTCGCAGAGCCGTGTGTGTGCACGCACAGTGGTGCGTGGGCTCACAACACCGAGCTTTGCGCTTGCCCTGTTTGTTGTGGGGTCGCCCAGGAGCACACATGGAAGTTGTTTTTTTTTGTAGGGCTGGCCAAAAAGAAGGTATTCCTGGCTTCTACTTCAGTGCTTTTCTGATCCTGCAGAGTGCACCTGTGCGAGCCACCCAAATGCTGACCTGGGCTGTGCAAACGGGCGGAGGAGCGAAGCAGCTGGGTGTGCACTGACCCTCGCTGGCTTAAAATTGACATTTTTAATACCCCAGTCTCTCTGCTCACCCTTCTACAGCTGCAGGGTCCCTTAACCAAGCGATGCACAGAAACACCCGAGGCTGGGGCACAGAAATAACGAGAACTGGGTTGTTTTAGAGACTCCTACATCTGCCTTTGTAGCGATCCCTGTTAGAGCAGGGCTTCCCAAACGAGGTGGGTGCCTGGGCTCGCGTGGTCCCAGCCTGGCAGATGCCCAAATTGGGCAGGGATTTGATGTCTCCCCATCGGGTCCCTGGGGCTAGTACCCATGGGCAGGGAACGAGGGGGATTAATGGAGCTGCTGATCCCTGATGGCGCGGGGGGCCGGGGAGCAGCGAGCCCCCCTGGCGTTACACAACTCCTGCATTAAATCTTCCCTGCATCAGATAAAGATGTCGTCTTGTGCCCCAAATACCCTGCCCTGCCTGGATATTGGGGTTGTTTTTGTAGTTTTGGGGTGCCTGGCTGCCCAGTGATGGTACAGTGGGATGGGGAGGGCAGAAACCCAGAGCTCCCCAGCCCAGCATCATGATGGGTGTCCCCAGGAAGGAAACTCCTCCGATGGGGAATGGCACCCTGACAGGGAGCCCTGGGAGGATGTGAAGGGCAGGGAAATTCTTGTTGTGGGCAGAGCCCTGAGCTGGGGGAAGGACGGGAGCAGCAAAGCTGTGCCAAGGCCCCTTTCATCTTGGAGATGCCAGGCATGGTGCATGTTTATCAGCCCCAGCAGGAAAGGAAGGTGGTTTTTCTTCTTCCCCTGGGAAAGGCTTGAAGATGTCTTTTGGCTCATGGCTGGCATTAAATTGCAAGTTCAAAGAACCAAAGTCCTGCCTTGGGCCACCGCTTGCCTTGCCCCTGCCCGGTGTCCGATCCCCCGTGTTTGAATCTGTTGCATCCTCCAGGCTGCTCCTTCGCCTCCTGAAAACCTCTGCAATCCCTTTCAAGCTGCTCCTCTTCCATTCCCCTGAGACCGGCCATATCCTGAGCACGTTCCCACTGAACTATCTCAGCCTTTCCACCCCCACCGCCGCTTCTCTCCCTGCCTTTAGCGATCGCACCGGGGGCGAGCGTCCCCCTTCGCTGCCGCTGGCTCCCCACGGCCGCAGCCGAGGTGCCAGATCCTGGACATGTAGGGAAAAGGAGTGGCTGAAATCTGAGCCTGCAGCAATTAGCCGGGAGCGCGGCGAAGTCCCTGCCGGCCGCGGCGTCGGGCTCAGCATCTGCCTCGTCCCCGGCTCGGCCGCTCGCGCTGCCTCCAACGCGGGGTAAGTAGGGCTCAGAGGGTGGCTCTGCCCGAGCGTGGCTTGTCCATCCCCTGTCCCCATCCTCCTGGGCTCGAGGAATGTGGTTTGGGCTCTGCTGACAACGCGATGCCAAGGGGAGCTGGAAACGCAGCTGCTTCTGGGGTGGAAGTGGTGGTTTTGTCCTGGCATGGCGAAGGCAAAGGAGCTGGGAAATGATTTGGGAGAGTGGGGATGGACTGTGCCTCTAACCAAGAGTTGAGGATTTGCTGGTGCTTGGCTGGAGCATGAATGGGTTTGGAAAGCTTAAAAAAAAACCAGGATGCTTACAGGAGAGTGGCGGTGCCTGGTCCGTGGTGGTTTGTGGTGCAGCCTTGTTCGCGTCCTCTGTCCTCTTGCTGGAGGGACACGAATGTCCCCAGCTGTCTCTCGCGCTCATCCTGCTCTTCTCCAGCATGGAAAGGTGCAGATTTCCCAAGGGGAAGCTGGTGCTGAGCAGCTCAGCAGTGCTCCCTTTGTGGTGGCAGCAGCTCCACCTGCTCCAGCTGGGAGCCCTGTTGCGCCCAGCCTGGCACCGCGTCACCTTCCCGTGCCACCTTCCCGTGCCACCTTCCTGTGCCACCTTCCCCGGCACTCTCTGCCCAGGACAAACATTTCCTGGGCGCCGGCTCTGCCCACACATGAGATTTCCCTTGAGCTGGAGACACGGCTCCTGGGAAGGGTTGTGTTGGGTGAGACATGGGAAAACCCACTTTGGGCTTCCCCTTAATGGGATTTGGGAACGAGACCTCAGCAGGAGCCTGGGCTGGGTGAGCCGGGCGCAGGATGATGCAGGATGGATGAAGGTGGTGGGAGGTGCAGGTGCTGCAAGCTGGGGCTGAAGGGGCTCCAGACCAGCCCCTCTCTGCCTCTAACCCCAAGGCACGGGCAGCATCGCTCCGTGTGATGGCTTTTAAAATAGTTTGTGCCCATGTTAGCCTGGGTTGATAGTGCCAGAGTCTCCTGTGCCACCCTGGGATGCTGCAGAGAGCTGGCTGGGCTCTTCCCGTGGTGCAGGAGCCACCAGCACTGCAGCCCATCTCCTCCTGCTCGGTGATAAAATCCTCTGGAAGACATTTGCCCTTTTGGTCCCTCTTTTCCCTGCCTTCCCACGGTGCTTTTTAGCAGCCAGGCCATCCTCCCCCCCTGGGGCCGGGGCAGGGCTGGGGTCACTGCCGTCCCCCTGAGCCCCTTGGCATGGGCTGGATGGGAACACGCCATCCCCTGATGGAACCCACGTCACCGTCGTGTCCCCAGGCAGGGACAGGAACGTGGCCGGATGATTTCAGCTCCGCCACCATCTGCCCCCGGTCCCAGCGCCATGGGTTTGGGGCAGGGGCTGGCTCACGCGGGGCCGTGGCAAGGAGCCGGGCACGTATCGGGATTTGGGGACAGGGGCACGCGCCGGGCACGTGGGAGGGACCGGGGCCACGTGGCGGAGGGGAGTGGATGGGGCGGGCGCAGAGACACCCCAAGGTCACCCATCCGAAAACACCCTCTGGTGCCCAGGGGCTTTTTGGGAAGCTGGAACCCGGCGTGCTTGGGGACCTGCACATCCCACTGGTCCCCCAAGCCCCCCGGCTGGATGCTAAAGCATTTCAAAGCCCCAGGGTCCTTCCAGCCATGATGCACCCAAAGGGGCTCCTATTTTCCCCCCCAAACCCTACTGAACCTGTAGCCAGCTGCCTTCCTCCGCCACCACCATCCCAGCTCCGGGGGCTCTGGGGACACCCCTAGAGTGCCACCACTGCAGGACATGGGGACAGGGAAGGGGACACATTGCCCTGCCTGGTTCCTCGCTGCCAGGATCGGATGTCTGACACGGCCGAGCCCATTTTTCAGGACAAATCCTGCGGGATACGGGAGAGGAGTGGGACCGGGGGCTCGGCGGGCATGAGCAGGCTGGGAAACCTCCCCTCCCCCTGGCTAAATCCCTTCCCCAGCACAGGACAGTAGGTTACGGGACTCGAGCAGAGGTTGGATTTAAGGAGATTACAACTTCTCCCCCAGGATAATCTAGAAATTCAATTAAAACTCTCTGTCTCTCTCCCGGGCTGCAGCAGGGCCACGGGGCACCCTGCGCCCCGCAGCCATGGCTGGGGAGCGCTGGGGAGACCCCCCCGGGCTCGAGCCAGGTAAGGGCTGACCCCTCATCCCATGGCCTGGTCATGCTCCCCCCCCTACCCACGGCTCTGCCCCTCCCTGGGGGATTTGCCGTGGGGATTAACCCCGGGGTTTGGGGGCGGGGGGCTGTGGGACGGGGCTGTGGGACCCCAAGGATTTGGGTGCGGGTGCTGCAGGGTTAAGGGCTGGTTGGCTGCATCCTACGGGGTTTTGGGTGTCCCTCAGTGCAGACTGACCCTGCCAAAGCCTTCAGCCCCCCCCTTGCCCTCTTCCTCACCCCCCCACCGTGTCCCTCCCCGTCCGGGCTGTGCGGATGTGAGCAGACAGACAAACAGCCGGAGTATCCCGGGCCATGGGATTCCAGACCCGGCGGGGTGGCTGCAAGCTGAGGGGGGACCGCAGGTGCTGTGGTGCTTCCTGACCCTCCCCGTGCTGCAGTGGGGCAGGGGGAACAGCCCTAGGACCAGCCAGGGGGGCAGTGGGGTGGACGTGCACCCCCAGGACCCCACACTGTAGGTATCGGTGCTGCCAGTGCTGGGACCAAGGTGGCTGAACGGGGATGCTCGGTGTCCCCATCACACGGTGGAGGTGGGGGGACCTTCCCCAGGGTCCCCACTAACTCAGAGCACATTTAGCAGGGCTTTGAGGGTGCTTAAATGCAAACCCATCACCCGCAGAGGCCACCTGAACCCTGCACTGCGCGTGTCCCCTTTTCTCTTCCCCTGCCTGTGGTGGCACCGTGCACAGCCCAGGCTGGTTGGGGATGAGCCAGAGCCTCTCTGCTCTGAATCCACCTTGTCCCCGTGCGTCAGTTTCCCTCTGATGTGCCCCATTGAGGCTCTCAGACAACGACATCTCGGCTGCTCACTGTCACTAGTGGGGTGCGTGGCGAGGTGCCTGCCCGTGGTGCTTTTTCACCCGTGTCTCCCCCAAAAAACGAGCAGTTTTTTTCTCATACTGTCATGGGAGACTCGCCCGTCCTCCCTGGCAGCGGGGAGGAAGCGGGGGGCCATTTATCTGCCGGATTTTGTCAGGGCCTGTCCCGCCTCGTGTCGGCCCTTAATTGACTGGAAGTGCGCAGAGACGGGGCGGCGGCGGCACAAAAACTTCAGGCAGAATAATTCTGCTGCTCCCCCCTAAACCCTGAGGGGGAGCCCCCAGCTCCATCAGCCCCCTCCCCAGTTTTGTGGGTGCCCATTTCAGCCCGGGGCTGGGTCCCTCTCCATCGGGACGGGGTTTGGGCACAGCCCCCCTGCTCCCCGCTCGGCGCTGACATTGCCGTCCCGCTGCCGGGGCATGAAGGGCATCGCTGCGGGAGATAGGGACGTTATCTCCTGCTGCAGGGCTGCCCGGCGTGACCTCCTCGTGCCGTCCCCTCTCAGTTTGTCACCTCTCCTGTGCCAAGGGGACCCGCGTGCCCCGGCTCCTCTCCTCGGGAGCAAGGTGTGATGCTAAATCACGTCGGCGTGCCCGGCCGCCTGTAACTAACGCCCTCCCCTGCGCTCGACGAGCTGTTCCGAATATTGTCATAACATTTAAGCCCCTTTAAAAAATATAATAAATAAAATCAGCAGAGCAGTCAGCAGATTGCTTGAGACGCTCGGGTTCTCAGCGGGAAGCTGCTCTGCGGCTGCTGCAGTTTAGGGGCAGGCGTCGTTGCCTCTGAAGGCAGCCACGAGCTGGCCTTGGCCGGGGCGTCGCGGTGCTCAGAGCCCTCCAGGGAGCTGGGGGCTGCCCCTTTCTTGCTGTTTGGGTTCCTTAATGCTGTTCGTTAATGCTGTTATGCTGTGCAATGAGCAGCACGTGCCGGGGATGGCGGTGGGGCTGGTGGGCACCGGTTGCGTTAAGTTTTTGTGCTTTGGTCCAGAGCTGGGATGCTCCAGGACTGGATTTAGGCACGGTCGCACCAGCCCTCTCCCAGCCCGAGCCTCCCGTGGCGGCAGTGTGGGGCTCCAGTGCTGAAATTAAAACCAAACTCAGCTTTCAGCGAATTCAAGAGACTGTGTTTCAAAACAAAGCCGTGCTAAATAAAGAGAGAGCTGCAGGCGGGCGCGTGCTCCGGCACAGCCCCACCACGCTCCTTTATTCAGCTGCGGTCTCCCAGGGCTGCCGCTGCTGTCCCCGGCTGGAGCTGCTCCCGACAGTGGGTTTTGTGCCCCCCAGGGCTCTGATCTCTGGCCACGGTGAAGGCAGGTCCCGGGGGAGGGATGGAGGAAGGAGCAGGGCCCCAAAACGGATGGATGTCATGGCAGCAGGGGGATCCCCACTGCATCCCTGGGGTGCAACCCTGTGGGACATGGTGGGGTGGAGGAGAGGGAAGGAAGGGAGGAAGGGTGGGGAGAGAGAGAAAGGGAGAAAGGGAGAAAAAGAGGGAGAAAGAGAGAAAAAAGAGAAAGAGAGGAAAAGGAAGGAAGGAAGGAAGGAAGGAAGGAAGGAAGGAAGGAAGGAAGGAAGGAAGGAAGGAAGGAAGGAAGGAAGGAAGGAAGGAAGGAAGGAAGGAAGGAAGGAAGGAAGGAAGGAAAGGAGCAAAAAGGAAAGTAAGAAAAAGAGATAAATAGAGAACAAGGAAGAAGAGAGAAAGAGAGAGAAAGAAAAAGAAAAAAGAAAGAAAGAAAGAAAGAAAGAAAGAAAGAAAGAAAGAAAGAAAGAAAGAAAGAAAGAAAGAAAGAAAGAAAGAAAGAAAGAAAGAAAGAAAGAAAGAAAGAAAGAAAGAAAAGAAAGAGAAAGAAAGGAATAAAAGGAAAAGGAAAAGTGAGGACATGAAGGAAAGCTGAAGGGAAGGAACAGCAAGACGAAGCAAGAAAGGGGAAAGGCAGGAGGCAGAGGGGGCGGTGGCAGAGACGGGGAGCCCCAGGGTCCCCTGAACGTCACCGGGGCGAGGGCAGCGCCGCTGCCCCTGCAGCCACCTGGGCAATTCTCCCTCCCAGCACCACTAATCCAGCCTCAGCTAATCCCCCCACAGGTCACTGGGAGCTCATTGCGTTTCGTCCACTTCCCAAATGCATCTAGAATTAATTAAAAAACAGCCACAGTGAATTCATCCTGTGGCAAAAGCATGCGGTGCGTTCCTCTGGGTGCTCCTCTGGGGCTGTGGGGCGGGCCGGAGGGCGTGATGGAGGGACAGACGGCCTATTGTGTCTCCAAATGCTCATCTTTCATTAAAAGGGAGGAGAGAAAGCCTAAACGGATGTAGGCAGCATGGTGGGGAGGAGGACGTGGACTGGGTGACCAGGCTGGGTTTGGCTGGCTGAGCCTGCAGCCAGCCCAAAACATCAGCTCCATGAGCAACCTGCTGAGTCCTTTAGTCTTACAGTGAGCACAAGGTGGTAAATACTAAGTGTCAGTGGTAATTGCTAGAAGTAACCTCACTAGTAACTGTCAGTGCCTATTTTTCTCTTCTCGTGGCTGTAAGGAAGGAGAGCATCTCCAGCAGCAGTCATGCTGAGTGCCCCCAGAAGCAATTTCTCGGTGTGCTGACACCCCAAAGAGTGACTGCGGTGCTTGAAAAATCAGCTTTGGGGATAAAAATGCTCGAGTCTGGATAGCAGCAGGTGGAAATATGGGATTTGGTGCATCAGACGGTGGCACACGTGGGTCTTCTTTCAGCACCTGGGAGCTTTGGGCAGTTTCTTAGTGCTTCTGCTTCAAATACAAGGCTTCTGTGGGGATCCCCAAGACCCAGGCTGGATTTGGGGAGAATTTATGTAAAAGGAAATCTAGCAGATCGCTGCGAGCCGGGATGATGCAGCCTGAGGCAGGCAGTGCCTGGCAATGCTCCCCGGTGCTGGCGATGATGCTGGGCCGGCCGCCCAGCCCGAGCTGCGTGCAATGGAAAGGGTGTGCTTGTCCCTGCGTGTCCCCAGGGCTCGTGCTGATTGCAGGGATCGAGCACATCGATCGGCACTGCGGGTACAGAGCAGGGTGTACAGCCATGAGCCGGGCACCTCTGGGCTGGGGGGGACAGGGGTTTCATCCCCAGACACATCCCATGTTGTTAAATAGTAGGGCGAGCTGTGGCAGAGGGGTTGGGGAGCGCAATCTGTTTGGGGTGCTTGGGATTTGGCTTCTCTGCAATCCCTCCTGCAGCCTGGTGTGCTGGGGAAGGGGCAGCGGGATGTGTTTGGGTGCCCCTCACCATGGGATGAGCTGGGCCAAACAGATAGGATCAAAACAACCCCCCCTTCCCCAGCAGCACTTGTCCCTCCATGAGACTTGGCCACCGTAACCCACCCGTGACCGTAGATGGCTCCGTGTCCCAGTGGACCTGTTGGGAACGCTGCTCCTCAGGACATCTGCCCAGAGCGAGTGCCTTCCCGGGGCCGTCTCCAACCAGCTGCACGTTGGCCGTGTCCTCTCCCACCCCCGGGCAAGGGAAGGGAGGTTAAATCCACATCTCCCTGTGGTTTCCCTCGACCCCAAAAGAGCTGGTGCTCGGGAGGTCGGGTGACCGCTGCTGGGCAGCCATCCATCTGGCACGGGCAATGTGAACTGCCGGAGCTGCTTTCAGGCGTACCTTTATTAATATCTCCACATGAGGAAGGAGAGCAGCTTGGCCTCTCTGCTCTCCCCTCCAGCAACCTGACCCCACTCTGACAGGAGAGCTCATGAGGAATGAGAAGCAGAGACGTCTTAAGAGACTCTGGTGCAATCCAAGGTTTTTCATCCGCTGGTTTCTTTGGGGTTCCCAGAAATGCCACATCTCCCCAGCAAGGTTTGCAGCATGAAAGAACAAAGTTTAAGGCCTCTTCCTTCCCCCTGTGTGTTTTTTGGGAACAGCCTTGCCACAGGGGCAAAAGAAATGGGATCAGGGAGGTCCTGCAGCCAGCACTCAGGGGGTGCCCTCCAGTCCCTTTGCCCAGGGAGGTAACGGCCCTGTCTTTGTTTTCTCATTGCAGAGCCTCTCACGGGATCCGCGTGGTGACGTGGCCGCCAAGACGTGGAAGCTTGGGACTTCTCTTCCACCGCAACAGAATTTGGGGGGTGGGCAGGGGTGGGCCAGGGGGACGCCAGGAGTCACGAGACCCTTCACCTTCACTGTGGGCTTGGCTCAGGGATGACTGCAGGCAGAGTCAACCCCTACAGCATCGTGTCCTCCGAGGAAGACGGGCTGAGGTTGACCACCATGCCAGGAATCAACGGCTTTGGCAATGGGAAAATCCACACCAGGAGGAAATGCAGGAACAGGTTTGTAAAGAAGAACGGCCAGTGCAACGTGGAGTTCACCAACATGGATGACAAGCCGCAGAGGTACATCGCAGACATGTTCACCACGTGCGTCGACATCCGTTGGAGGTATATGCTCTTGCTCTTCTCCCTGGCGTTTCTGGTGTCCTGGTTATTGTTTGGGCTGATTTTCTGGCTAATTGCACTCATTCATGGAGATCTAGAAAACCCAGGAGGAGACGATACCTTCAAGCCTTGCGTTCTGCAGGTCAATGGCTTTGTGGCTGCTTTTCTGTTCTCCATTGAGACCCAAACGACTATTGGTTACGGCTTCCGCTGCGTGACGGAGGAGTGCCCGCTCGCTGTCTTCATGGTGGTGGTTCAGTCCATCGTGGGGTGTATAATTGACTCTTTCATGATTGGTGCAATAATGGCAAAGATGGCCAGGCCCAAAAAACGGGCCCAGACATTACTTTTCAGCCATAACGCGGTAGTGGCAATGAGAGATGGGAAACTCTGCCTGATGTGGAGAGTTGGGAACCTCCGGAAAAGCCACATAGTAGAAGCCCACGTACGAGCTCAGTTAATTAAGCCCAGGATCACGGAAGAAGGGGAGTACATACCCCTCGACCAAATAGACATCGACGTGGGGTTTGATAAAGGCTTGGACCGTATCTTCTTGGTGTCCCCCATCACCATTCTCCATGAGATCAACGAAGACAGCCCCCTGTTCGGGATCAGCCGCCAGGACTTAGAGACGGACGACTTTGAGATCGTGGTCATCCTGGAAGGCATGGTGGAAGCCACCGCGATGACGACGCAAGCTCGGAGCTCCTACCTGGCCAGCGAGATCCTGTGGGGCCACCGCTTCGAGCCCGTCTTGTTCGAGGAGAAAAACCAGTACAAAGTAGACTATTCCCACTTCCACAAAACCTACGAGGTCCCGTCCACCCCCCGCTGCAGCGCCAAGGACTTGGTGGAGAACAAATTCCTCCTGCCGAGCACCAACTCCTTCTGCTACGAGAACGAGCTGGCTTTCATGAGCCGCGACGAGGATGAGGAGGACGATGACAGCAGGGGTTTGGATGACTTGAGCCCGGACAACAGGCACGAGTTCGACCGGCTTCAAGCGACGATAGCGCTGGATCAGAGGTCGTACCGGAGGGAGTCGGAAATATGACTCTTGGTCCTCTCACTGACTTTTCCGAGGGTATTTTTTTTCCTCCTCTAATCTCTTCCCCTACAACCCGCTCAAATTATGCAGAACAATGCAAGTGCCATAGGAATGCTTGAGAAATTAGTATTGTTCCTAGTTTTCAGTTTCATCGCAATAACCACTGAGCGGTCTGCAGGAGGGGACGGGGCAGGCACGGGCGCTCCCCGCACCCTGGGGACGCGGAGGGGCCCCGGGCGTGTGCGTGCCCCGCACCAGCTGCAGGGCTGGGCTCTCCCCGCGGGGAAAGCGCGAGCGTTTTCTTGGAGCCGAGATCCAAAAAGAGGAAATATCAGGAAACAAATCTGTCTTTCTTTCTTTTCCTTTTCCTTTTTTTTTTTTTTTTTTTTTAAAACTGAGCAGCAACAACAAAAAAATTGCTCCTTCCGGCAGGCAGTATGATTCAGTTGCACAAGATCAACACTTGAAATAACATGCAACGTTAACGTACTTCTTTTTAATTTGGGGAAAAGGGAGGGGAGGGAGGTGAGAGGGTTTTTAATTTTTTCAACGTAACATTTGGGAGACTGTTTACCAAAATAATAATGACAATAACAATAATAATAATAATAATAATAAATCTGAAAGGAGTGATTCGGTATTTTTTAAAAGTGAGCAAGGGAACGAATAAGTCACCGAGGTCTTTTGAGGGGTGACTTGCTGGGCAGATGCAGGAGCTTGAAGCCAAGATGGCATCCGATTTTCGGGTGTGCTTTTTTTCCACTGGCACGGCTTCCTAGACAGAAAATAGACGTAAGTGGCTGCAGGTCCGTGGCAGCGAAAGCGAGTAGCATAATTACTGGCAAAGTAGCTAATAGGGAAAAGCCAGACTGCTATAGAAAGAATCTTTGTAAACACAATAATTAGCCAATTTCTGGAAATATTGATCTTCAGGGTGGAAATTGGGTCTGGGGCATCAGCTGCTGAAGTGCTGTGTCTCTGGCGGGGAATTCATAACTTTCACCATAACTAGGATGAAATAATGAAAAGCACAAAGGGCAGACTCGAAAGCTCTCAAATTCAGGTATTTCCCCACTTCACCAAAAATAATAAAATAAATAAATTGGTATATTCTCCTTAGAAAACTCATTTGAAATGTGGAAATCCAGGTGAAATTCGTCTTGCTGGGCTGCATTTCTTCGAGCCCAGAAGCGGGATGAGAACTCTGCCCTGTCCAGGCACAGCAGCGCCTGTGCCGCCTCTGCTGGGCTGGGATTTATGAATTCCCCATTCACTGGAGAGTCCTGGTTCGGAGGCAGATGCTTTCCCAAAACCTAGAGCTGCCAGTCAGGAAACCCACCGCGTCCTGCGCATCACCCTGTCCCCGCGCCCCAGCCTCGAGGTGGATCGTGCCTTAGAGATGCAAACTCATCCCATGCCCGTCCCGCCCCGACCCCATCGCTCTGCCCCCACGGCAGCACCCCCGTCCCACCGCCTGCTGCATTTTGGGCTGCTCTTGGCTGCTCGCTGGTTTGCCTTTTGCTATGCCACGAGGCGAACCACGCCGTGCATGGGAAATCTCTCTGCTCCCTTTGCACAGAGGGAAGTTGGGCAGATGCAGCTCACTGCTCCCTACGTCCTGGCACTGTTTTCTTATCGGTGCTCCCCGTGCTGCAGGAAAGGCTGTACCCAACTCGGGTGGGTGCAGGAGGGTTGGGGAGCAGGGTCCTCAGCAGCAATTCGGCTCCATGGGCTCGTGGCTCTTTCCTCCAAGGGTTGTAACTCGGCAGCTTGTGCCCAAATATCAGCAGCGCAGGCAGGGTTTGTCCCTCTGCCCCCATCTCCAGCTCTTTTTGGCAAAGAGGAGCCGCTGCCCCCTGCCCACCCCTGCCGCACAGCCTCTCGCCATCCGGATGGGGTCGGGGGCTTGGTCCCCACAACATTCCCTCCCCCCCTCTTCTCCCACCCTTCATCCCACAGCTTCACCCCCGCAGCCCCACGCTGCCCACCCAGGGGCTGGGTTATTTTTGGCTTCCCCTAACCAAAAAAACGCGGTGAAAAACCATCCCCTCCTTGGACACCACTGGGAAATAGCCCGCCGTTTTGGCACCGAGTGCCCCAAATGGGCTGACCCCAAATCTGGGGACGGGTCGGGATGTGCCATCAGGTGCTGGCCACGACATTTGTGTTTCCAAGACTGCAACCATGGGCACCATCCCATTGCTGGTCCCTTTGCCCCTGGTGGGGGATGGTTTTTGCCACCCGCTTTTTGCCCCACAGCATCTGAGGGGGGTGGGTGGGCAGGGCGACAGGGGGGGCAGAGAGATTTTGTGTGCGCACTACTTATTTATTTTTTTAAGAAAAATGCTTTTAAGTGGTTTTAGGTTCTTTTGAATAAATAATAACTGTGTAAAAAGGTGCACATCTTGCTGCTGTAGGATTCTCAGAGGGTTAATTTCTTTATAAATATATATATATATATCTCACAGTAAATATTTGTACAAAAATGAAAGAGAAATAGAGATGTCTTTAAGTAAATTATTGCTTTTAAAGAAACTTATATGATTGTACAGTGTTACCTGGGAGAATAGAATAATATATACAGATGTATTTTTAAACTATCGCATAGGGGGCCATGGGGGGGCTGGGAAGAGCCCGGAGAGGCCAATTTGGGACCCTCCCCAGCTCCCGTTCACGTGCCCCCTCCCCAAACCCCGCTAGTGAGGCTCTAGCTCTGGCGAGTCGTCGTATCTGCACTGTATAGTCCTCGTCCCGGCCATGGGCGTGCTGGCACATGGTGTATAAATATTATTTTTGCCTACCCGCGAGTGCTCGGAGCTCTTGGGCGTTTTGCTGCGTGGTGAAGGCTGCCCGGGAGGCTTCCTTCTGGCGGCTCCTTGGTGGCTTTATCACACGCATCGTCAAAGAGAATGGGGGAAAAAAAAAAGCAAAAAGAAGCCCCAAAGCGGTGGGTGTTCCTGGGAGGGGGCTGAAAACTCACGGGGATGCTCTCAGGGTGCGGGGTTTGGTGTCTGAATGGAGCGAGGGCAGAGCAGGACCTGCGGGGTGGGAGCTCAGAGCCAACCTTGGGGGGCTCATCCCCCAAAACCACCCCCAGCCCAGGCTGCTCCTTCCACGGAGCCCCCGCTGGCGTTACGCTCGATCCTTGCAGGATCAGGGGAGCGACCCCGCTAATCCTCTTGGCCAGCACCCCGCACAGCTCGCCCCTCGCCTCCGAAGAGCACCCGCTGCCTCCGGAAAATGCTCGCCCTGAGCCTCCCCCTGCGGCCCCGTGCCGTGGCACGAGGTGTCCCCACTCCCTGGGGTCCCCGGGAGCCGTCGGGACGAGCCTTAGCTTCTCATCACCGAATTTAGTGCACTTAGTCTTTAGGGCTGGGACAATCACTTTAGCGCTTAACCTTTCGCGACGCGGTGCCTGCTTGACCTTCAAACCTTTTGTAGGAAATGAATTCAGAGCCACCTTTTCTATCTTTAATAAGGCAGAACAAATATGTTTATTTTTAAACCCTCCTGCTCTTTCCTTCCCTCTCGTGCTGACAACCAAAAGAGCCCCCCCTCCACCCCCCCACCCCACCCTTTGCCATTTCTTGCACGCCGAAACGCAGCGGGCGGCCGGATCCTGCTCTGCCCCCAGCCCCAATTCAGGGATGCTGCCACAGGGGGTTGGCGCAGGGCCGGGTCCGGACGCCCGCCAGCCGTGCACATCTGCCCCGCCGTCCTCTCCCGGGTGGGACCTCGGAAAAAGCCCCATCTTTTCCTCCCCCCACCCCAAAAACGCTGCTGGGGGCTTCCCCAGGCTCAGCCCCAACGCGGTTTGGGGACCGAGGCAGGCCACCAGTTCGCACGGGCAGGTTGGCAACTGGGAGCACTGGTTTCCCAGTGCTATAAAAAGGCAGAGCCCGTTCGCTGGGGCTGCGGTGACGTGCAGCGGGAGCGAAGCTGATGGATGCAATGGAAGTCTCTGTACCTTCTCCACCTCCGGTGTTTCTCTGTCTCATTGCACATATATTTGAGATATATGTGACAATGTATATATATATTTGTAAAATGTATTTCAAATGACAAAACTGGCCAATTTTATGTTATTTTAAATATATTATATATATTATATATAAGTCTCCAAAAGATATAAATAGACTAGAGAAAATAATATAAATATGTAATAAATGTATTTTGATCTATTTAAAATATCTCGCGTCATGCTGTATATTTTAAAGATCGCAGGGACTTGTCTGGCTGTAGTATCCTTGATGTGGGATTTATCGGCTGTCAGTTGTCACACATATATTTAATACCTGCAGCAAACTTTGAGCAAGCTTTAGGGTTGGTGGGACAGCGCTGCCCAGGAGCTGGCTAGGACAAAAACAGGTGGGTTTTAGGAGTTTTTAAGTAAATGCCCATCTGATGCTTCTAGGTAGGAGTAGAAACCCCAAGTTTAATGTCAGCCCTTTCCAAGGGGAGCTGGTGCCTGGGAATGTGATGGGGCTGTGGGGTGTGCAGGGCACCAGCCTGATGGGACAGAAAGGATGCTGAGGACGCATCAGCGAGATGCACCAGCGGGTTTGTGCAGCCCCAAATCAGCTGCAGGGAGCGGATTTGAGCAGCTCAGCCATGCAGGGAGCCCGGAGATGGGAAAACCATGGCTGGCGGCCGGGCAGAAAGAGCCCAGTCATCCGAAGCTGGCCCAACAAATCTTCCCCGAGCAACCTTGGCCGCCCTTGAGCTGCACGAGGATCTGTTTCCTAAGGGCACTGCCTCCTCCAGGGATGCCGTGCCGTGTCCAAGTGCCAGCTTAAATGTCTTTAGCAGTATGTCACGGGCGAAGGAAGGCAGAGGGAGAGTGCGGGACACAGTGTGCGGGGAGGTTAATTGCCTGGTGGATGGGGAGCCCCCTGGATTAGCCATCCTGGCTCCCCCTCCTCGCTTTGCTTCTGCAGGGAATGGTGTTTGTGTGCCGAGGTCGTCTCGGAGGAGTGAATTCATCATAATTTCTCCAGCTGGTCACCAAATGAGGCTGGGCAACCGGTGACCGACAGCTTCCAGCTGCCAATGCTGGGCTGGGTCCGGCCGGCTCCTTCCCTTCCCCCACTGGGAGATTTCTGCTCATAAAAAAAATAAAATAAAATAAAAAATTATCTCTGCCAGCCACTCGCTCTAATCACCAAAGGTAGGGCCTGGGCTAAGCATGATTTAAGAGCGCAGCCTGTTTAATTTATAAGGGGGGAGACTGAGAGGTGACTTGATTACAGCATTTGTCATGGGCAAGAAAACACTGGTACAAAGAGGTAACTTAATCTACCAGGGAAAGGCATAATAACAACCTCTTCCTGGAAGCCCAAGCCAGACAGATCTATCTTAGAAATAAGGAGCGATCTTTTAATAATGATTAGCTATTAGAACAAGCTACCGATCTCTGTCTCTTAATGCCTTTAAATCTGCACCAGATGCTTTTCTGGAAGCTTTGCTCTTGCTGAGGAGCAGAGCAGGGTTAGTTGGGAAAGGTAATGGGCTGTTACAGGCACACAGGAGGTGAGACAGAAACCTCCCTGCTCTCCTCGAAAACACAAGCTGGATTTTGGGGGTAAAAATGCCCCGGGGAGGGCAGGTGGGGGGTCCTGCAGGCTGGTCCTGGGGACGAGCCCCAGCCTCGCCAAGCTCCTGTGCCTCTGCTCCCAGGGTTTGCTCCCCCCCTGTTGCAGCGACTCCTCACGCACTACAAAAGCCATCGCTTCGTTTGTGGAAGCATTTAATGATTCGGGAGCCAGCAGCTCCCTGGGGACGGTTCGCACTGCCTCGATAATTCCTCCCTCGGTGGCTGCTTGTAGCAGAAATCCCTGGGGAGCCGAGCTGACGCTGGCACCGCAGGAAACTGGCTACTGGGATGCTTGGTCCTTGCTTCAACTCCCACTCTGACCACCCTCATCTTCAGGGCAGGCACAGGCAGGGTGTTTTTTGGCAGGGATGCTAGCGAATACCCCAGGGATCACTGATGGGCTGCAGAAGGGAGGCTGCGCAGCTGCCAGAGGCATTGGGGCTCTTTCTTAGATGACAAGCTCTGCTTTCAATAATCAAGATGTCTTTAATTGCTAAAGCCCTCTCTTCTCTTACCAACGTAGCAGCCCAAGCTGACCGCCCTCCTGCCTCTTTCCTTTTGGTTTCAGAGGACCAGGGCAGCTCCCCGTGCCCTGCAGATTCCTGGTATTTTTATGCCCTTGGATGGGCTCGGCTCAAATATTCCTCCACTGAAACCTGGGTGTGCTGAGCCCTGGGCCAGGCAGGGAGCAGGCAGGAGGGGCTGTGAGCCTCTGCTAGCTCAGGATTCCCACCAGGATGGTGCTGGTGAGGGGCTGTGTGCTCTGTGGTGTGTGCTGTGTGCTGTGTGCTGTGAGCTGTGGCAGGGCTGGGTCGAGCAGAATCACCCCCGCGGCTGCAGCTCCTTCTTCTAGGCAGGGATCAGTCGGATGGGCTCTGCCATCCAGCATGGGCATTACCATGGGTGTCCGGGTCCTTTGGCTCAGATCAGTGCCAGGCAGAAGCTTTCTGAACCAAATCCCTCATTTCGGAAAGGTGGAGGCAGGAACCTCACCCTCACCCCGTGGCAGCGCAGCTCCTCCGTGCATCCTGGGTGCACGCATCCTCCCTCCTGACCGCATTGCAAAGCTCAGACCCTCCAAACCTCTCCTCCTTTGCTCCCTTGCACCAGCCCAGGCACCCGGGAGCAGCTCGGGTACCGCGGGGCGATACCCAGGGATGCTCGCTTGTCGCTGGGGGTAGCCATGGCAACGGAGCAGCATCCCTGCTCTCCTGCCAGCAATTTGCTTTTTCATCCTGCATTAAGGTGGACCCTCGCCGGCTCCTTTCTCCCAAGCCGAGAGCTCTCCCACTGAGGGTTTTGCTCTCCAGCTCCTCATCTCCAATCTCACGCCGTCCCATGTTGGTTTATCCCTGCCCCATAACGGGGTGCCGAGGGGGAGCCGTCCCCTGCAGTGGGGTGGCCGGGAGCACGGCGCCTGGAGTTTCTCCTTAACACACGTTTATGAGTGTCAGCGGGACAAAATTAAGGGTTTTCCTGATAGTTGTTGCTAAAAGGTCGCTGTCAAGGTTAAAATCTTAACTACTTTTATTATTATTTTTTTTTTTTATCGTAAAAGGCCTCTGTTCGTAATAACCCACTGGCTTATTAATATGGATCGGATTTTTCAGTACTGGATGTAATTATCGCCCGTGAAGTACTTTGTTCACCTTTCACATTTCTCTCCGCCTGGGGAAGGCAAACACATGAGTCAGCGTCCCTTTTTCTGTCGGTTTTAGGCAGTTTCTGTGACAAGCCGTCGTGAATCAGCACAACGCTGCCAAGTTCAGGTCGCAAACGCTCGCCACGACGCTGCTCCTGGAGAACACGGCGCTTTAACACAGGCGAAGGAGAGACCCCTCCCAGTCCCGGGCTCCGGGGAAAACCCCTAAACCAGCAGATTTTGGACTCAAATCGGGCACGGTGGTGCTGCTTTAAGGGAAGATGCTCAGGAGGGTTTCTGATCGGATATCAGGGCTGTGGATGGGGAGGGAAGAGGAGATATGTCCGGGCTGGCAGAGCAGAGCCCTTTCCCCAGACATTCAATGCTTCCCCTCCAGCTGGCACGTTCATTTTGGCAATACCCCGTCAGCGTGTAATTAACCCTTCCCTCTTTGCTGCCTGATGACCCCAAGCAACCCATCTGTCCCCCAGGCTGGGGCATTTCTTGCTGTCCCCTTCCAAAGCAGGGTCCCTGCTTGCAGCACCCGCGCGGGGTCAGGGATGGGGACACCGGGCACTCGGGGACATCATTAGGGTGCCGAGACGGGGGTGACCCCGTGGGGTTGGCCTTGGCAGCCCGTTCTCCGGGGGGTGGCACCCCTGCCTGGTGGGCTTGCTGTCCGTTTGGGTTCGTGGCTGACTCAGCCCCAGATGGTTGCTGCGAGCGCTTATATAACGGCGTGTTTTGGTGGGGGCCGGGACGCGGTGAGCGGCGAGGAGGTGGGCGCGGGGGCGAGGGAGGGAACAGAGCTAAAGATAAGCCTGGCAGCTCTGGCACTGCTTCGCCAGGCCCCCGGGAGCCGGCAGGGGAAAGGCGCTGGGGATCGGGCGCTGAGCTCGCAGCCACGGCCCCGCTCCCTGAGACGGAGCTCAGCATCCCTCTGCCGGCACCGATCCCCTCCCCAGCACAGAAATCACCCCCATTCCTTAAAACTTTTTTATTTTATTATTTTTTTCCCTGTGTTTCCTCACCTGGGAGCCAAAAGGGAGGGGTTTTGCCCCGTCCCAGGGCTGCACCAAGCTGTGCAGAGCCCCCCGCAGCCTTCATCCCCACCGCTCTCCTCCTCCCGCACCTGCCGACCAGCACCGAAGCGCGCGATTGTACCAGAAAACTGATGTTTATTTCTCTTAAAGGGATGTTCTGGGTGACCTTTGACCTCTGTAGAAGTCTTCCTCTTTTGCCCAGTTTACAACTTCAGCGTAAACACAGAGACGACCCCTTGTTTTTATTTGGGAATTTTATTTTCATGCTCTGGAGATTTGCTAAACAAAAAAATGATTCCAATGTGAAGGACGTGCTGGGTGATGGCTTTTCTCTGAGAAAAAAAAAAAGGGGGGGCTTGGGCTGGGCCATGAATAACTACAGCCCCTGCTCCGTGCCGGGCAGCCAGTGCACGACCCTCAGCATCGTGGCTGACCCCAAAATCCCAGGGGTGGCATTTATTTGGCTGGAGCTGCCTCTGGAGGAGAATTCCCCAACCCTGCTGGGGCTGGGGCTGGATTTGACCCCCAAACACCTTCTCTACCCCTCAGCAGGTGCTTGTTGGCCAAGCACACGCGTACTGAAGCACCATAAAGAAGTTTTGGAGGCTGCTGGCGAGCCCTGGAGCAAGGCGAACCCGGCTGCCTCCAGTTGGGCTTTTTGGGTATGGGGGGCCACCAGGAGCAGCCCCCGGCCGTGTCCCACCAGCTCGAGGGCTCCATACGGCAGCAGGGCGATGATGCCGTGCGGGGGCGACGGCAAGAACAGGCGCTCGGTGTCGGCAGGAGGCAGGAGGAGCTCTGCGGGCTGGTGGCAGCGCTCAGATGGTGGGGGGAAGTCCGCAGCTCCTGATAATTAGGAGAAAGACTAAATAAATCGCTTCGGAAAGACAATGTGGGTTGGGGGGTGGGGAGGGGGGGGGAGAAGCTCAGCACTGGGCTCCTGCCAGCCGTGGATTTGCAGCGTGCTCCCTCCCACGCTGGGTGGGAAGAGAGGGGCTTCGTCCCCACGGACAGGTCGGGGTGGCCAGGCCGAGGGGCTGCGGTGACAGCCGGCATGCAGGGGGCTGGCGGTGGCATCGCTGGCCGTGCCAGGGCTGTGAGGATGGGTAGGGGGGTGTCTGGGTGCCCCCTGCCATGCAGGTCCCCTCATCGCCCCCCCAGGACACGTCTCCGTCCCGCAGCCCCTGACGCGGAGAGGACTGGCCTTACAGGGAGTGGGGATTACGCTGCCAGGGTCTGACCAGCCAAAAATTGTTAAAAATCAGAATATCCGTAGCTCAAATCCAGCTTAAGAGTCAAACCAATCATCCAAACCATCTGCCTCGCCATCGAAGATAATACTACTTTCATTGTTTCCGTAAGCTGCTAAGCAGCTTTTCAGCAATAATAATAATAAAAAAAAAACCTCTCTGCTGGGACATTTGCTGCTGTGGGACAGCACGGCGTGGTGACAAGAGGGATATGGTGCACGGGGGACAGCAGGGATGGCTGTGGGGCGCATGGCATTGCTCCCACACCATGGGGGAACGGCTGCTGCCCAGCTGCCTGCCCAGCAAAGCGGCTGCTGGAGGGGGGGGGGTCGCAGCACCAGCTCCCCTCCAAGACATCCCCAAAGGTCTCGGGAGGCTCTGGCAGCCGGGGGTGATGTGTGACAGCCTGTAATCAGAGCCGCCCTCGCCGCTGCCCACCTGACCTTCTCCCAGGGGTATTCTTAGCCCGCCGAGAGCAGCCGGGCAGAGCCGCGAGCTTTCCATCTGCAAGGCGTCCCCGGCTGCGGGCCAGGCGCCGGGCAGGGGAGAGGATCTGTGCCTGATCCTCCCCAGCCTCAGGGAGAGGCTTCGGGCCACCCTCCAAACCCATCCTCTGCCCCTCGTGCTGCCCCTTGCTGCCTGTGCTGTCCCGTGGGGGCACCTGCCCCGGGTTCCCCTCTCCAAACCCCTCTCCTCCAGCAGTCTCTTGGGGAAGATGAGCTGTGGGCCCTATTCTCATCTCTGGCTGCTCCTCTTTACAAAAGCATCACCAATTTTCCCTTAATGGCATCCTTCCTGACAAACAACACCCCCACGGCGCATGGATTTCAAAGCAGGACACTGATGGTGACAGAAAGGCCCCCGTCGTGTTGTTTGCCCCATCCTGAAGGAGCAGGACCCGTGCCTGGGTTGAAGACATGTCTGGGGTGAAAATTCATTGTTGCTTGTGGGTCTGCGATGGTAAAACCCATGAGGTGAGAGCAGGAGGGCTTCGTAGTGAAACCAGCCCAAGGCACTGGGGTTCTGTATCTGTGCTGGCATCTGGCTGCTCCTCCTGGCTCTGCTTGGGATGAGCTTGCTTGGAGAGGTTATTGCGCAGCAGAACACACACCTGAACCAAAATCAAGTTGTCCTCACGTGGAAATAAGGAAGGAGAAAGAGCTGTTTGATCAGCAGTCAACCAGCCAACAGGAAATTGTGTTTCCAAAGGCTTCTGAGCTCTCATTTTTGGTTCCTGGCCTTTCTCTTCCCTAGGAGAGGCGCGGTGCTGCCAGCTCCCTGTGTCCACCAGCAGCCCCAGGGGGGCTCTGGTCTTCTTGCCTCCCCCCAAGGACCCTCTTGGACACTCGGCTCCTTTGTGGGGTCCCCAGGGCTGGCCCCATCCCTCCCCGCTGCCCGGGGCTCACCCAGGGCTTGCAGCCGGCAGCCACACCACCGCCCCCTAATTAAGGAGAGCTGCAATTAGTGGCACACCAGCACAGTGAGAGAAGCCCTGACCTGTCAGTCTCATCCGCCTCACAGTGTTAACCTACGAGGTCCCTGACACTTCCCCAAAAGGTCTGAGCAGGGCACACATCTCGCTCCCAGAACTGATCTCACTTTACATGCATGCAGCCAGCTCCTGTGGGTCAGCTCAGCACTAAATGTCTGCAGAATTTCACCCTGAGGAGCAGCAGGGTCAGTTCCTACATGGGGACACTGACGGGTGATACCCACCAACGTTATTTTGTGTGTGCCTTTATGTGCTTTCTCCATACAGAGGGGCAATGGTCGTGCTGGCAGTGCCGAGGAGGGCAGTTCTCTGTGCCTGTCCCCCTTCTGCTGCGTGTTTCCAGCCCTCTGCATGAACACAGCCCCTTTCATCTCCACATCAGAGATATCCAAAACCAGCATCCAGGGAAACGCAGCTGAAAGGCACCGGCAGGGTCAGTCCCTTGGCGCTGTGTTAGGATCGATGCAAGCACTGCCGGAGGGGTCTATAGATTTCCATATGCCACAAGCCATAAAGAAGCCCCCAAAGCCCCTGCGTCAACACAAATCATCTGCTGTATACATGACAGCGAGCCACAGAAACCATGCAGAGCAGCAGGCAAGGCCAGGATTTGCTCCACATCCACATCCAAAGACCTGCTCCGAGCAGGTCTTTGACTGCTGGTGCCGTGCCTGGGCACCCCAAAGCCATTTCCGAGATGCTGGCAAGCACCCCTCAGGAGGAAAGCAGCTCAGCCAAGCCTGGAATGGCCTGCTGGGGCGGAGGAGGCTCCTTCCACACGTGCATCACGTGCTGGGATTTATTTAAAAGGGCATTCTTCAGAGGCTCACAGCCTGCAGCTTGAATCCCCCGGGATCAAGGAGAGCCCCAGATGCTGCTACGGGGCACTTGGCTCCTTTTGGGGTCAGGCTGGAGCCGTGCAGCAGGTGACACGGCAGGGTTCATGGTCACTCGTGTGTGTGTCAAGTGATGCTGCACGTGCCTCTAGCACTGCCTGCACCCCCCGCTGCGGCAGAGCATCCTGGTCCCTCTCCTGATCCCATGTTTGGAAAATTCAGGTCTGGTTCCTCATGTTCCCACGTCCCCACTCACTGAAAAAAAAAAACAGCCCCATGCACGGCCCAGCTCCCCAGACGCCGGTGCAGCTCTGCTTCCCTGTGAGCTTCCTTCAGCCGTGGCCACTGCTGTGCGCTCCCCAGGCTTTGATTAACTCCAGGCTCTGCTCTCTCCGCAGCCCCCTGGGAAATAAAAGCCTCCGGTGATGCACATCGAGCCTGAGGTTGGCTCCTGGCTGTTGCCAGCTTCACCCACTCCTTTTAGGGGTTGAGGGAGCAGGAGGCTCCAAAAATCCCTGCTCAGGACCAAGGCCAGTCCAAGCACCTCATCTGAGCACCCCTCAGGCAGGGCACGAGCATGGACCCAGCTCCTGCCCCAAGAAGCTCGACTTTCCCTGATGTGCCCCAGGGACCCTACACATTTATTGTGTCCAAGCCTGCTGATCCTTGATAAACTAGCTAACACAGAAGTTATCTCATCTGCCAGGCCAGTGGCTCTACTGGGATGGGATGGGGCTCTCAGTTGCTGCCCAAACCCAACCTAGGGTGGAAACCACAGGGAAAGGAGGAGGCAAGCTCGGTGATGGAGACTGCACAGGTCACTGGGAAGCTGGCCTTCCCCCGCCACCACCTTTGCACGTCACCTTGTTCACCTCCCTTAACGCCCACGATTTAATTTCACCAAAACCTACTTTCAGGGCCCTAAATCCACTGGTGTTGACTCCCCAGGCCGAGCTGCAGAGCCCCGTGCTGCTCTCCCCGCTCCGCGGTGCCAAGCGCTCCTCGGGCGCCGTCACCTGATCTCCGCATCCCGCTCCAAGCCCGGACAAAAATAAATCCGGGAGCGCTCTGGCAAGGCGGGCACAGGCTCAGCCCATTGTTCCAGCGATAATGCTGGTTCCCAGTGAGTGATCGAGCAGAAATGCAGATCTTCCCCGCGCCTCGCCAGCCTCCAAACCGCGCCTCAGCCTCCAGGAGCGGCCGGAGGCGTTTGCTGCCCTGCAGCCCTCGGCTGAGCAGAAAAGGATGTGTTGTTTTTTTCCCCCCCTGTGTGAATTATCTCGTTGATGGAAAGTTCCTTCCTTGCGGGCAAGGCTGAAGTTTCCACATGGATTGTTTTTTTCTTTGGGAGCTCATTTAACTGGAAGGGGAAAAATGCCCTCACCTTGAATGCCGGGAGGGAGAGGTCCGAACCTCCGGCCCCCAACGCTGCTGGGGACATCACCCCGGTGGGGCAGCATCCTTAAAAATGCAGCTACAGGGAACTGGCACCTCTTTGCAGCCACGTCACTTCCAAGCATATAGAGAAAGGCCCATGGAAGGTCACAAAAAGGCCTGCCCAACTCATTTCAGTTGTGACCTCAGGCAGCGCTTGGTGCTGAGGGGACACCACGAGTCCCCATGCAATGGGGAGGACTGGCAATTTGGGGTCTTCTTCAGCAGCCAGCCAGGACACCTACCACAAGTCACCTCTTCCCTGGTACGTGCTGGGTTTCCACGTGCCCTTGGGGGTTTGCAAAGTTTTCCTCGCATCCCTGGTTCCTCAAGTTATTCCGAAAAGGCTCTGCTCAAAAGGATCCTCTCCTGCCACCGCCGCAGGCACAGAGCCGGCCAAGCTCAGCCCCTTCCTAGACCCTGTACGAAAAGCCCTGCGAAGGCTTTGCCACAGGAGCCTCCTGCCAGCAGAGCTGAGACGTGGGCTTCAGCTGCACCTCCTGGTGCTCCAGGTGGCCAAGCGCCTTCCAAGACCCCTGCCCGGAGCTGGAGACATCAAAGTCCCCCCCCACACACACTCCTTCCAAACAGCCCAGCGTGCTCATGGCCTGGCGTGGTGATAAAACAGGAGAAAAAAGCAGTGAGCTGAGAGAGGAGGCTGCAAAAACAGAGCCGTGGAGAAAGCAGGAGCACAGCCCCTTGGCATCCCATCCCTGCTGCTCCCCTTGCTTTGGAGAGTGCCTCAAGCTCCGCATGCCTCGGCCTTACAAAGGGAAGGTCCCCTGGAGCCTGCTGGGCCCCATCCTGGCCTCGTGCACGGCGGTTTGGACTTTGGTGCACCCATCGAGGAGCCTCCTCTTCCCACCACGACATGCCAGGGAGAGCACAAGGCACCAGGGGAAGCGGCTCCCCTTTCCCAGCACGGCCACGGGACAAAAGCCCAGCCTGTCCCCATCCCATTTTGGCTTTTACACCCCGCTCCCCCAGGCCTGAGATCCCTCACCCCCTCCCCAGGCCATACCTGCTGCTTCTTCTGAAGGCGTCATGACTTCACTGCCTATTTTTATCCAGCCCACTGCTAAGTAAAAGCAGAGTTGACACTGGCTTTTGTAGAAAAAAAAAAAAAAAAGTCATTTTTCTTATTGTGTGGGAAAAGATCCATGGGTTGGGTTTTCTTTTTCTTCCCCCTTAACTTGGAGATCTCCCAAAGCAAACAAGTGCGGTTAACTGGAAAATAGGATGATTCACCAGTCCCCTGGGCAGATGGTACCCGGGTCCTCTATTCTCCAGCTCCTGGCAAGGGAAAATGCCCCCTGTAAAACTTAAAATAGACGATCCTGCATTCATCACGGGATCTGTTTCGCAAAGCCGGCGTGTCTCGAGTGACCTCCTCCACGCACCCACACCGCTGGGCTCGCTCTGTCCTGGTGCACCAGAGGGGTAATTTGGGGTCTGTGGGGACAGACTGGGGACACGGGAGGTTCCCAAAGGCTGCAGCCAGCCTGGGGATGCTCAAAGCCCACAGAGCTCCGGGTGACATCCCCAAAGGGCTGGAGAAGCCTTGAGCTGCCCCAGGAGGTGCTGTGGCTGTGTGATGCGGTGTCTCGTCCTTGTGGAGCATCTGCTGCACGATGCCCTTGCTCTGGGGTGCTGAGAAGGTGCTGACACATGGAAAAGCTGGTCGGGAGGTCCCCACGGGTGACCAGAGCGATGGAGCAACATTTGTCTTCCCTGCAGCCTCTGCTACGTGCCACGTGGAGATGGTTTCTCCACAGAGTGACCTAAGCCCAACCTAAGGGCAGTGCGGTGCTGCCCTTCCCGGAGAGCCAAGGCCTGTTCCTATCTGCCCTCTCCCATGGGCAATGGGATCAGGCTCGTTGCATCTGATTGCTTTCCCCTTAAGGAAACCCAAATTTTGGCCTCCCAGACAGCAGGGCTGTCACTGCAAGGTGGCCTCGTCTTGGGGGCATCCTGAACCAGCAATGGGATTTTGAGGGGCTTTGGGCATCACAGCCCCAGAAGCACATCCCGTGGGGAGGTGTTGGCCATCATCAGCACCCTGCTGAGTCCTGGGAGGTGGAAGAGGCTGGGGAGAAAGCGGGAGCTGAGCAGATCTTGGGGTGACAAGCCTAAGATGTTGGATCCCGGGGGCTGCGCTCAGGCTCTGCCTTTCCCTGCCCGGGCATTACAATGCACAGGAGCCCGATGCACAGCCCGAGAGGCCAAATTCCCAGCACTTTAAAACTCCCCCTTGGAAGCTTTTTGGCTGCTCGAGGCCCAGGCTATTTCTGGCGGCACTCGGCAGGGTGTTTTTCTCTTGCTTGGTAGCGAGGCTGGGCTGAACAAAGCGCTCAGCTCTGCCTCCTCGGGGACAGCCTGGCCGGGGCTGGCAGTGCCACCACAAGCCCGGGCCCCCTGCCTGCTCCCCAGGCCCGGGACGATCTCCCTGAGATCTTGAACCACTCATTGCGTGAGCCACAAACACAGAAAGTTTCTTCCTGCCTCTCGCCCTTAAAGCAGGACTTTTCAACCCAAAAAAGCCGCAGCCCCCGCTCCTCGCAGCGGGTCTCGTGCTGCGCCCTGGGCTTTCTCCTGCCTGGCTGCTGGAGGCAGATCAGAGCCTGCTGGGCTGCACAAGTACTTCAGCTCCTAAGAGGGCCCTTGGGACAGGAAGAATGAGCTTTTTTTTTGAAGCCAGCCAGAGTTGATAAGCCTCAAAACAAGTGGCAGCCGATAGCAGCGTCACCTCAGCCACGTTGCCGCAGCTGCTCTGGGCATTTTGATCAGCGTTGCCCTCCTCCTGCTGCCTCCGTTGTTTATTCAGAGGCACCCACACACCCCCCTCGTCCCTCGGGGTAGGCAGCGACCTGCTGCTCTGGTACCCACTCCTCCTCCCCTGCCCACATCAGAGGCTGTGACAGCCGCTGGGTCACCCCTGGGTACACCCGGAGAGGGATTAAGGGGAGGAATCCCATTTGTGATGCCAAATCAAATACCTTAAGTCGTGCTGTTTTAAGAAAAGCAGCAAAAATTATTAAAAAAAATACATTTTTTTTTTTTTAAAGGAATGAAAAGAAAAGCAGGCACCACCCAGGTGTTCTGGTTTGGCAGGGATGGGGGCACCCTGGGGGCAGGAGGTGCTTTATGGGGTTGGTGAGGGATGGTTTTAGGGCTGCGATTGCTCCTCTGAACCCCCTGCTCCCGGTGAGCGGCTGGGACATGCTGGCTCCGCAGAAGGCTCGGATTTTGCACAGATGTTCGACAGAGCCAGGGTGTTGAGCATCATTCCTCCCCAGCTCGGTGTCGCAGCCCCTGCTCTGCACTGCTGGGTGGTCCCTGCGAGGGGAGCTGGCGAAGGTGCAAGCATCCCGGGGCTGGGCTTTGGGTCTGCCAGGAGCCACGCTGGCCACGGATTTTTTTTCTGGTCTGGCTGCAGATCAGAGCACAGGGATTTGGCACCTGGGATCCCAAACTGCCCCACAGCCTCGCATCTCACCCCAAAATCACCCCCAGGGGACTCCTTGCTTGGATGCAGTCCCCGGCTGAGACACAGCAGCCTGGTGGCCACCAGCTCATGTCTCTCCAGAGAGCAAGGCATCAGGACCCCTGGGCACCCACACACCTCTCTGATCACCCCACGGGAGCTGCTGCCTTCACCCTGCCTCCCCCTCACCTTGTCAGAGGGGTTCCCATGCAGACCCCAGCACATTTTGCTGCCACAAGACATGGGCATGCAGAAATCCCCCCCCCAAAAAAAGTGTCACCCCACTGCACCTCCCGCCTCTCCCCTTGGCTGCTGTTCTCCATGGAAATTTGCAGATTTTTTCCCCCGAGAACAAACCCTGCCCAGCACCGGGTCTGGCTGGAGCTGCCCCGCAGCCCTTCAGCCTCCCAGCACCAATCCATCTCCGGGCTCAGTGTCACGAGTGCATCATGGAAAAACTGTATCGATCCCGCGAGGTGGTGACTTAATTTGAGGGCTCTAATGAGGCGGTGATTTAACCTCATTACGCAAAGGTAAGCGGAGCTCTGGGTGCCCTGTGCCGGGGTGAAGCTGGTTGTGCTGTTGCCCAACTCTTCATGCAGGAAGGTGCCTCCAAGGACACGTCGGTTTTAGGGAAGGGCTGCTGTGGAGCCGAGCCAGCACCTCGTTGTTCCTGAGGCTGGAGGAGCCCAGGTTTTTGGCCACGCTCACGGTCAGAGGGGAGCTGAGATCCAGCACAGCCCCGGGAGAGCCGCATCAACGTTTGCTCGCTGTGTGCTTCCTTCCAGCTCCTGGCTTCTCCATCCCCACCTGCTTCTAAGAAGGCACTTAGCGTGGAGTTAATGCACTGCCTGAAAGCAGCACATCCTGCTTCACCATAGGGCAGAAAACCCAGGGGATGGTGCCCATTAGGCAGACTGAGAGTCTCCACCAACTCCCTTTACATCCTGGTCAAGCCATTTAATTCGATTTCCCCATTAATGTGCCACACTACCAGGAGCGCCCCTCAGCCCTGAGATATTTGCCCTCTCTGTCCCTAAACCAGGCAGCTTTGCTCTGGACACCTCCTTTGGATTTCTAAGGCTCTACAGCCAGGGCAGAGCTGGGGCTCCCCAGGATGCAAACACTGCTTGGAGTGGAACTAGAAGTGTGAGGGGGATCAGCCTGCGCTGTCCCATGGCTCACACTGCCCAGGGCTTCCACCAGCAGCTCAGCTGTACAAACCACCAGGAAGATGACTACCTCTGAGTCCTCTCCTGCTGATGGCCATGATTTTCCAGCCACCCCGACCAGAAAATCACAGTGCCAGGCTCTGCCATGTTGAGCCCAGTAGAGCCCTGGGCTTTCCCGGACCCCCGAGACACCACCACCATGTTCTCCCCCCTCCAGAAGCATTTCCTCTCCTCGGCTGGAAGCAGGTGCAGGTTCCTGATATCTCTCCTTTCTGTCCACAAAGGAAACGGGGCGTGAGAACAACCCTGTGCACGCACAGGGCAACAGCCCCGCTCCCACTGATCCTCACCAAGACCCGCGGATGATTCTTCCCTGCTCTCTGCCAGGCCTGGGAAAGCGAGACAGAAAACAAATGCTTACATCTCCCTGAGCCAACGATCCCGCCGATGTCTCAGCTCAACCTAACGGCAAGGATTCCCTCCTCCTCACAGCTGGTGGAGGCAGGACACAAGCACACTTTGCTACGACTGTTCCAGCCCCCAGGACTGTCAGTGTGGCTAAAAGGGGGTCTCAGCATGTGCAGAGTAGGATATTGCTCTTGCCAGTCATGGCAGGTGGTGGTATATTTGGGACATTGCAGAGCTACGTTGTCTGATGAGTTCTTGGTGTAACCAGCCTCAGCATCATGTGCAGGTACAGCCTCACTGGGTGCAGGTGGCTGGAAGCAGCATCCCGAGGTCTGTGTGCTCTTCCCAGCCAGGTGTGAGCATCTTCCTGGCTCTCCTGCTCCAGGAGGTGTGGGCAGCGTGTGTGAACCCCCACAGAGAAGAGTAGCACACACCAGGCAGCTGCAAGTGAAGGAAAATAAAATAAAATAAAATGAAATCCTCCTGGAAACTAGGAAAGAATTGCAGAGTAAAGGGAAGGAGACAAAAAAAAATCTCTGCCTTCCAGTCATTCAGGAAGGTACCACCTATAGCAAACAAAACCTACAAAACCTGGGCAATTTTCCTGTGCCCATATATGAGATGGGATGAAATGAACCCCACGAGAGGAGCAAGGAGGGATTGCTGCCTCCACGCCTTCCTCCCACCCGTCCCCAGCTGGCAAGGACAGGGAGCGGGGCTGGTGGCCTTTCTCCAGCAGGGACTGGAGTCCCCCTGCCAACAGCAGCTGGGTAACCACCGATCCCGACCCCGTTGTCTCTGCACGTTCAGCAGGCAGCGAGTGCCTCCGACACGTTCTCTCCCAGGCAGCCTCCCCTCACCGCCTCCTGCGTGCGGGCTCGAACGTCACCGCGCGTGGAGGAGAAGCGGTGGGCTGGGGACCGAACTTTGGTCTGCGTGGGAAGCTCCCCGCACGCAGCAGGAGGGGCGAAGTTGAAGGAGGATGATCACCGGGATCCAGCAGCTGAAGACACCCCAGGATCTCTCCCGTGAGGAGATGACTGGCTGCTTTCATGAAGCGGTAACTGTTAATGGCAGAGCAATGCCAAAAGGAAAGGTTGGGGGAAGCAGGGAGGGGGGGAGAGGAGAAAAGGAGAAAGAAAGAGGTTGGAGAGCTGCTGTCCCCTGCCTTTTCCCACTCTTTGACATGCAAATTACATTTTCCTTTCAAGGAGCAATGAAAAACCTCTCCTTCTTGCCAGGGCTTGGAGGGAGCAGGCTAAGTCAGACCCATGGAGTAACTGTCCCCTGAAGCCAGTCCAAAATCTACCCCACCAGTGATCCCATGCTCCTGCCTCCGTCCCCAGCCACCCCCATTTTAAACTCAGTCAGCACTGGGATTTTTTCGCAGCCACAGGAATTGCAAATAGGTTGCTGGGAGAGATGGATGCCAGGGGAGAAAGGTTAAACAGGCTTTGCACTCTGAGGGAAAAAAACGAAGGATCCAATTCAGCTTTGCAGTTTCTAAAATGGTCTCATTAGATCCTGACTGAAGTGCACGCAAGCAGTTTTGGCAAGGAGAAACAAAAGTCCTGAGAGGAGCGAGAGGAAGGATGAAGGAACAAGAGACGGGAAAACTGCACAGGTTTTCAGTCCCCGACATTCGCTCGTCTCTCTTTTAATGCCCAAGCACTTTTCTTCACAAGGCACCTTTGGGAAAGGTAGGGGACGGGGGTGGGAGATTTACTACTACCGGATTTCTCAACAGATCCCATTAAACAAAAAGAATGGGAGCGAGGAGAAATTCCCAAGGCGAGAAAAAATCCATCATTAATTGCCAGCCCCTCCCCGGGGGGGGCTGGAGCGGAGATGTTGGGCTGAATTCAATTACAAAGCCGGTCAGAATCGGGCAGGAAGATGTGGCTTCTTTCACCGTGTCAATTAGAGGAGTGACTGGGAGCGATGGGCTCTGCGCAGCCTCTGACCCGTGAGCCCAAGCGTGCGTCCATCCGGCGCTGCCTGATGGCTCCGCGACTCCCGCAGGGAACATATGGGCTCTGGGCAGCGCAGGGATGCCAGGAGGCATCTTAGCAGGCTGGGCTCTCGCTAAAACCGAGCCTTATGCCCTCTGCAGAAATTGCTGTGCTCTGCAGGAAGGTGGCATGGTTAACGGTAATTAATTTGTAGTCACCGTTCTTCTCCCTCGTGTTACCTGAGCAGGAGGGAGGGCATGGCCCAGCTGCATTGCTGAGCTTGGCGCAGCCCCACAGCCTGCTCCTGAGGTCTGGGTATGTAATAATTGCTCAGGCACCTGCTTAGCACTGTGCTTAGGGAGCTAGGGGATGGCTGGCCACGCTCTCCTGCTGTGTGAAAAGTGAGGGAGACGTTTTCCTGAGGTGTCTGGGGACTGCAGATGTGCCTGGCTGATGGCAGCAGGAACAGCCCCAGTCACCTCATCTGGGCGCTGCCCTGTTTGTACCAGGAGCTGAGAGCTGGAGGGAACAAGAGCAAAATGCAGGTACCAGGGAATATCACAACCTTCCCCTTCCCTCTGTCATCCACCTCAGGCTAGGTTTGGGTAGCCCCAGCTTTCAGCCTTCCATCATTCCCCTTGCAAGGCCATCATATAGCCTAAGAGCTCCCAGCCCTGCAGACCTGTCCTGGCTGATCCCCTCACCTCCTCTCTTCCTCCTGTGCCTTGCTCCTGTCCCTGCAGCTCACCTTTAGCACCTGGAGAACAGGCATTGATAGAACCAAAACCTAGGATGTGCCCTGGAATAGAGAGAAAGAATTCACTAGGTGATGCCTTCAGTGCAAAGCAGGGTACATGTGTCAGGGCAAATAAACAGGAGAAGCCATGAAAACTGGAGAAGAGCAGTAAGGGAATCCCAGGCACAGCCCCAAAACACCTGTGCTGGGCACTGACAAAGCAGGGCAGAGGTGTGAGTGTGGCTGCTTCTGCTTCCTACTGGGTTCAGGTGAGCAGGAGAGTGTCCTTTATTATACTTTTTTTTAATAATTTTTTTTAGGACCAGAGCACATCAAAGGAACCTCCACTGCATTGCCATTCCTCCTATCTGGGGTAACCTGCAAGTCCTCCCACTTCCAGCTCAGTGCTCTGATCAAAGCGGTATCAGTGCTCTGTTCCTACCGACACCTTTTCACACTTTAAAAGGATCTCTCTTTCTCCGGATTTCCCTTCAAGGACTGAACACATCCTTTCTTCTGCTCGTTCCTGCTACATTCCCTTTACTTTGAAGACATTTATGTTATCGAGCAGTCACCGTTGCAACAGCTACAGCTTATTTCTTACCATCCTGGACCCACCATGCCTGACCGGGTCACAGGGTACTGCAAGCTGTTCCAGAGCCACCTTGGTGTCCTTAAAAATTCCTCCAAAAACAATAAAAAAAAAGCAAGAAAAGTGAAGCCCAGAGGTCAGATTCAGCATGGCCCAGAGCGCAGGAGTCCCAGCAGCAAGAAGGCTGCAGCTGGCCTCGCACTCTCCACGGACCAGCTGAAAGCACCATAAATTCGGCAGGAACAAAGCCTCTTTCCGGGCAGACACAGACACAGCTGTATGGCTTGAGCGCTCCTTTCGTGTTGGTGCTAAAGTGGAGTTGTGTCTCCCGGGGAAGGAGAGCCTCTAGAGATGGGCTAATTGATGGTTCATGGCTAGTTAATGGATAACTGCTAATTGGTGGAAGAGGCTGAGTAGGGCGGTGGGTGGTTGGAAGAGCTTCTCCGAGGCATTGGGAGGGAGGAAGAAGCCAAGAGCAAAGGGTTTGTGCGGTGTCGGGCAGGGATTTCTATTTCTTGTGCTCTTGGCTTATTTACAAAGATTCCTGTGTCCCCCATCACTGCTGAAGTGGAAAGGACAGGCTGTGGTTGTAACAGACACTCCAGGAAAGAGCAAGGATGGAAAATGCCGTGTCCCTTCTATCTGGAAGCTTTTGGGTCCTTCAAATCGCTTTTCCACCCACTAGAGCATCCTCATGTCTCAAGGCACTCCCAGCACCTCTCCTTCCTTCCCAGCCTTCCTCAGCTTCCCTGCGGCTCAGAGGGTATCAAGAAAGCCTGGAGCTGAAAGAGAAGCCCCTAAAAAACGCTCTCCTGCCCCAATCAATAGGCTCATTCCCACCAAGAGGCTGTGGAGCCGCGCTCAGCCGCGTGCCAGGGAGAGCTGTCAGCAGGAGGGGAAGGAGGGAGAGAGGGAAGAGGCACGTGCTGTGCCCGCTGGCGCTGACTAAACCCGCAGGCTTTGTTTGCTTGGTCTCTGCAGCCCTCATAAAAGTCAAATGAGCTTCCTCGCTCGGAGCCAGGGCTGGGATAAGTGAGGCAGAGGGGGCCATTGCCTCCCGCCTCTCCCTGTCTGGGGCCCAGGGAGTTATTTCGGTCCTTGCAGGAGTTCCTCGCTCTGTGGCTCCTGCAGTGCTGTCCCTGCAGGAGCAGAGTAAAAGCCATTAAATGGCCAAAACCCAGATGTCCCGAGGGGCTGTGGAGAGAGCTGAACTTCTGAAGGTCCCAACTTGGAGCTGAGCAGGGACCAAGGACACACAGAGAGGAAGGAGAGCTCACATCTCCTTCACCTGCCCCTTCCCAGTACCTCCTGCCAAGACGTGGGGCAGCAGAAGCCCCAGACAAGGAGGGTTTTGGAGCAACGAGGCACTCAGCACAAACCCTCCTGACTCCATTCCTCCATCTGGGTGCTGGCACAGCAGCAGGAGCAGCAATTTCTCCCGTCAGGAGGAAGGGAAGGAGAGGGAAGTGCTTGGCAGGGAGGTGTAAAGGTGTAAATCATATTTTACAAGGGTCCAGGCAGTCCTGCTTGGACCAAGAGACAAACCCAACGGGAGCATTTAGTGACAAAACACACTTGGTGTCTGGAGGGTACAAAGCTACAGTGGGGACCGAGCGATCTCTGCCCCACAGGGTATTTGGATGCTGGGAGACAGCTCCCAGGTAACACGTGGGGCTTTTTATTTGAAAACTGCTCCCTTTATTATTATCTTTCCTCCCACTGCAAGAGGCAAGGAAAAAAGAGACAGGGAGAGGGAGAGTCGCTTGACAAGCTGAAAACTTTTATGGGGGAAAAAAAAATTGAGTAAGTGGGAAAAAAAATGAATAAGTGGGGTAAAAAAAAAAAAAAAAAGAAAAGAAAAGAAAAAAAGAATTAGAAGTACAAGTCACTTTGTAAGGAAGGAAAAACAAAGTCAAAAGGCTCAGGGCTGAGTCAGTGTGTTGCAGGGCTCGTGAGGGAGACTCTTGTCTTTTGGAAATCAGTAATCCAAAGGGCTCTGTGTGTGTGTAAAGTTATTGACTGACTGCATTATACCCACTTATCCCCCATTAAGCAGCAGGCTTCAGTTTGATCCCAAACAGCGAGGAATTAGAGTAAGCCTACCCTGCATTTCTAGCAAGGTTTCCATCCCCGAGGAATCCCAAGAGCTTTGGCAGCCCTCCGGGGGAGGCAGGACTGAGAGGCAGGTGCTTCTGGGCTGGGGGCTGGAGGGAAACCCTCACGCTGCTGCTAAAAGCTATCGCATCTCCCTTATGCAAGCAGCGAAGGAAAGGTTTAGCTTCCAAGGACAGAGAATATAATTAGCCTACCTCCGAACAACCAGCAATTCCCTTCTCCCAGCTCAGCTTCAAACAAATCATCTCTCCTCCCTTCCCTGCCTAGGTCTGCTGGCTGTGTCTCCGCACACCGGAGCAGCTCCTGCGGTCTGGGAGGGACACGGGCTCAGCAGAGCACCGGGATTTTCAGCGGTGGAGCTGACTTGCAAAGTTTTTGCTCCTTTCTGCCCCCACTTCGGTTTTCCACCCCCTCAACCGCACTGATGCAACTGCCTGTGGATCTGTGGGGAAATCAGACCACATAAATGATTTTTTTTTTTAATTAAATCCTTCATTCTTTTTTTATTTTTATTTTTTTTAAGATACATTCACTCGCATCACTTCAGCAGAACAGGTTCCTCGCAGCCCCCAGCCTCAGAGCAGCACAAAGATTTTTGGGAAGAGGTTTCCAGAGGTGAAAAGGAAAGGGAAGGGGACATCAGGGACCCTCACACCAGCTCCTGCTGCCCCGGGGCTCTCTGCTACGGACCCCCCTGTGCTGCATTTCCCCGGTGACCCCTTCAGCCTCCGCCGAGCCAGCTCCATCCAGATGTCCCTGCAGCTGGCACAGGGGCTGCTCGGGCTCTCTTGCTGCAGAGATGCTTTGCTTTGTGTCCCTGGCTTCCCTGCCACGAGCCAGCTGACTTTCAGCACAGCAAAGCCGCTTTGTAATGGATGCCACTGGAACTGCTTCTCCTCGTGGAGCTGAAGAACCGGGCAGCTCCAAAGGAAAAGGAGACTGCAGGTCCCTCAAGGGGAAACGGGGTCAGCTGAAAGCGCTGAAATCACCCCAGACCTCTAGGGCAAACCCAGGGAAAGGCCTTGAAGGAAGAGGTGAAATATTTAAGTGTTTAATCCCTGCTGTGACAGCAGCTGTGGAGGTCCCAGCACCTGCACCCTGTGCCTTAGCAGTCTCCTCCCAACACCGCTGGGATCCTTCCCTCCTGCTGCCACCCACTGCGGTGGTCTTTGGCCACGTTGCCTCTCCCCAAATCATCCATCTGGGAGCTGGGCTGGTCGTGCTTGTTGTGTTGAAAAAAGCTGGTGCTCCAACACCAACTGGTCGAAGAGGGATCTGTCAGACTTCCCTGCGCACCCTTCTGCACCCTCCAGCCCGTGCGACTGAGAGGCACCTCATTTATGGGCTTGACACTGGGTATGACTTAACCAGCTGTGACAGGGGTGAGCCTATTTATAGGAGGAACTCCTAATGCTTCTCATTCAATGTCATGTTTGGGAAAAAGTAAAAAAATGAAGCACAAATGACCCCTGAATTTCTGCCTCCGCTAATGGAAATTGCAGCTGCTGACCTGGCCAGGACGGGCAGCGTTTAGCCAGCTTCCTCAAGGTCACCCAGAAGTTCGCATCACAGTCCAACTTCCCCACTCTGAATCTCCCTCCCCTCTTGGCTTGGCACTCCTGAAGCATTTCAGGTCTGGATGCACGCGCACACACACTCCCTCCATCTCCCCATCCATGACAAAGACTTGGGCTGAGGTGTGCAAATGAATTGTTGGGGTTTCTTGTTTGTTTGTTTGTTTGTTTTTTTCCCATGGGAAAAAAATGTGTTATTTCTTGCTTTTTTTTTTCTTTTTTTCTTTTTTTTCCTAGCATCCCGAGGGATGGCTGGCCACATATTTGGCCACCAGCACCAGCCCTCTCAAAACCTCTCTGGTCATCTCCTGCCTCGCTGGGCAGTGGCCAGGAGCCAAGGAAGGTGCACTGCTCTGTGCTGAGCCGTGCCGGAGACGGCACGCGTGCATCTCGAGCTCCAGGTGGCTAGGATGAGTCAGAGCCAGTCGCCTTTTTCCCTGCGGTGCAATTGTACCGGGCCCTGACAGCATCAGCTGGCTTCTATCATTGCTCCACATCAGAGCTGTCAGTCCTGAAGACAATGGAAGGTGTGTGGAGGGGGAGGAATTGAGCATCTCCGCGCTCCGTTGGCTTCCCAGAATGATGCCAAAGTGGCGAGCGAAGAGTTTTTGATTAGCAGCCTGCTGCCGCAAGAGGATTAGCGAGGACGTCAGTGACTGTGGCAGCACTGAAATTAAAAAGCAATACTTCTTGAGCTTCCTCCGCTGCTGTTTCGTGGGGAAGAGCTTGACTGATGGTGGTGAGAGCTCGGGAGGGCATGTAGCCTCTGCAAGTCTCACCTGTGCTCTTGGCCCCACGCATGGAAAAGGATTTTATCAGATCTGCTGGCACAAGTGGGGTGTGCAAAGGGCCAGCACCACCAGGATTCAAGTCTCCCCCATGCAAATTCACCTTCCCCTGTGTGTAACTCAGGGTGGGAGAAATTCCTCTCAAGCTCACATGTTGCCGTGGCAGTGACAAAGAAAAAGCAGGAAAAAAAAACGACTCGAAAAGCACGGCCCGGAGGCATTTAGCGAACAAACAAGTGAATGAAAAGATCAAATCTTGCCAGCTGAGTTCTGTGCGAGGAGAGGGGGGTGGCTGTGCCTCCCTCAGGCATATCACGGAGTCTCCCGTCCCCCGAGCACCCACGTCGATTCGCAAACTTGTGCGCCGTGTCCCGTGCTCCTCCCTCGCACCCGGGGGTAGCTTCCTGCGAACGCCCACGGCGTGATTCGTTCTCTCCCTCGCATCCCTCCCCGGCGAGATGCCTTTGGCAATGCTGGCAGCTGGTGGGCAATGCCCGGGGTCTCTTTGCCAGTCAGCTCTCTGCCTCGTTTCGTTGCTTCTCGGCAGACTTGCACCTGCCTGTCGTCTCTGTCTTGTGCTTACACACTGAATTCCCCCCAGCGCAGAGATCAGCTTTTTGTTCTGTTTGTAATGCACGTAGCACGAGGACTTTTTGGTGTGTTCTAGACTCTAGGCTTATCTCCTGAAAGGCAGGGGTAGGGAAGGCATTGCTATTTTGGTTATTTTCCAGATACAGAAGCTGGGTTCAAGGCAAAGTGATTCGACGAAGGTCCCTTGCAATCTGTGAGCACTGTCAGGACAGGGTCCGTTTCTCCTGGATCTCAAACCGATACCTGAAGCGTGAGTCCACCCTTCCCTCCAGCACAGAATTTTAAAAAGTCTGATTCCTTAAAGTGCATGGCGCTGAGGCATTACACAATATAAATCAGCTTGGTGTGCACAGGGCCAGGTACGATGGGTTTCTAAATTAAACACTTCTATATGGAACGGTGAGACAGGTGTGAGAGAAGATACCTCCAGGCTGGACAGCTTAATCAGGAACAAACACTGCCAAACAGGCCAGATAGAGTCATTTTGGCAAGAATCCCACTGTGTTGCTGCAAAACAGCAAGAAAATGGCTGTTGCCTCGATGATCCCATGCAAGGTGCTGTGCCCATATTACAGACATACTCACGTGCTGTGTCACCAGGCTCCTGTGGCCTGTTGCAGTGACAGAAGTGGCCAGCTGGCCTAGGGCACCCTGTCCTAGGGACCCTGTAGGGTCCCAGCCTACGAGTCCCCATCCAGCCCCCCCAGGTAAAGCGCCCGGTGATGGCTGAGTGGCATTTCACCTCCACAGCATCCCTCTGGAAGTGACACAGGGAGGAAAGAACACGCTCAGCATCAGGACAGAAGCCATAAAATAAGCAGAAAGGGAGGAAGTTTAAAAATTAATCAGAGCTTAAAGTGCTGTCAGGGTGCTCCACCTCTCTCCCTGCACAGACACACAGCTATCACCAAGTATTAAAACTGATTGACTGGCCAGGTCAGGGTAGAGAAGTTGTGATAATAAGGCAGTTTCCCAGTAATTGGCATAGACTAAGAAAAATCCTTGTGCCAAGCACCCCGTGCAATGAAAAGGTACAATATATTCATCATCCGCTGGGCCAGGGCCAGGTTAGCTGAACAAAAACTCTCAGCACAGGACAGGCAAAAGCAGGCTTGGCCTCCCTTTGGTAGGACCATGCGAAGCCAAGCCTGAGCAGCTTTCAGAGCGTGGCATTAAATTCTCCTAAAAAACAAACTGCAGATCTCTCCCTCCTCCCCTGTAACTAGTTCCTGTTCCCGTGCTATGAAAAGTTTGGTTGTCTTCTCCTTTTTTTTTCTGGCTGAATCTTTCCACAGCAGTTAGCTGCCATGGTGATGGAAGTTACAGAAATTAGTAAGAAGAAGAGTCATAATTAACAATTGACTGACAGTCCCATCTGACCTGAGACAGCAGCTGAAAGCTGCCTCCCACTTCAATCTGCTTGCCACAAAACAGCCAGGAACACACAGATCTGCTAGCCAAGGTGGCTTGGCTACTTGGCTGTGTTCCTGCAGTGGCTGTCCTCGGCTGATTTGGTGCTCAGAGCACTGGTGGGGATGTGGCACCATTGCCCTCTTCTGGATCCACATCCCAATTTGCTCCCAGTTTTGGGGGATGTTGCTGTTTCACAGCGACAGCACAGGGTGACCCCAAGGAGGATGTTTCGTAGGTCACCATTGGGACCTCAGGCAGGTGCTCTGCAGGATTTCACCCCAGGATCCTGAAGTTCTCCTGTGTTTCTCCTCCCAGCATGGTGACTACGCTGGGTGCAGCTTTACAGATTCAAAGGGATGGAGAAGGGAGAAAAACTTCACCACTTAGCCACCAAATGCACCGCTGTTAGCGAAGATGCTGGGGCTTCAAAACCTCATGAGAACAGGGAGATTTCAGGCTCAAATGGCAGGAGATGTGTGGTTAAGCTGAAGGACTGCTTGCCACAGGATATTGCGTGAGCTAAAAATGTATATAAACTTAAGGGAAGTCTGGAAAACTTTGTGGAAGAGAAATCCATAGAGGGTTGCTAATTACATAGAACTTCTGCCCATTTATATAAGTTATAGTTCCAAATGAAATGCATATTTATGGAAGAAGAGTCTTCCTGGCCCTTCCTGGGTACCTGCTTTTGGGTTATATATGTCAGGATACTAAATCAGACGGCCCTTTGCTGACCCAGTATAAGCACACTTCTTATTTTATGAATATGGAAAAGCACACAGATCTAATCAGGGGTCAGGTCCTGAGCTTCTGATTCAAGGTTTTATTCAGCTTGAGGCAGGCAGAGACTCAGTAATTGCTCAGCGACACACTTGGGGCCTGGCCCACCATCAAGCTCTTGAGATCTGGTGTTTTTGTAATGCACAAAATTATGCAGAAACTGCACTGTTTTATATGGGGAAGAAAATTAGCCAGACTCAGCGAAGCATGTTACTTACGGACTGAGCAAGGCAGTTTTTCACACTCAGCTGGAAAGCATTTCTCCCCTCGTCTCTCTGCTGGAGTACATGCAATATGGCAACAAGGAGCATCAAACCTAATTGATGCCCAAAATTATGGGGCCGTTGTCAACATCCAAGGACTGTAAATAGGCAAAAATTGGGGTGCAGAGCCCCAGGAAACTGGTGAGGAGTTTCCATAGCTTGTCCCAGCTCCATAATAGACTTTAGAGGCAAGAACAGGTTGATGATAGCTGTTTATGTATTAATGTATTTCCCAAACAGGGAGGAAAATGGGAGTGGGCATCTCCTCCTCCCCTCCAGAATGGGGGAAAGGAAAAATGGGGAAAATGGTGAGTCCCTGGCAGAGAAGTACAGAGAATGATGGGTGAGAGAGGCAGGGGATGTGCGAGTGCCTGGCACATGGAAGGAGAATGGTTGACCCTGGGTGAGTGGGGACTAGTGGGGACATGATAGGAGGGCACATATATCCCCTATCCAAGGATATAGGGAAAAGGAGGGCACACAGACCTCTTGGATCAAGGGCAGGAGCAGAGGGTTGTAGGGTGTCTCTGATACTGGTCTGGCAGACTGGGACTACTCAGAAAAATATGAATGGAAAGCATAGTACTCCAATTCCAACACAGTCAGCCCCAGCATGAAGCTCTAAGTCTCAACGGTGGGTTAGAAAGAGAGAAACCCACAGCTGGGGTATCCCAATGTCATCTCCGATGGGTCTCTGCCAGATGAAGACCCAGACACTGCACTGCAGAGCTCTGGAGAAGAACCTGTGAGATGGAGATTTCCCTGTTCATTTTTTAAGGGTGATAAATGGGATACAACACAAGCAGCACACAGCATAAAAGACCCTTGTTAGGGTCAGGATGACCGAATGCATGGAAGATAGATCAGGGACCAACAGTCAGAATTCCTGACACCTGTTTAAGCTTTGGCACGTGCAGATTTACATAGGACAAAATACGTGCTCTGTTCCACTTTCCTGCTTTCCAGTGAGCGTAGCAGTTGCTGCCTGCCCTAGCAAAACAGCATTCTCCATTCATGTTTGGGGAGCTCCTGGATAGCAGAAACTGTGCAAGTGCAGAGCATTATCTCGTCAGCATCCTGCAGGAGCACACCAGCAACACTTAACCTCCCCTCAAATCCGGTGGCAGGTCACAGCGATTGGTGGGTCTCGCATGTGTGTGACTGTGAGTCACTGAGCATTACTGATCTTCATATTAATCTATTGTTGTAAGTGACTTGGAGCTGCCTACAGACAATCCTTCAGAATACGGAACAATGGAGAGCCTGCACATCTGAAGAAAGCCTCCTCTGCATGGCATCTTATTGCCATCGTAACCAGCATAAACAAGAGCAATTAAGACAATTTCAGAGCATCACCTCCTCCCTCTGGGGTCTTAATGAGAGCACGCTCAGAAGGGGGCTGAAGAAGAAGCAAGCAAGGGCTGGAAGTTGGCTTGTGTGGGAAAAGAAGGGTAAGAGAGTTTTAGATTCAGAGGGTTGCTTCCTCTCCACCCCATAGCATAACGCAAAGGGCAAGGAGGGGGAGAGATTAAAGCATCTCTGTGGTAGATGGAAAAGCTTCAGAGAAGCAGAGCTTTGCTGCTGCCTAACCCTCACACCAGGAACCTGCATCTGGAGAAGGAAATTTTTGCTGACATACCCAGGTAACTAGAAGTAGCTAGAATGGGTGAGTGCCATGGGCATCACTCCATATAATGTATAACAGGGTTCAGAGCCAGAGGTCTTGGTAGAAAACAGGGTAGGATTGGACTGACGGACTTTATAAGCAAAGCGTTAGGAAGAAGCTCTTCTAGAGATGCTGATTATCCATCCCAGAAAATAAAGACAAGCCTCAACACGGTGCTGTTGGATTAGCATTTGGGTTGTTTGCTCATGCTCTGTAAAGCTTTGCTATATGCTGGTGATCTACAAGCATTCAGATGACTGAAAAGCTGTTTGTGGGTGGCTATGCAGTGAGGAGAGAAGGGAAATTGGGACACTCTCCTATGAGGAAACTGCCAGGGAATGAGAGCTTATGTATTAGAGGAATTAATAAATACTCCAGGGAAGGAGAGAGGATGGCTCCTATCAGCTTGGTGATGACACCTGTTCTTTTGGCAATCTGGCTGCTTGCAAGGGAGAAGAAATGGATGGAGCTATAGAGCAGAGCTTCTCTTAAGGTACTGATGTGATCTAACACTGCAGGAACTATATGATTTTCAATTTACTCTTCTCAGGTTTAAGGCAGAAGTCAGAAACTAGGCTCTGGCATTCTTACTGTGTATAAATAGCCCTGATGGAAGTGTAACAGGAGCTCAGTTAGGTTTTACTCAGCACTGCAAATGATATATCATAGAGTCAAATATTTTGAGGATCACACATCTGGTCTGATAACCTGTACATAAAATAGCCATAGGATTTCATCCAGCTACTCTTGCAGCAAGCTCCCTAGCTTCTGTTTAATGTGTATGGAATGACAGCCACCCATGCCTCAGATGGATCACTGAGCTTACCCTAGAGCCAAAATGATTCCTTCCATTCTCTGCAGAGACAATCTTTTCCTCTTATCTTGAAATTTGTTATCACAGATTTGATTGTCTACTAAAAAAAAAAAAAATGTGGCACTTTAACTTGCAGAGAGAAGAGAGGAGCTAAATCTGAGACCTCTTATCTGAATCTTCCTGATGCCTAAGTGCTGGATAATTGGAAATGCTGTCTGAACCATAAACGCTGTTTTGCTCAGATTTTGCCAACCTCACACAGACTTCTCCTTTCTGCTTTCCTAGTACATCAGAACCCTGGTTCTGGGATCTCAGGAGATACCTGAAATTTTCTGACCTTCAACAGAGAGAGACTGTACAGAAAATTCCTATAAGCCAGCAGGAAATTAGTTGCAGTTTGAGAAACCCACTGGGTCTGTGGTCAGGAATTGTTCAGAAGCAAAGCTTCATGCAGCCAAACTACATGGACCAATTTTCCCTTAGCTAAGATTTTTGACAACTGTATTTCAAACCCTCTCAGTAAAAGACTTCATATCATTGAGTGTCTTTTGGATGGATGTGTGAAATAGCCACACCACTGTTAATAGCAGTTCAGGAAACTGGAGCTATCTGATGTGGTCCTCCTTGTCCTGTGCTGGCTCTGTGTGCATCAGACTGGATGGGTGTGCAGAGCTAGAGTCCACCTGCAAAAACATGAGTGCACAAGTAGGAATAACTGTTAGAGGCTGCTGATGTTCAGGACAAGACAGCTTTCCCCCATGGATATCTTGTTTAGGTACTGCCTGGGGGGGAACTAGTGAGCACTCAGCAGTTCTGAACATCAGGTTACATATTTAGGAGCCTCGTTTCAAATGCCTTCTACAAAACAGCAAAAATGCCATTTGACAGAAAAACGGTGAGATGTGAACAGCTGAATCTGTTCTCTCCCACTGACTCACCCAGGGACGTGGAGCAAGTCACCTTATTTCTCCATGACTCAAGTACTCCTTTGTGAAATAAGGCCAACAGAAGAGCGGGTGCAGCATTTTCTGTAGCGCCCTGGTTTGTACCTGCTGATGTATGTGTCTGGCTGAGCTGGAGTACACAAGAGTTTTCAGTTCAGAAGAGAGGCCTGTAGAGACATCTGTGTTAATTAACCAGTGCTTTATAATTTGCTGATATCTGGAAGGGCAGAGCAATGTTTTTGTTGTTGGGATGGTGACCACTGTTTTCCTTATTAAAAGGAAATTAAAAATAAGAAGCGGTTATAATTATCATTTTGGACACCGTTCCAGTGGCATTATTCTCAACAGGGTGTCAGGATCATAATGTAGTAGCCAAGTGAATGCCACCCTACAATTCCTTTATTCTCTGTGAGCCAGTAAGATCCCCGCTATCTCCTCCCCTGACATCCAGCCGTGCATTTCCCAGTAAGGCCAGCTCCCTCTCTCTGAGGGCCATTGTAACATTAACAAAGGCAGCCAAGTGGTATTGTTAACATCCAGATGATGGAAGGGGACATGGAAAAACTCCCCACTTCTCTAGAGATGAAAACACTCAGCTTGCACCATTCCAGAGGAAGCGAAGAATTTCCCAGATAAAGATTTATCACCGTCCCCGTCTCCTGCTCTAGGGCCAAGTGCCGTTGCTTGTTCCAAGCTCTCCAATTTTGCATGCTGCTCCACGCAAGGAGGAGAGAACCTGCCTTTGAAATCTGCTAGCCTTCTGCATTGAAAACCAAATGAATGTTTTTGTTTGGGAAAGGCGTTCGCTGGGATTCATAAAAAGCCATTGTCGACATGACAGGCCTTGTTATTGACTTGGAGCCAAACCTTGAGGTCCTTGCCTGAAGGATCAGGAGGGCTTGAACCCAGAACTGTTATTAGCCTTGACATCATCAGCTCCTGACATGGGATAGTTTTCCAGTGAACTTGCTTGAGATTGTTTAGAAATGTCAAGTGGCCGAGCCACAAGGGCACAAGAACGAGGTGTCAAATTCGCCCAATTGAACAGGAGAATTTCACTCCTCCCCTTTGCTCTCGTTGGCGATGGCAGCGCTGCTGACAACGTACATCAGGGTTACATGGCGTTATCAGACCTCCTCTCGGCGCAGCCATCCCTTGTCAGCACAGTCCACGTGTGAGATCCCTGCTAAGCAGGAGCAATGGGATCCCTGCAGAGCCTCAGAGACCCATGAGAGCACTTTTTCAGCACTAAATGCGTCATGGTGGATGGAGTTTGTACCAAACCTGTTTAAGCAGAGGACGGACTCTGTGTCAGCTGGACAGGGGCCTACAAGTTCTGGTTGTGTGGTAGTATTTTGCCAAAGGACACCCGGTATCATGTCACACTGCCAGCTTTGAAGTCAGGAAAGGAGAAGGGAAGAGGAGGCTAAAGAAGCCAGATAGCTGCAAGCAATCTGGCCTACAGGTGCAGCAATCCCCACAGGTTTTCTACTACTTCACAGAGGCAAGAGTTCAGTGTTTGAACCCCAGCTGAGGGAAGAAAGTGTGTTAAAACCTCTGGCCAAACTCTCCACACTGGGACCAAGCACAGCGCTCTCTGTAATACTTGCAGAGTACTTCAGCTCACCAGGGTTTAAATCAACCTTCTCAACATCCTTTTCCTTTCTCCACAGTTTTCACTGCCTTCAGTGCTGCCAGCTTCCCCTGGGTACACCCACAGCCTGCATTAGACAGCAGTCTTACCCCTGTGCTCATGGTCTCAAACCACCACTCTGGCTGTTGACACTAGTCAAGGCCTAACAAATCTACCATCCACACCTCCCAAAACCTTACCCCACAGAGGTGCCATTAGCTGGTGACAATCACATCGTTTCAGGCAGTTAAAACCAGTTCCACTAACAAAAATGATAAGTGATCAGAACAGTTTCTGTATTGATCATATACCCACCTATCCATCCCGCCATCTCTCCGCATTTTCTGCAATCCTTGAGGGCACCACTTGTTTCTGTGCTACAGGAACTCATCCAAAATGCTTTAAGACCCCTAAACTAACCATGGAGGATTCACCTCCCTTTCCATCAGGGAAAAAAAAGTTTAAAATTCCAGGGGAGGGCTGAAATCTACCCAGCCGATTGGCTGGAAGATGCCTTCTCACCCACACGTCCCGCTCGGTAACATTTCCAAATATTTTTGAGCAAGCAGAAAACAATTGTGTTGGAGGGGCAGAGAGGGCCTGCTAATACCCTATCGGTTTCACATTCCCAGGAGAGTTCCCAGCCCACCGATGTGCTGTCCTATATCAGGCAATCAGCCTTCAGCTGGAAACTTTACCCTGGCTCTACCTATTGTCCAACGTTTTCCTTCCTGCCAGATGATTGGAATCGCACCAGTTGTTAATTTTACACCTGCTGTTTGTTAATATCCCTGGGTGACCTTTCCGAGGACAACTAGCAGAGGGGATTTCTCGGTGGAGAGATGCACATACGTGCATGTGGGAGCAGACAGAAAGGGAACAGGAAGGGGCCTCCCGATGAATGATGAGGGATTAAAATAGTTCTTGCTGGGGCCAACGTGGGATATTGGACGGCAGGAATGGTGAAGCGGATGTTTAAAACAGATTGAAGTGTTGATCTAAGCACAGAGGGCAAAATAGTGTTATCAGATCCCTTCCTCTTTGCAGCTCCCTCCTTGTGCCCAGTCTGCTGAGCAATGCCACCCATGGAACTTCTTACAAAAGAGGAATGTCTCCCTGAGATGCTGAAGCCAAGGTCTGGACAGCCAGAAAAGTTTTTAATTTGGGAAACAGAAAGGCATATCTGCCCTACGGCCCTATTCATCTCTTCCTTACCTTGGTGTAACTGATCTTACTGCTATCTCTGGAAGTTATTAATCACCCAGGAGAGGGATGTGTCAGTGCAGCATGAACAGGAAAAACCATTGGCTTCACAGTCCTGAATTCTAGCTGGTCTGAGGAAGTCACAGGTGCTCAGATATCACTGCAACCAGCTTTGGTACTCAGATTAGGTTAAACAGATCCAGCCCACATTAGAACTGCACTCTGGTTATTAAAAATGATTTACAGGGCCAGAGATGGATCAGTGGAGAAATTGGCCATGGGCCGTAGCCATGTCATCTCAAGGTCTTCTACAGCAGACAGGCTCAGGCCTAGCAGGTACTTGGCTGTAAGACGTGGAGTTAATATATATGCAGGAGCAGGAGATGGCACATTTCTCTCTGAGGGAATACTGAGTATTGCATAAACGTCTCAACACAGTGGTGGATATCTGCTGAGTGGTAGCAGATGCTCAGGGACAGGCAAGCCTGACCCTTGCGGAGGAGAAATCACTGATGTATCAACACGATTCTGTGTGAGTGCTGCTCAGTCTCAGGCCTCCATCCATCCTTCCTGGTACAGCAGCAATCAAACAGCAAATCAAAGAGCAAATCTTGCTGTTCACACAGTTCCTCTGCCCTCTAAACAGGTCAAGCACAACTCAAACAGAAAAAGCCTTCTCAGAGCTGAAGACCAGGTCCAAAGCAAGCTGGAAGGGCCTGTGGCAGCAGCCCACAACTCCTGTAACTTGTCACAGCGACAGGATGAGGGCACCCTGTGCTCTTCTACATGCCAGCTTGCAAGTGAAGTTCAAACCACACCTAAGCCAGCTATCAGCCTCACCACATCTTGTGCAAAATGGGAGATTTGGGAGTTGGCCACTTCCCAGATTGAAGAGCACCATTCCAACAATCTAAATTCCTGATGTTTTTTTGACCCCAGAGGACATCGCTCACATCTCCTTGCCAGGTGTGGAAGACAGAGCTGTACCCTCAGAAAGCCTTTCTACCAGGTGAGTGATCTCAACTGACCGGTGATATGGCTCTCAGAAGAAAGGATGTTTCTGACTTAATTGTTTTGCTGTGGAGCTCTTGTGACTCCTGTTCCTGTGACTTTCAGGCCAGCAAACCATGACTTTCTAAATGCTTTTGGCCAGAAACTCACTCAAATGCACAGGCAGCTGCAAACAGTACAATGCACCACAGGCAGCATTGGAAGCAGTCTCTGTGTCAAGTTTCTCCAAACGCCAAAAAAAAAAAGCCTTCAGCTCAGTGAAACCCATCTTTGAAGATCAGGGATGGCAGATGAGCTTCTCTACACAGCCTTACAGATATACAAGCAGCCATCTGCATCTCTGGATCCAGTTCTGTCCTTGGCCAACTCAGTTTAGGAAAGATTTTGTTTTTCTTGGGCTGTTTTTGTTTACAGCTGCTTGACCGAGGCAAAGAGTTCACCAGCAGCTGAATGCAGCCCAGGCTCTCCCAAGTGTAAGTTCTCCAGTGAAACATCTGGCTACAAGGCAAGGTCAAATGGGCCTGAAATGGAAGAGGGCCACAGTCTCTCCACAGAGATGCAGCCAGCTGGGAAAAGAACAGGCTTTTCTGGGTATGTTTGAGCATTAGGCTGGGAAAAATAAAAGAAAAAGAGGGAAGGATACTGCAGAAGAGCCAGGGATCAAGAGGTTGGTTCTTTTATTGGTTAAAAATCAAGACCACCCGAATTGCTACATGAATTGCTGAGTCTTATTTAGCAGGAATTGAGTTGTTCCCGAACTGGCAGAAGGTCTCTTCAAGTCCCTCATTTATACATATTTACCAGTGTACATACATGAGCTTCTTTCTTTCCCAGCGTCCTGGAATTACCTCAGGTAACCATGAGAGGCTGGTAATGGAAAGAGCAGCTTCTCAAGCAGAAGACCCTCTTCTCACTCTGCTCTCTCTATTATTTACCTCTCACGATTGCACTAGAGCTGGAAGGACAAAGAAAGGTCTTGACCTGCAACCTACCACAGATCCTGATCCCTTTTTCTTTTGATCCTAAGTTCCTTAGGACAAAGACCACCTGGTTGCTCTGTGTCTGTACAGCATCCAGCACTGCTGGTGCCCATGTCAATGTCTGGTTGCAATAAGGACACATATCAACATTGTTCTTGGATGGCGCAAGAGAACCAAAGAAACCATTCAGGAAGCATAAAGAACGAATCCTTCCCTGCAGCCCCAGGGAATGTTAACAGCAATCTAACATCGAGGTTTTCTTTGTTTTTAAAAAAGAGTCTTGTTGTTCCTCTGAAGGAGAATCAGGATAACTCCCATGTGAACCTAATGACCAGGCAAGCACACACAACGCCTACAGAGAAAGAGCTTATCATGGAGACACAGCAGGAACTGTTTGGTGTGATTGATTTGTGGACTACCAAAAAACAGCAGAAAAGACTAAATTCACATTATAGTGCTTCTACTGCACAAGCCGACCAATCATAATAACAATAATGCCTAGTACATGATTTTCACAGAGAAATAGGTGAAGAATAATTGTCTGTTTCTGAGCTCTGCCTCCTTTAGGTACCTTCACTAAATCTCTCAGCCTTTTTTTGTGCTTGAGCATCCTTCTCTACAAGGATAAGGACAATAGCAGACACTCACCTACTTCACCGGGTAATGAATGATTCAGATAGCTCTCATCGACCTCTTCAAGTCCTATACACAACATCCGATGTGTCATGCAGCCGTTCGCATCAGCCAGAAAGCTATCGGTTCTTAATGGGACTGAGTTTCAAGGGTGATGGACAGGGCAAAGCCTGTGGAAGGACCTGGCCTCTGAAACTTCTTCCTCTGCAAGCTCTGTCCAAGCTGGGACTGGTTTGCAGCAGGATCCACTTTCCTGTGGGGGGAAGGAGGGGGGGAGAAAAGGGAGACAGCTCGCACTGAGCGTGTGACTGCTATTGCATCCGGACGTCAGGGGCAGAAGCATCTTTTGAGGCACAGCACATCAGCTGCTGCCTTCCTGCACCAGAAATACAGGGCTCCAAATCCAAACCTGGAAGCCAACCAAAATACCGAACGATCGTCGTGCTTCTCATGTGCATAATCTGATGCCTAATTTGCACTGCTTGTGTATGTTAATCCCAGTTTTCCAGAGCTGTCCCATCCCTGATCCCACCAGCAGATGGATTACGTCTGCCCGAATGAAAGCCACAGTTTCACCCTACTCAGATGTTTCCCACCAAACTGTTGGACTGCAGCTGTTGGGTACAGTTGGATGCAGGCCTCTGCCTCGTACAATCTTTGGTCTGAAGGCACAGATTTCCCTCCACAAGCTTGTTACCATTTCAGTCACCCTTCAGGCTGCCTGTACTTGAGCAAGCTCTGACCTGGAGTCACCGTGCTCCGGTGAACACAATCAGCAGTTCTGAGCACACAGAATTGCTAACATTTGCCTGGCTTGGAGCACAAATACTGCCCCAAAACTCACAGACTAGCCACTTATTGAGTTGTCTGTAAGGTACATCTGGATTGGAAATTTATTCAGACATGTTTGGGAACCCAATGTAGGCCATTTCTCATTGAGCACCCACCTTCAAAAGCTTGCTCGTAACCCTCCTAAAATCCAACTTTCTACACCCCTCATCCTATAGGTAGGATCCCAAGAAAAGAGGCATTTGCTCTGCCATCTGGTATCTGCAACAGTATTGGTGGAGTAAAATGAAAACCGGTCCCATACTTTTACCAGAAAGTCTCAGGGATAACCCAAGAAATCTATTCCATCCCCTAAATAACAAGAGCAGAGAGAATCCCACCCTCTGCTGCCATCCCTGTGGCTCTCATTCAGGAAGCACCATCCCTGATCTGAGACTGGGATACCTGTGGGTGCCCCTCCATCACCTACTCGTACCAATGGTTTAAGGGCGATGACAAAACCTCCAAAAAACTGTGACCAGGCAGCTGAATGCAAGCTCAGCTGCACTTCCATGGGCTAGGATCACGCTCCTGGATCGCAGCGTAGCCAGCCCTGAGCTTGCACTGGGCAAAATCCTCAGCTAGGGAAACAGTCCCCATGAGCTTGTTCCCTCTCTGGTTATTCACAGCAGGGATAAGTAAGGCCTCATCTATAATCACCTAAAAACCTCACATGATTCATGCTCTCACAGTACAACAGCTGAGCACGCTGCAGGATACACAGCAATATACACTGGTGATGCACCATTACCCACTTTCCCATCACAAGCCCTGTTGAAATGCTGCCATCAAATTATTTCAACTGATCAAAGTAGGAAAAAAAATAGAATATTAAAGCCCCAGATAACAAATTAATAAGAATAAAAGCATGTAGGTGAGAATTAAGAAGGCATTAACATTCTGATGGCATCTGCTGCCTAAATTAAACTACAGGAAAAAAAAAAAAACACGAAAAAAAAAAAAAAAAAACGAGTTCAGCTGACGCTCAGGATCAGGACAAATAGTTCTCAAATGGAAATTACAGTTTTGAAAATTATGCACCAAAAAAGGATCCAATTTAGGACATTTCTGATTTGTGAAGTTCTTTCTCCAGGTGGGGATCTCAGGCTTGACTGGAGGGCTGGCAACACGATTGGCAAGATGCTGAAGTCGCTCAGTGCCTGCATCCTGCAGCAGCACCAAACTGGCCCGTAGCCCAGCTGGGCCAGTGTCTGGTCACATCTCCAGTCCCCGTGGGGCTCTGTCCCCTTTTGGAACAGGACCACAGGGTTTTGGTGTGTAAAGTGTGTTTCATTCATGCAGACACCGACATGGAAAAGGAGGAGGAATTGGGCCTCGATTTTCAAAGGAGCTTAGTGTTAAATTATGTGGATAAGTGCATCTGTAATTTACATGAGCAGTTACTGTGACAACTAATAGTGAATGTCATAAGTAGCCAGTTGAGCATGTAATGACCTGAGTTATATGCACCATCATGTCTCCTTGGCACACCAAATTAGGTGTGCATACATATTTTGCATGCCCCAAAGGACTCCTAGCTCAGCAAAGAGCCCTAATTTCACAGCACAAGCCTGGTCTCGGCAGCCTAGCACAGCACAGACAGTTTATGTGATGCAAAGAGCTGGCACAAGCTCCACGGCCCAGGTTGGAATGGATCCTCAGACAGCTAATTAATTTTTACTGCTCCTTTGTGAACTGTAAATTACCCTTCCTTTCCTAGATTTCTGTCCCATTTTTTTCCCTGCCTTTCTCTAGTGAAGCAGTAAAAAAGGAAAAGTGCCAATAATGGGCTCTCGTCGTGATAAAAGCAGCCACCGCTCACTCGCACTTTGAACAGAGCTCTGCTTCTGACCAGAATACAAAGGCAAGCGGGTTTCAAGAAGCTGTCCAGAGATAATGACTTTTCCTGGAGATGGGAGGATACAAGGGGTATTTAAAAAAAAAAAAAAAAAGAAAGAAAAAAGAAGGGGGGTCATTGTTTGTTTTTCCAGGACAAACACAACCAAGTTCCTCTCTTGTACGGGGTTAGAAACAAGATAAATAATCCTCACTTAGAGAACGAATTCATCAGTATTGCCTGCGCAAGAGCGAAGGGAAACTGCTTACCACGCTGAACGTTAACAGCCTCCCCTTCCCACTCGGAGAGGAAAGAAAAGCTTCTCTCGGAGAAGGAGTGACCTTCAGACCACACACACACCGCAGCCTTTAGAGCAGCCCCTGAGCAAGTGGTGCCGGAGCAAGGGTGGGCAGCTTCTTTTCACTGCGGCTGTGACCCTGCTCAGCAGCTCAAGCTGCTGACTTTCTCCTTGAATCCTTGCACCCTGCCAAGGGAAGACCGACTAGGATAGACAAGACGTGATTCCAGCGTATTTTCTTTGCTGATGCCACCGTCCTCCAAATGTGTTACCCATCAGAGGCAGACAAAGCTGCGGGGAAGAGATCATAACACACCTGAGATGAATTGCACAGGCTCTGCTGAAATTCGGGACTGCCTCAGCATGGTGAGAACCACCACTTCAACCTTGTGTCAGGACACCAGTATCTGCGTTAAATCTGTGATAACAAGAAGATATTACTGGAATTTTCATGTGGTTGCATTTACCAAAAGCCCCTTGAAAGGCCATGGCCGCAAGAACATATGGAAGATCTCCGGGTCCATGCTGTTGGGATGCTGCAGGAATGAGAACACAGCATTTCTGGGGTGCCTTTACGGGGCCCTCGGCATATTAGATACTTGTATTGCAAAACACCGCATTCCTCAGCTCTGACAGAGCCTCTTTTATCTCAGCTGCAGATTCCTGAGTCGAAATTGCTGCCAGATGACTGTACACAGCGAGTTAATGGCCACAGAACCTGAGCGCCTCTTGCCTCAAGTCATTTATCCACAGCATCAGTGACGTTATCATGTTCAGCCCATATTTACTACAGCTACAAACTGATTCAGAGAAACCTGGAGTACAGGATTAATCATTTCTCTTGGGATGTTGAAAATGGATACCAGAACGGACTTCCAAATTAGGCATCTAAAAGTCCTGCATCTCCCAGGAGAGCCCCATTACATCTCCCCACTCGTTCTAATGGAATCTATACCATGTGAGCACGGCTTTGCCTCCCACCAGCCCTCCCTGCATAATTAGCCCCGGCTCAGGCTGCTGCTTTCCTTAATGGCTGGAGAACCACTTTCTTCAAGCTGCTGAGATGTACAGAGGAAATGTTTACTGCAAAGTGCAAGCCAACCACAGCCAGTGGGTCTGGGCCATGGTGGAGGGATACAGAAATGGCTTCTTCATTTTTTATTTTTTTTTTTAATTTTTTTTTTTTTTTTTGCCTCAGAAATAGAACTCACTAAAAATAGCAGTTCCTCAGGAACAAGACTGCCTGAAAATAGCTGTTTCTCAGGAGCAGGGCTGGCTGCTTCTGAAAGAAGTAGCTATTAATGTATAATTGTCCCTGAGGCTGGTTTCTGAGAAAATGCTGTACATACAGAGGGCTGTAATGAGATATGTTCACAGGCGGGAAACATAGGCACCCCTCTCTTGTCAGAGGTCCTGTAAACTCCAACAGCTCACAGAAGTTCATTTGACTCACAGATCTTAGTCACAGATCCATCACAGCACTGGGAGGTATTTTCCTCCGTACTGGTTACAGCAGCGCTCTGGGCGGCTGTTACTATCTGGACCAGTGAATGACAAAACCTCCATCAGCTGTAATCAAACTACAGTGGTTCTTCTCCCAGGACTTAGAAAGCTTTACAAGGTGGAGCCAGCGCTGTCTTTCCACACCAGGTCCAAGAACTTTGTGGACTTGTGGATTGTGCAACCTACTTCCAATTTTCTGCTCTTCTCGGCACTTAGTTTTTCCAAGCAGATGCTCCAGGGCAATAAATCTTCTGAAGAATGGTCCTACAGTTCTGCCACTATGGTTTTGCTTTATAATGAGAAAAGAGAACTTGCTTGGGAGATTCGTTGATTGGTTGGTTATTCCCTAAAATGTCTCACTCACCCCTCTCATCTCACCAGGAGTTCAACAGTTCATTTCTTGTGTCTTCTTTATCCTTCCTGGCACAACCAGCTGGTGCCTGCATAAAGGCCATTCTCCTTCTCTTCTCTCCTTCATGAAAACTCTAGATGACCAAAAGATTATAAAAGAGATTATAAAAGGTCCAGAACAGGTGAATTTTGCAAAGTAGCAGCTTTCAGGAAACAGCAGTGCAGATGAAGTTCAGGGGGCTCTGACTGGTTGCTGTCCTCATTTCAATCCTACAACACCAGTGCCAGACACCATAGCAGGTTGTGTTTAGAGCACGCTTGGATCCCAAAGGCTGGGTAGAACTGGGCTGTATCGTCATTAGATGGAAATCTGTAGACTGCCTCTCTTCCAGACTGTGTTGTGTTTCTTCAAGTAGTATCTCTCCTCTGTTCACTGCTGACATGACACTTTAACAGTCTGGTAACAGCAGAAACAGCCTTCAGAAGGAAGTGTGAGGCTGAAGATCTAGCCACCAAGTAGCCCAAGGCAGCTCTTCTAGCTCAAGAAATTGTTCTCTTTGTCCTGACCAAATTGCAGCAAAGTAAATGGCACTCTGCTCGCAATTACGGCAGGCTGCAATTTTCATTATGGAAACTACCTTTAGTTTTGGGGGGTAGGTTTACTTTGCAGTGTGCAACAAAGACGGGCATTCCCAGACTTAATTTTAACCCAGTTTGCTTAGGAGGGAGCACCAGAGAAGCTGCAGCCACACTGATTTCACATCCCCACAGTTGTGGGAAACTTGTAAAACACAAACTACGTGGTGCCAGCATTCTGCTGCCTGACACGGCCAGGCAGAACCAGAGCAGGCACACATCCCCCTGCCACACAGCCGTGACATCTCACCACTCTGCGAACTGATCTCTCCCTTCCCTGTTGCTAAGTGGTATTGTTATATAATCTAAGCTGCATACACAAAAGGAAAAATCTATAATACATATAAATATATATACACGTATTGGCTGTGCCTTTTAATTTGTTAAAATTTTGGAAAATGCCTTGGGACCCTCAAACCAAATAGCCCATGAAAGACAGACTGCTTGGCATCGTTTCTGCTTGGTAGCAGCAGGGCGAGGATATTTTGCAGCTCAGATCGGTTTGATTAAACAAGCATTTTGTTGCAGCCGTCATAGAGCGCTCATTAAAAAATACTCTACATTTGTATAGCATTTATCATCCAAGAATCTCATCATGTTTTACACAATGTAATTAATTAAACTTTACAGCTCCCCTTGGAGAGGGATAAGGAAAAGGAGAGTTGCTTTAATCCATCACTGTAAGGCAGCAGACACTGGGTTAGAGGGAAGCAGCTGTTCAACAGCATGCAGCAGCTCTAGGACAAGAAGAGAAGACTCCAGGCAAAGTCACCCAGGGAATGCACCGCACACCTTGTGTTTGCCTGAATTATGTGCTTCCACTGCAGCTTAAATCCCAGCTCCTGCAGAAAAAGAGTGATCCCCCCCAGACCTCAGGTTTACATCTGAGACACCTGCAGCACGGCACGCCTTGTCTCTGCAAGAAGTATGCCACCTATTGAATCCCCAGCACTGCTAAAAAAAAATAAAAATAAAAAAAAGGGGCACTACAACCCTGGCCAGGACCGAGGGAGGCAGAAGACATAAAGCCACGCAGCCACAAACTGCCTCTCGCAGTGCTGGAATGCTGTGCAAGCTGCTGCTTAAAGGGGAGGCAGGGTAAAGTCCCCTTAATCCCTCGCTTACTTCCCTCTCCCCTCCCCATCAGTAAATCCACACCTGTTAAAGGTCACCCTGAAATGAAATATATTCAGGCGCTGCCTGCTCCAGCTTGGCTCCCTGTCCCTGCTGCTCGCAGTCCCCCCCTAGGTCACAGAGCAGGAGGGGGACGGGGGTGCCCTCGTGACCTGCTTGAATGTCAGAGTCGCAGGGCTGAAATCCCACCCGACTCTTAGCTGATCTTTGGAGAGGAATCTCTTCCTCACCCTGGCTTTAAGCTCCTTTCTCGCCGAGCGTATGGGATAACAGGCCCACTGGGCAAGCCCGATTAGACAGATCGGTTGTGCCACTTCCACTACCTTGCAAAAAGCTGGAATCTGAGCCGGTGCAAGTCAGGAAAGGGGTGCAAGGCGTCGCTCGTTTGGGAGCAAAGCATGACAGCAAAAACACAGAGATATGTGTGGGGAGAGAATGGTGAAAAGAAAGATGTGCATCCGCTCTGCACCCCAGAGCAGCACTGAGAAAAGTGGGAGTAGGTAGTGTTATAAATGGCTCAGGATTCAAATTAGAATTAAATGAAAAATAGGATTTATTAAAGGATATAAAGGAATAGAGGTAAGCAAACAGCGCTGGGTGCACCGGGAGTCTCCGCTCCGCCATTTATAACAGTAGGCAAGTATCTTACCACCTCACCAACTAACAAACACAGCCGTGAGTCCTGTAATGGTGACTGCACCCTCTTTATTAGAGATTTATTGGAGAAAGAAGCCTGGGCTAACTCTCCAGATGTGCAAGCAGCAGACTGAAAGGCCTGGGCTTTTAATCTGCAGTGCAGTGACAGACAATTTACTGGTGGGGGCTGAGCTGGGGCTCGCCCCTTGCAACCCCACAAACCTCCTGATTTCTTAGTGTCTTCTCAGAAGATGCTTAGCTCCCTCACTGAGCTTCTTCCAAGATGCAAGCCAGCATCTTGAAAGAAAGAAAGAAAGGAAAAGTACATGGATTGTGCTGGAGGAAGTGATGGTGGATTCAAAGATGGTAGCAAGGTGATTTTTTAAGCCTCTCTCACATTATTTAATTGGTCTCCAAATCTTTCCCAGAAAATATGAGGCCTGTTCATACAGCTGTGCTTCTGGGCCATTCACCTGTAGCCCAAAATGGGCACTTTAGTAAGCTGAGGTTCTTCACACATGGTGCTCATGAATGCAGCTCTGCTTGCACAGATGGGATGTGTTCTTTGGGATTGATACCACCATGGTTCTCCCAGTGGGTACACCTCTTTCCTCTTTTCAGCATGAAGAAACTGATTTTCACTGGTCCTTGGTTTTATTTTCATGTTTGTGTACAGGAAGCAGGCAGCCTCAGATACAGCTGTCGCTGCAGCAGATTTATCTTAGTGAGAATTCCTGCTTTGGCTTTGCAAGTGTTTTAATTAACGTAAATTATTTTACTACACTTTACTACTGATAGCATGTAATTATCTCCCCACAGGTATAAATTTAGCTAACCAGACGGCTGATCAAAGACCTACAAAACTAGGTACTTCTGCAACTGACACCAGATACAAGCAAAGGCTAGAAAGACAGGACCAAAGGAGGAAGGAGGAAAACCCCTCCCCGGTTCCAAACACAGGGCTTAAATTTCCCCATTTAAAAAGATAATCATAACATTAACTTACACATCTTCTCAGAGAAGCATGAAGATGCATTGATACTTAAGTGCTGTGAAGGAGAAAAGAGCTATGTGCATGTTGAACTGTTAATTATTGGTAAGCAATCTCCTTTGCAAAGTGTTTTGAGGTTGACTATGGAAAATGGCTCTGTAATAACACAGAGCAAGCAATCCGCTTACAGTCATAGGTTAATTCTCTCAACTGCTTTTGCTGGGTCAATCCCTAGGTATTATTATCTGTGCAAGGGAATTCGTTTTCCTGAGGAAGTCTGGCCATGGAAGAGATTCCATACTCCACACCCATTTCTCATCCTATTCATCTCAGCAGCCTGTTTTCCACTGCAAGCACATTTTTGGATGAATGAGGTTGAGGCCTATGCAGAGCAGCTGTACCAAACATCAAACTGCTCATACAATTCAAAAATAACAGGTTGGATCAGGCCACCTGAGATGCCTGTACTTTTTCTCCAAATTACCAGTTAATAAAACATGCATCTCTCCCTTGAGCTTCTGCAAGTGCTTGTAGCCCGTGATTTCTTTTTCTCTTTGGTGGCTGCAGCCGCCTAACCTGTGAGAGTGGGAAGACACCAGATGGAAATAAATGTTTAGGAGCCAAGAGGCATCCTATGCCAAACCGCATGTTTCAGAACTTTATCTGTCCACTTGTGTAGGTTTGATCCTTTATTAAAAGCACTGGGTGCTTTGTCATCAGTTTGAGTGGGCGTAGGATCAGTTAGGTAAATCCTCGTCTCTTGACCTTCCTGAAGGCCACTCTGTGCTACTTTATACACCTATGGATAGTGTCTGCATGTTCCTATAACATCACTGACCACCAGTCCCAGGTGAGACCCTTAATTTTCAAAGGGTGGCACACAATGAAAATATGATTCCAGCCTCTAAGATCTTATATTCCAAGGGAGGTTGTGTTATGTTTTTTGTTTCTCTTTTTTTGGCAACTTTAATGAAGAGTGTTACTTAACTTTTCAGCCCACAACTAAATCTTTGGAATGGAAGAGGCAATATTATGTGTTATGTTTGCCATTGGAAAAAGGAAGAGTCTTTCATATTTATTGACGTCCTTTGCAAAATACTTTTTTTTTCTTCTTCTTTTTTTTTTTTTTTTTCTCCTTTTTTTTTTCTGAATGACGTACTCCCTATTATTTCCATGCCATTACTTATAAATTTCACAGCATTTTCTGGAGGGGTCTTCAGCAAGATGAAAAAACCTCAGGGCAACAGTCCATTAGGCTTTTATTTTTATAGGTTGGGTTAAACCTTCTTGAAACTGGTATATTTAACTGCATTCTTTATTTAGGGTAGCTGAAGGAGACATTAAGTCCGTATTTCCACCCACAATGCAAGATTGCTCAAGTACCTGAAGGCTCTGAGGGGACAGTTCTCGGGTAGGATGTTAAAAGGAAAGAAGGTTTTGTGTGGATGGACAATATGGTTCAGGTGGAGGAGGAGACAGAAAGAGCATGCTGAAACAGTCAGGGAACGGAAACTCCAAACAGCCTGAATAATCACTGATACAAAACCTGGACTGAATACAAGAAACAGAGGGCTACGGGGTCATGATGCTGCCTGGAACAGGTGTGGAGCTATAAGCAAGGAAACTAGCTCTCAACTGTGTGATTTCTTCTGTGTTCAGGAAAGGAGGGCTGTGGGCATTCTTGTAAGTAAACAGAAATACATCAGAAATACCTTTCTTCATCACCTCGCCTCCTCCAATGTGGATCAACCAACAATACCTTGAATTTTGGCCAGGAGCAGAGGTCAAAGGGAGGAAACATGCTGCAAAACCTCCCACACATCTGTACCATTTAACTCTTACTGCTTGGTTTGGAATTCAAATAGCCTAAAGAGAAGGACTTGTCTCCCTTAGTTGACCAGAGTGGGCAGTTCAGGCCAAGGTTTAGGACACTGCTGTCCCTAATTGCTTTGGAGTTGTATCCTTTTTATGGACTTCCATTCCTAGCGTAACAAATCACACTTCCCCAGGCCTTGCTATAAGCAGTTTGAACAACTCTGTGTGCTCTTCTACTCTGCAGGGAACTCCTTAAAATGAAGCACCTGCCATTGGCTTTTTTCCTGTAGGTGAGTTAATCTGCCTTGCATGAGTAATCCTATTTACAACAATAGGTTGCCTTGCAAGAATGAGGGAAGCAAGTCTGAAGCATGCTTGTATGCAAGTACTGTAAAAAGGCCACACAGTAGTTCATGAGGGGACACTTCTGCAATAAAACTACAGTTACTGATAAAGTGCAATAACAAAATAAAGAATAATTTAATAAAGGGATTTTTAACTCATTTAACAGCAACTAAATTCAGAACCCTCTCTTTAAGTGACCAGGCACACTGTATTCTCCTAATCCTACTTTCTGTTAATGAGTAAAAGAAAAATAGCAGGCAGTAATCTACTCCTCCTGATTCTATTTTTATGTCACGGGAGAGCATTATTCATGTAAATAAATCGATTTCAGTAAGATAAAGGATCAAAATACAAGCTGGACATCTAGACCGGCCTTGGAGTAGGATGCATAATAGAGTACCATCTATATAGAAACGACAGAGGTCCCATGCCACAACTCATTTAATACCAGGTAACACAAACCCTACAGATTAAATGCAAGAATCCCGCAATGGCAGGAGGAAAGCATGTGGAATCAGACTCTGTGACCTAAGGGAAGTAAAAGCTTCAAAGATCAGGAGCTCGGTGTTTATGTAGGAGCCCCGCAAGCCCCCTTCAGCATCCTTAATTTAGTCTTTATCATCTCTGATCCATTCTAACAGCCCCCCGCGGCATGGAGATTTAATATCTAGGAGGTTGACCCGCCAGACAGAGTGGTGGATGCCTGTTCCCCGTTTACTGCTGTATCACTTTGCTTTTCGGATCCAGCCCAACGAATGGCAAAATCCTAACGCTGTTTTATTAAGAAAGATGCGATTTGAATAAAGCCTCTAGAGGTCAGGCCGGCTCGCAGCCTCCCTCAGCAGAGGCATTGTGCTGCGTGCCAGTGACACCTGCTGGAGCCGGCACCTCAGGTGACACCTGCTGGGGCCGGCTCCTCAGGTGCCCCTCGGCCCCCAAGGGGGTCTGCGGGCACCAGAGCCCCCCCAAAAAAAGGCAGAGAGTGGCGTGAAGGGGATTCTGGTGCCCCCTGCCCTCTGCGGGGAGGCAGGAGGTGGCTTCACCCGCACAGCCTGGTGCTCGGCCACCTCCAGCGCTCTGGTTTGAAGCTCTCCTTCCATAGCCTCCCCTTTTGGTCTGTGACATCCCTCCAGAGGAAGAAGGACCCTTCCTGGGCACTGAAATGGGAGCACGCAGCCGTTTTGGCACCTAAACCGTCGTGTTTCCACCTAAAAGCTGTGGAAAATAGGGGCTGGGGCTCCTCCTCCACCTGACGAGACCACATGAGAGGGCTGCTTACCCCAGCGACCCCTCACAACCCACCCTGCAATGTATTGTTACAAATAGGATATATTTGTACGTGTGTGTGTATATATATTTGTATATCTGTACGCAATATATTTTAAATGTACGCCCAGGTGTGTGTTATCTATGAATAAACGTGTACAGCACTAGGGCTGCAGCTCTGGGCCCCACACTGTCAGGCCTCAGCCCCGTGCCCGTGGCAAACGAGGCTATCCCCGCAGCCCGCACTGCTGGCCACTCTCTATCTCTCAGGAGGCAACACGGCGACTCGGCGACAACGGGCTCGGTCGCGACATGACACCCCCTGAGGGCAGGCGGCGGGGGGGGGGGGCGCGACACACCCAAGATGGCGGCACCCCCTCCCCCGTTTCCCTCCCGACCTTCTTCCCGTGAGCCTCAGCGGCCCGTTCCCGCCTCTCCCCGCCGCAGCGACAAGATGGCGCCGGTGCCGGGTGAGTGCCGCGGGCCGCCAAGGTGACCGCGGCCCCCGCACGGCCCCTCGGCCCCTGACCCTGCCCTGTTTCTGTGTCTCTGTCTCTGTCCCGCAGTGCCCCTCAAGGACATGAAGCTGCTGGACGTGAAGCTGGGCCAGCTGCCCACCTGGCTGGCCATGAGGGACTTCACCCCCGGAGGCATCGGGGGGGCCCTGCGTAGAGGTAAGGGGGGATCCGTGGGGCCGCGGTGGTGGCAGTGTGTATAAACGTCGTTTATGAGTGTATAAATATCGTTTATGGGTGTATAAACGGCATTTATGTGTGCATAAACGTCGCCTGCTGCTGCAGCAGGTGTTCGCGGTGGCAGGCTGCAGGGGCTGCTTCACAATATTTGTGTTGTTGAAACCTCGCCTCACGCAGTGCCTCGTTTGGCCTTTGTAAACCTGCTGCTCGCCTGGGCTGTGTGTGTCAGAGGTTTGTTTTCAGTGACCCTTCTTCTGTAAGGAGGAAATAAGGTCACCACATTCTCTGAAGATAAGTAGGGACACAGGGCTCCTATGGATCATTTAGCAAAAATTTTGACTGATGCCTTTGCTATAGATGCAGATATGCCCTTTAGGCAGACTTAAAAATACCAAATGCAAGTATCTATGTACTGCATATATAAGTATTAAAGTATCTATGTGCTGCATGTATGTTAGTATTAAAACATGAATTAATTCCTAAGCAGCTTGAGCTTGTAAAGTCATTGTAATGTTTTGGGGAAAATGATAAATAGCTTTACGTTAATTTTGCTTAACAAACACACCAGTTGCCTTTTCTCTGACTTGATTCTGAGACCTTTGCATGTTTCATCTGAAACACTTTCCTGAAGCCCTGTGAATCCAGCATGCTTCTTTCTGACACAGAAAAGTACACAGCCCCTCTGGCTGCTATGAAAACCGCTTTTCTCCTACACAGGGTATGAGAGGTATTACAATAAATACATCAATGTGAAGAAAGGGGGCCTCGGTGGTATCAGTATGGTGCTTGCTGGATACATTGTCATCAGCTACATGTGGAGCTACAGTCACTTGAGTAAGTAAATGCTGTATGGCTGAGTGTGCACAGGGCAGCTTGGAAGGTTGCTTGGGGCAATTAAAATTAAGTGAAAGACTGTGCTAACCATTGCCACTGCAATCTGAGACTGTCTGTGGGCAGGCAAAGCTTGTTCAGCTCTAGAGCACCTGAATAACTTTTAATAGATTATTAAATAGCCAATATTTTAGTGTGATGAAGAAAGTGTTTGTCTTGCCTGTCTGACCTGATGGTGCTTAGAAACTGCACTTAAATTTCTTGTAGAGTGCTTTCTTTCCTGTAGTTTCAGTATTATTTTTCTTGTGACTTCAGTAAAATTGACTTGTTTTACATCGATACAGAGCACGACCGTCGCAGGAAGTATCACTGAGGCATGAATTTCAGAAAGTGAAGGTGCAGCTCCTGACTAGACTTGGCTACTGGAACAGTTACCCAACAGGAGACATCAGAACTGTTCATAACAAACTCTGTACTATTATGACCAATAATAAAGTGCGTACACTTTACACCCACTGAGCTGAGACTCTCCTAACTCGCTTGTTAATTGTACTGTGTGGGTTTGTCTTCTCAGCTTTACGTCCCTCGAGAAGTTCAGAGATGGCTGGAGAATGGTCGGTGTGCTATCTAGGCTGCAATATGAACTGGGAAAATTACTACAGCTGATTGATATTGATTCATCCTTAACTATGTGATAAGAAACAATTCAATACTTTTTTTTACTTCTAATGACCTAAGTGTTACTGATTGGACAGCTAGCTAAAAGGATATATTTTAATTTGAAAGAATACCTGAGCTTTAAGAGGCTTCTTCTTGTGGCTGTGTATTTCTGATTCACAGTCTGGCTGTCACTTGGGACTGGAGGTATTAGAACAATTTTTCCACTGCAGAGCACTTTCTGAGATCAGTTTTAGCTTTGTTACCTCTGTTAGCCTATCAAAACTCCAGCTACTTTCCTTACTAAGAGAAGCTGGAATGTTATTCTGAGTGGGTATAAGCCTCAAAGACCACTAATATAATGAAAGTCCATGAAAAAAAAGGAAAATCTTTGCTTATTGACTTAAAGGCAGGGGTGAGAGTACGTGTACAAATGCAAGCTAGAAGAGCAGCTGTGTATTTGTCCTTCAGCTTCCTTGTGCACTTCAAGCGAGGGCACCCGAGTGCCACAGCACTACCTGCTGAAGCTTGTGACCAGCTGGGTGTTGCAGGTAGGACCTGCAGTGTGCTTCTGTCAATAGGAGCAAGAATGAAAACCACTTGTTACGGGATACAAAGAATCTCTTGAGCTTTATCAGTAACAGGAAGGCTTTCAGTTTCCAAAAACAGCAGTTCAGGGAGCGAAGACCTTAAACTTCTCTGGACTAGATGGGAAAGGGAGCTAGACACTGAAGGGTTTGTTCCTTTTCAGACATAGAGGTAACACATCTCAGTGTGGCTACTACTCAGCATCTGGGGGCACAAGATGTTATAAAATCTGTTTAATGGTCTGTCATACCATAGTCACTTAGTCTTGAAACTTGTATTTTGACTGACGTAATATCCACAATAAAACAACAGCTGTCATTCAAACCAACATAGGCTCTGGTCACCTCTCTTATATAATCACGTTACTCTGTTTAAAAAAAAAAAAATCATAGCTTTTTCCATCAGTACATTTCAATAAAAACAAAGTATAAAGGCAGCCAGCAAATAAGAGAGGGGTTAGACTCAATAAGGCTCACATTGTAGGTGCAAGTTTTTCTTTTTTTTTTCTTTTTTAATTCACATTTTGTCATTGGCCCTTTTGAAATACTCTCACAAAATGAATGGGTTTTGGCTTGGAGTTTCTCAGAAGAATGTTCTACCACTTCTAGATGCAGTGTTCCATAAAAATATAGAGCTCCACTTCTTGAGTCTTCTCTTGGCTACGAAATACCTGCTCAGTGTGAGCTGAAGGGCGGGTGCTGAGAAAAGGCTCCCCTATTCCTACACTTTAAGCTGTGTTCATTTCCTACCTGCTTTGCAAATGGAAAATGAGCACAGCTGTGAGTTTCCTAAAATCATTGCTCCTCATTGTCTGGCTAACCACAAGAGATGCCAATTTAATATCCCCCAATTTGTTTTCACCCAGAAGATTAATTTCTAACCTCCAGTATAGCAAGAAACATAGAGACAAAGTTAAGTGGACGAGAGTTTTGCAGCCTGGTGTGTGTGAGGCCTTAAGTCAGCCACCAGGACAGGTTTATCGGGATCTAGGAACACGACTTTGCTTTGTAAGAGCTACGGGACAGCAGAATTCCTGCTTCCTCACTGAAGGGAAGGCATTTCAAGTATTAATTTTCCCAGTCAGTCTTCCTGCTTCCACAGGGAGGGCTGAAACGCTGCAGGTTCTCCAAAGAGAAGTGGCAGAAGGAAAACACTTTAAAGAAACACTGGAGTTAAGATGAGTTTACGTTGAACGCTGCACCGGTGAGGGGTTTGCATATCTATTTGCTTTTAGATCTACCTTTCAGCAGGGCTCAATGAAAGTAGACGGAGGCCAAAATCTATTTTAAAAAGGTTAAAACATAAAAAAAAAGTTGTGGACAATTACAAAAATCTTGCTTAGCAGCAACCAGCCTCTGACCAGTTCTTTCCAGTAATGGCATTAAAAAAAACAACCTGATTAATAGTTCAAGAAATAGTGCTAGGCAGAAACCTTTTCTCAGTGTTAATAGCTCCCTTGCGCTCTTCTTTCTGCTCTTTCACTGTCCACTGAGAAAGGCCAGATGTCCTTTGGTGCATCTGTTGGCATAATGACCTTTTTCACCACACTAAAAAAAGAAAGAGAGAGGTAAGTTAGGACGGAGCTACAGCTTTTTCCTCCTGCTGCCTTTAATAATGTAGCTAGGAACTGTTCAATTCCAAAACTTTGTCACACACAAGGAGAATTTCAACATTTGAGGCTTCCAAGACCACTCCACCTGATAAGCACTGCGACACAGATACACTGGGGGCTCTGCTGATCAGCTATCCCAGATTACATTCATGACTCTGCACCTCAGGGCTACTCAAACGCAGAGAGAAATGTCAGTATCTGATATTACAACATTCTCCACATACGTAATTTATTTGCTTCCTTAAGTCCCAGCTCTACGCTGCTCATTTACTGGAGATGAAGTACAATAACGTAGCCTCGGGCAGAGATGTGACTTTTGAAACCTGCAGTTGCAAAAAACGGGAAAGGCAGGATGAAAATTCTCTGTGCTTTCTCACTCACTGTAACATTTTGCTAGTTCCAGTTATAGGAGCTCACGTCTCTGAGGCTGTCACTGTCACAAGATGCCTTCAGTGGAGTGGGTTTATGTTGTCAGCATTTACTAAAACTTTGTTTTGGAACTGAATAAACAGCTACTAAAGGTTTTCAGTGAAATGGATCCAGCTTCTTAAATACCTTTGTCTGGTCACGGTAACTTCTACCCAGACAAGCACTTAAGACACAAAGTTGGCACACACAATGATGTAACTGTCAAAGATGATGGGAAAGAAAGGTGGTTGTTTTTTATGTTAGTTTTGTTTGTTTTTTTTTTTAATCTTTTCTAGTGGCTAGGGTTGTGGCTTTGGGGGAAAAATGAGCAGAGATGGAAACCCGATTGTGTCAAACTATTTCCCATGATCCTGAATGAGAAACCAAGGTGAACAGTTTATTTTTTGGTTTGACAGTGAGGGCTTGCTGAAATTACAGCTGACACACTGAACAGTCTGAAACAGAACAGAAACTTCTGTTCATATCTGAAATTGAAATACTCAGTTTCTGTTACCCACAAGGACCTTCCACACCAAAGTCATTCCCCAGTCTCTGGATGTAAGCAAATTAACTTGGCAGATAAAACTAATATTAATCCTTATTTTGAAGCGTGCAGTTTGACAGTCTCCTTTAACCATCGCTGTGGTAGGGATCCTGTTTATTAGCATACAAACTTAAGTATGTCCTCCAACAGTCTTAACTGCTCACTGCAAGCCCCTGAGCTGGCAAACCAGCTGTCTCCAGGCTTAAGAACTCAATAATAATTCCCACAGCTATATCCACTCACTAAAAGTGTGATGTTTAATGAGCAGGGCACGTTTCACTGTGAAAAAACCGTTTGCAGGACCAACACCACAACCACACCAGTCCATTTCTTTGCCTGTGACAAGCAACAAGCAGCAAAGCAGCGTGAGGCAGTCCAGATGAATTACCTTGTAACAGGTTACTTGCTCCAACGGCCGGGGTCCTCTGTTCCCAGTGTTGTTATTTTGAGACTGCATGACTCCGATGACTTGGGGCGTCCTCTGTTGGTTGGGAGAAGAGTTCTGACTCGTTAAGTGCATCAGGCATGATGACCTTTACGGTTGTTATTTTGTTAAGAAGAAAAAAAGAACACCCCACATATCGAATGATCAATTTTCTTCCAAATCTATGTGTGGGTGATCTGCCAGCTGGAGCACCAGAGAGAAGAAATCAAAAACTGAGGCTTACAAAGCCCAGCAATCCTGCTTTTTCTCTGAAAAGCAAATTTGGAGTTGGTTTAGGCTGCTAAAATATCATTGCCATCACCGAGAGATGTCATGCAGATTCCAAAAACTGGCAGATTGCTGCACAACCACGTATGATGTGCTTCTAGGCAATGCAGGAGTGTTCTGTGACTAGATTTTTATGCAAAGTTGGAGCAACCTTCATGACTACAATGGCACGCAGAGCTGCTAGCTGCTTAATTCTTGTGTAGCACTTCCCCTCCCTCCAGGCAGCCCCCTAGGTAACAGAACTGCCACTGCTGGCCTCTGAGCTGAAAATTGTAACAATGACTGAGAAAGTTGGCCAAGTTGAGGGGAGAGACAGAACAAAGCAAAACGCCATGCTCCCAGGACAAAAGCAGCAGCAATGATCGGATGGCAGACATTAGAGGGCTGGGAGGAAGGCAGAGAAGGGGCAGTGCTTCGTGGTTCATTAGGATTTTCTTAATAAGGACTTAGAGAAAAAGTATATCACACACATAAATAAAATAGGAGAGGTTTTCCCTCATTTAGTGAGTGTTTCTCTACGTTTTTCCAAGCAAGTCAGATCCAAGAGTCTGTTTTGACCATTAGAGACTATAAATTCTTCTAAAACACTGTGGGAAATGCTTTGAGGGTGGGTATGAAGGGGAGGCAGGGAAATTGTGTACCTTTTGCTGTGTTTGTGTCGGCTGAGGCAGTGGTGGTTGCTCTGTGGTTCCCATAGGCAGTTCAAACCGAGGGCTGGTTTAGACCAAAACAAAAAGATTGATTCTCAAATCATATGCCAACATTTTACCATCAGCTCAAAAAACACCGAAAAAGAAAACAAACGTTCAGCTAATTAACTTAGGTTCATGGGAAATAGGCCTCCCCTCCCCACTTCTCTTCGCATTTTGATGCTCAATACTTATGCATACTAAAATGCTAAACCAGTACGCAGCATCTCCCTCTAGCTGTGAAGTCCTCTGGAACCTAAACCCATGCAATCTCACTGCACTGATGGCATCCGAGCACCACTCCAGAGGCCTACTGGTAACTAACTCCCTGAGGAGCCCCAGCCCCACACCCACCAAGTGAAAACGCAACAAACTAAATGTTGGCCAACTTTCCAAAACTATTGGGAAGCACTACAGCACCCTCATTTGACATATATCAGATCACGGAGGAAACGAGATTACAGGACAAGCCTGGAAACATACTCACTGCATGAATTTACAGGTAGGTCCCTCTGGACAGAATCCTACTAGGTAATTCACACAAATGACTCTTCGAGTGTGTCGGTGTCTGCAGAGGGGACCTGCAACACAAAGCTCCATGGTTCACGTATCGTAAATGCGCACAGCAGCACTCACTAGCAGCAGGTACACAAGCAGATCATGCCAAGAAAGAATGGCAGCACCCTACCCTTGATTTACAGCCAGAGAAGCAGCAACTACACAACATACATACCATGTTTACAGAAGCCTCTGTCATACCAGGGACAGTCTTTGATCTTAGATTCCGGGTCGATGTGCAAGAATGGGCATTCTTTGTTACTGCATTCCCCTGTACCAAAGGCAAACACACTTCTTAGTCAATTGTACGAGTTCAAGATCAAACTGCTCCTAAACCATTACCTGGATCGTGTAGCTCCCACAAAGCTGTTACCAACATTTACACGTTCAGGCACAACAGTCTTACTGCCTGCCTTAACCTAGGGGATGAACACCAAGCACTCACCCCCGGTGAGCCAAGTTCTACCAGGCTGGATTGTTTGTGTGTGCTTTTAAAAACAATGCGGAAACTGAATTTGAAAGAGCAGTCATGATAACAAAAACCAAACATATAGTGCACCAAAAGTGTGGAGAAACTACAAATTGCGCACTAACCTCACAATCCAAGGAAACCTACAAGACTGTAAGTTTCTGACAGCAAGTTGCCTCATTATGTCCAGATCTCCAGAGCTGGAAAGCAAGTGCATAAAAGTTTTGCACCCCCATGCCCTCTGCTGCTCATCAACTCCCCAAAACAAGAGTCATGCAAAGACCACCTGCTCAGCCTACTCAACTCATAACCAAAACAGAAAATAAAGAACAACACCCAGAAACAACTTTGAACTTCCCCCCTCTTCCCCCAAGGGACAAGCTCTTGAGAGAGAAGACATCTACAACGCATGGCGGACTTAGGGGCGTGAGATGAAGCGCTAACCAGATCTGAAAAGCTCCAGCCTAACAATATCAGCAAACTCAGAAGAACTGCAATGTTCTGAAGACAGTACAAGAAGGATGTACCAGGATCCTCTTCATCAGACTCCCACGCTTGCAAGGAATGCTAAGTAGGAGCTACAATGCCCCTTACCAAATTTGGAGTAGAAGTAACACTCAGGCATCTTGGTCATGTCGTACTCGTGCAGAAACTCGCACTGGTCTCCCTTTTTGCACAGTCCTCGTAGCCAGTGTTTGCAAACAACTGTCTTTTCCCCGCTGATGTGTCTGAATGGGCACATGCCTCCTGCAGAAGGATGGGGTGAGCAGAAGGAAAAAGAACAATTAAGATCTGCAGCACGAGCAGGCACACAGCAGCAACAACTCTTCCCTCGCCTCTGCAAGAGGGGCTTCAGAAGACTTTACTTTTGTTTATGACTTCAGCATTTAATGACGACGACAAAACAGGGACTTCCAGACAAGTCCTATTTTACCCTCTAACAAGCTGAGCAGTGTAGTGTCCAGCTCTTAAAGCTGACAATCACAACCCACAGCTACTAATACAGACACAACCACACAGGTCTGCTTGTGGTAAATTCAAGCCTTCCCTCACTGGTAGATTTTCTCATTCACCTCCCAATGCCCCCCCCAAAACAAACAAACAAACAAACCAACCAACCACCCACCCAAACTGCAAAACAAATAACCTATCACTTCACAGTTGCTGGAATGAATCCAATATCCTTCATTTTTATGCTCAATCTCTGTCAGGCCCTCTCTTAACAAAAACCATGAGCATTGTAGGTAGTGCTAGCAAATCTAATTTTCTTACCCTTCATATGAACATAACAGTATCGGACAGACTACTTGCCTTTTCCACAGGCCGCTTTTAAAAAAAATTCACAGACAGCTGCACCTGATTCTGTGGAGAGAACAAAGAAACATAATTAACTGCAATGAACTTTCGTAGCAGCTTTCAAAGCGTTTCCTTTCTCAAGAAGCAGTCTGGTTCTCAAATACAAAAGAAAAGAAACGTTTCGGTTTGGTGAATTTATTCTCCTGCATGTCTGGCCTTCACAAATATCTCTGTTCTTGGTAAATACGCAGCAGGAGAACTTGTGTTAGGTTGGTGGTGTGTGTGTGGACTTTCAGAGGTTTAGGTTTTGCCTCTGCTGTTTAGTAAGTCACTGCAGTGAAACTTGTGCTCACAGTCCTGACAACAACGGCCTTGTGTTCTTTGCCCAGAACGGCCTGAAACAATCATCGGGGTGTCATCCCTTGCTGATCACAACAGGAATCACAGCATTTAAGAGAATTAGAACACAGGAGTGTTCTGGCCTAGCCAGAAATCTTCAACAAACATCCAGCTCTCCCTAGGCTGCTTGTGGCGGACTATCAGGCTGCAGGACAGCCTTGTGAGACCAGGCCACAAATGCACCTCGAGATGAAGCTTCCCTGCCACCAAAACACCTCAGCTATCTGAAGGGAACGAAATAGAGGGTGCAGAAAGTCGTCTTTATTCATGTTAAAGCCTGAATTTCCATTTTCTAGGCCGTCGCAGTACAAATTAAGGCTTTAATTTGTACTGCTAAGGGAGAATGGGAAAAAGAGTTGGTGTGAGACAAAATGTGGCCTCACAGAGAAACCTGGGGGGAGAGGGCTGAGAGAGGGAAGGGAAGGGAAGGGAAGGGAAGGGAAGGGAAGGGAAGGGAAGGGAAGGGAAGGGAAGGGAAGGGAAGGGAAGGGAAGGGAAGGGAAGGGAAGGGAAGCCCCCCCGAGCCCCCACGCACTGTCCATGCCGGGAAAAGGCAGCGGCTGCGCCCCCAGCTGCTGCTCGACGGCCAGCTCCAGGTCGAACTTGATGTGGTCCACGCTGGCGATGAGCTCCTGCATGGTGGCAGCCGGGGGGCGACGGCAACGGGAAGGAAGGGGGGGAATGGTGGGGGCCGGCTGCGGCCAGGCCCGGCCCGGCCTGGCCCGGCCCAGCCTGCTCCGCTTCGGCAGCGCCTCGGCTGACGGGGAGGCGGCGGCAGCGCCGCTCCGCGCCGCGCCGCCCGCCTGGGGATGCCGGGAGCCGGCCTCTGACCCTCGCCTCACAGCACCGGGGCCGCCCCTTCCTCCTCCTCCTCCTCCTCCTCCTCCTCCTCTTCCCGCGCAGGCGCCGTGAGGAGCCCGAGGAACCCTCCCCTACCTCCCCCCCTCCGGGAACCGGGGCCGGTTCTCGGTTCCCGGGCTCCGTTTTCCCCTCAGGGTCCCCCCGCCATGAGGCGCGCGCCGCTCCGGTTCCTCCTCGCCATCGTCCCGAGGGGCCGCGGGCAGCCCCGCGGTGTCGCCTCAGGGTCCCCCGGTGCCTCCTCGGTGCCCCCCGGTGTCCCCTCAGGGTCCCCCGGTGCCTCCTCGGTGCCCCTCGGTGTCCCCTCAGGGCCCCCAGGTGTCCCCTCAGCCCCTCACAGGGTCCCCCCCAGTGTCCCCCCAAAACTATGGGGTCACAGGGCACTGAGTTCATCGCCGGGACCCCCCCACAGCAAGGATCAGGGCTCGGGAGGCTGCAGGGAGGAGGATGAGGAGGATGATGATGATGAAGGTGTGGAGTTCGGGACGCTCTCCACCAGGTTTTCCGCTAGGAAGTTCTACCACAAAGCCACGCCGCGGAGCCGGGACTTAAAGCTGGAAGAAGAGGGAGAGGAGGACACGGGAAGGAAGCCCCGGCGCGGGCCCAGGAACACCCCGTACTGGTACTTCTTGAGGTGCAAGGCGCTCATCAAAGAAGACAAGGTTTGCTCTTTGCTCGTTTTTGGTAATAATATTTAATTGCTGCCAAACAGAGCGCTCTTGGGTTAGGATTAGAGTAGTTTTGTTGGAAGGGAGCTGCAAAGTTCATTGATTCCAACCTTCTGACTGCTTCAGAGCAAGAAGTTGTAATCAAAAGACGTGCTCAGATCCTATTTACCTGAGTTCTGTTCACACCACCTTCCTACCTAATTTTTCCCTTTCCAAATAGGAATGGGGTTAACTAATCATTTTTGATGGTGTCCAGACAGTGACTTCTAGAAATTCAGCCACTCCTCAGTGCTGTCTCCACTCAATTAGTCCAATGTCCCCTCTAGCAGTCATGGCTTTGATATTTGTGTGCCATCACCTCCCATCCCAACCCCCTGCAACACCATCTGTATCATCTTACACGCTTCATTCATATCTTTACAGAAAGCAGCAAGAATTTGTGATGAATCCCGTGCTCTGTAGGACTTCCACCACAATCTGACTACGGCTGAGGGTATTGATATATTGTGACCAATTCTGTTGCTGCCTTGTAATGGATTTTCCTTTTTCCCATAGCTGGCAGAGGCTCTGGAGCTGTTTGAGGTGCAGATGCTGAAGGAAGAGCGAGTGCAGCCGGAAGAAAGCAATTACACCGTCCTAATTGGTGGCTGCGGCAGGGTTGGCTACGTGAAAAAGGCATTCAGGCTCTACAATGATGTACGTAGGTCTACGTTCTCTGCTCTCTCAAACCTTAAGTTTTCTCAGCTAAAACTGTTTCTAACATTTGGTGTGTTATTCTCTCTCCAGAATGCCTTTTAGTGTTTACGTCTTCTTAGCCTGAAACTTTTAAAACCAAAGTAGGAAATTCTAGAACTCTTTTCCTAAAAAGTTAGTCCTGTGTTTTCTTGTCTTCTCTTAGATGAAAAAACGAGGCTTAACTCCCACTGAGCCCACGTACACAGCCCTGTTCAATGCCTGTGCTGAATCACCGTGGAAAGACTCAGGCCTGCAGAGCGCCCTCAAATTACGGCAGCAGCTAAAGAGCAAAAACCAAGAGCTGAATCTGATAACTTACCACGCGCTGCTGAAAGTCTGTGCCCTGTGCTCAGATCTCAGGATGTGCTTGGATGTACTGAAGGTAAATATGTGACTTTTCTTGTGTCAAGTGTATTCTGCTCCAGTTAAAGCTCCTGGGCTATAATCTGTAATTATCTATACTTAAAATGTTTCTATTTCATTGATCTTTGGTTTAAAATCAATTAAATCAACCTGGCACATACAAAGTTTGACTAGATAAAACAAGGCAGCTACAGGCCTAAACAGAGGTTGGCTTTGAAACTGTAGTCAGGTGTGTCGAGAATTTATTGAACAGTTTTTCTGGGGCTCACAACTATTGTCCCCCTTTCCCTCATTTTGATGTATTCTGCAGCAGCTTTTCTCAGAGAGGCCAGCCTAGGAGTTGCTAAAAGGCTTGCTATCCCTGTGCCCAAATTCCCCATAGCTCCCCTAAGGGAGAAGCTAGGATCTATGCAGGCATTTCAGTTGTTTTTTTTTTTTTTTTTTTTTTATTCTGGAGCAATCGTTCTGCTCAGTGCTGGGAGCTCACCCTATGCTTTGTTGTTACTCTGTCCCCAGAAGATAACAGCAGCATTTGAGCTTCACAGCTGGCTGCAACAGACTGTTTGGGTAACTGGGAAGTTCAATCCTCTCTCTGCTCTCTCTCCTTTTGTAGGAAATAGTGCAGAAGGGTCATGTTCCCACAGCTGAGACCTTCAGCTTCCTTCTCATGAGCTGCATAAAGGACAGTGAAAGCGGCTTCCGATACGCCTTACAGGTTTGTCTTCATGGACTAAATGGGGAAAATGTGCTTCTGTACAGTAACTTGTCACTTGAATGTATAGAAAACAGCAGGTTACGATGAGCTGATGAAATCAGAAGGAGCTCAGCACCTCCTAGGACAAATTTTTTAAACTAGACTTCCATCAGGACATCCTGTAAGCTCGTGAGGTGCCCTGAACGATGTCTCAGGACCATACTAGCTAGAGGTGGCTGCTCACTGCCACTTCACCTCTTCATGCTGTAAACTTTCTCCTTTTCTGCAGGTAGATACTGTACCAGTGGGCACTGTAAACGTGCTTACAACCTGCTAGAAGTGCTCCTGCTGTTCGCTGTTACTTACATTTGATGTTCATCTTCCCCTCTGCAGGTTTGGAAGCAGATGGCTAAGCTTGGAATAAAGGCCAACATCCACACGTACAACTTGATGCTGCGTGCTGCTAGAGACTGCGGAATTGGCGATCCGGTTGTGGCCTCCCAAGTACTGCTCAGCCCCGCCGATGGGAGCTCACCTCAGCTAAGGCTCGCACCCGGCACACAGAAGGTGAAAAAACAGAGAAAGAAGGGATCGGAGGGAGTGCCTGCTGTCCAGCTGGACGTGGAGGCCATGGAAAAGCAATTATTTCAGCAGAGTTTGGCGCAGCCTGAAGAGCTGATCAGGCAACAAAGGGAAGATGTGAATGAGGCCGAAATGAAACTAGTACCAGCTGGTCTCAACAACAGCACTGAAGCATTGGTCAGAGGAGATCAGAATGAGCTAGAGCAGGACCAAGCATGCCTAAGCCAGAAACTGCATTTGTGCAACCTGCCCAACTTGCTGGATTCGGGGGTTCCTGATGCAGCCGTGGTCTCCTTGGGGACGGTGGCCACGCCATCCCATAGACTGGCTCTGATGGGGGACGTGGAGGGCTTCTTGAACAAAATGAAAGAGGACAACGCAGAACCCAACATTAAAACGTTCACGTTACTGGCTGAGCTGGTGGAATCCCAAAGCCCGTCAGAATCCTCTCTTCTGGCACTCCTGGATGAGCATAAGGTGAAAGTAGACGTGACCTTCTTTAACACTTTAATAAGGAAGAAAAGCAAACAGGGAGACCTGGAAGGAGCAAAGGTAAGGAAAAACCCAGAGCCAGCCTCATTGTTGCCTTCTTGTTTTGGGCCTCCAGTTGTGCTGTGTTTCATTGTGACACCTGCTTCTCTGTCCACAACAGAAACTGGGAATTTGGCACTGCTTTCCACTCAGCAGTGCTACAGTGAGGCTTTCTGGAAACCGATGTCAGTATTTGTATCTTGCAGAGCCTGCTGCCAGCTCTCGCAAAGAGGAGCCTCTCCCCTAACCTCCAGACGTTTTGTAGCTTGGCAATTGCTTGCCACCGAGAGAAGGATGGGTTGCAGCTGCTCTCAGATTTGAAGGTAATAAAAATAAACCTCTACTGCTTAGGGTTCAAGCTGCAAAAAGCAATAGAACTATTAATGCTTCTATAAAGTCCTGCTGAGGCTTCTAGGGTGTGATTTAATTCCCTAAACACACAGCTCTAGAGCAGCTGACAGCCTGTAGCTGCGCTGGGATAGGAGAGGGGTCAGTGGAAGAGAAGGTGCTGGAGCAAGAGCTGTGCTCCTTGTGTGAGAGGTGCCAGAACAAAAAAGGCACGCAGGAAACCCTGTGCTAACTGGCAGCTAATTTGTTGTTTCCAGACGTCCGGAATAACTCCCAACAAGTACATCTACAGTGCCCTCATTGGTGCTGCCGTGAAGCAGCTGGATTACAGCTACCTCACGGAGATCCTGCGAGACATGAGGAATAACGAAGTGCCTCCTAACGAGGTCATCATACGCCAGCTGGAGTTTGCAGCGCAGTACCCACCAAAATTTGACCGGGTGAGTGGCCGTGACAGTCTGCAGGGTGAGGAACACCACCGAGGGAGGGGAGGTGTGAGTGCCAAGGCTTCTTCCTTTGGGTTTGTCTGATCTGGGGACATTTTCTCAGCAGCTCTTTACCTAATAACAGCCTGTAGCTGCTGCATGCCGGTATTATGAGCTCTGTTCTAATCAAATTCTTTTTTTTTGTTGGTTTTCTCTTTGTAGTATAAGTCAAAGAACCCCTACCTAGCGAAAATTGACGGCTTCCATGGCTACTACCACCGGTGGTTAAAAGTCATGGCAGGAGAGGAGACGCCCCACCCCTGGGAGAAATACAGAACAGCCAAACGGTCCGTGGGGGAGGATAAGGAAGAGGATGTGCAGGGGAAGCTACGCCAGGAGGCTGCAGCTGACAGCTAGGTCCTGCGTGTTCCGTGTGCTGAAAGAACTCAGAATTCACTCCCTTAAACTGCCTCCGTGTAGGAAAGCTGTTTTGTAGGTCCAGGAACCCAAATTCTTATGATAACCACTAAATAAAATATTTTTCCTCTGTTCCAAGGAGAAGCAAATACATTTCCAGTGAGTTCCCTTAAGATACTTAAACGAATCACTTTAAAAAACAAACGCACAACCCCACATCCAACAGGAGAAGAGGGGCACAGATGAGTTTTGCCAGAAGACTGCTCCGGTCTCTCAGGAAAGCAGACTTTATTTTAAAATCAATGGCTACACAAAAAGCTACTCCAAAACAACATCCTTTGTACCTAGCATCCAGGCGAGCACGTTGCTGGTTTAATCGCAGTACAGAGCTATCCAATCACGCAGGAGGTGGGTATAATTGCACTCAGAGTCCACGGTGCAGGACGAATTCAGAGTTCAAAAGGTAATATTTGGGTCTCGGTGCTTCACCCAGAACAACCTCGGCATCCGCAGTGAGTGCATTCAATGATTCTACCCTAGAAAAGAGACACAACAGCAATATTTCAGCCAAGCTCTGGTGGGCAGGCAGTCCCTCCGGCCTCAGCCTTGCTGAAGAGGCTGTGTTTTGAAGGGGTCTGTGTGAAAAGGCTGCCTACAGCCCAATTTTGTATAGTTTTCTACACTTTAATAACTTGGAGCAACCACACGCCAAAGCTGGCAGCAGCTTTAAAGCACCCAGATATTAAATCTACCAGCAAAAGGTAAAAATTGTTAGAACTAAAGAAAATTACCAGAAGGAAGAACATTCCCTCCCCTGCTGTCCCTGACCAGGGTGAGGTTAGAAAGGGCAGAAGGGGAGGGAGAAGCCGAGAACTTACCACTTCCAGCTTGCTTTTGGGGACCCTGCAGATGCAGTTGGTCCCGAAGTTGGTGTCCCGCGTCTGGATGCAGCGCAGGCAGCAGAGGTTCTCGTAGCCCTGCTTCTTCCACTTGGCGATCAGGTTCTTGTCGGCGTATCCTTCCTTGATGCAGTACTCGTAGAGCTCTGCAAAGAGCCAAAGAGCAGACGTTATTAGCACAAGTAGCTCCCAGGAAGTGTTTTTGAAAACAGCACGAGGAATTTCTAGCAGTGCTCACGAGCTCTTAGAGCTACGCAGGGGCCAGAATTCCCTCCGCCCTCCCTCCCTTCATCACCCCTGTTTGGGTGCACCCCCAGGCAGACACCTCACCGGGGGGAGGCATTTGTCCTTCTCACCTCTGCTGATGGCTTTTCTTTTGTAGAAGAGGTCAAAAATGTAACGTGTCTTCTGGTGGTGGATTCTGAAGATGGGCCAAAGCGATTCCACTTTCCTCTTCCCCTCGTGGGGCTCGGTCTCCGCTGGGAGGGAACAACAAACATCAGATCCCACCAGATTTCAGCTGATTCTCCCAAATTTCCACCTTCCTCTGTAAGATTAGAAACTGCTCCAGGAACATTCCTGACTTTAACAACTTGGAGTTAGGAACGAGCTTAATGGGAGAGGATTCCAAGGAGAGGGATGTGGCCTGGCAGGGTCCCTTTAGGAAATAAAAGCTAAATTATGAGGACAGGGGGAAGGAGGTGACCTGCGGAGGGACGGAGCTGACTTCATGGCTGATGGATCTCGTCGGACCAGAGCAACAGCACGGGCAGGAGCTACTGGTTCTTCTGCACGCATTGCTCACAGAGCACCCCACAACAGGCGCACCCCAGCCCTCTGCCCGGTGACCCAAACACACCCAAAAAAGCTCAGGACAACCCAGGACAACCCGGGGCTTGCCCCGTGTTTGGGGGGTGCCCGGGGCATTAGGGACGAGCTGTTTTTGGGGCCGTTACCTTCCCGCATCTTCTGGTCCAGCTCGTCCAGCGTGGGCTCGATCAGCTCCCAGCCGTCGGGGGGCGGCTTCCTGCTGCGCTTCACCTTCGGCATCGCCGCGGGGACGGGGGAACACCGGGGGCTGCCGCCTGTCTGCTCCCCTGAGCGGGCACCTCGGATCCCTCAGAACCGCTGCAAAGAGACAGGGGGAGGCTGCGGGGATCCTGAGGGGCTCCGGGGCGCGGCCAGTGCCCCCTGGTGCCCTCCCGGTAACGCCCCGGTACTCTCCAGGTACCTCCCGGTACCCCCCAGTAATCCCTGATGCCCCCTGGTAACCTCCCGGTACCCTCCCGGTACCCCCGGTACTTCCCAGTACCCCTCCGGTACGCTCCCGGTGCCCCCCCGGTACCTCCCAGTACCCCCCGGTGCCCTCCTGCTGCACCCCTGGTACCCTCCGGTACTTCCCCGGTACCTCCAGGTACCCTCCAGTGCCTCCCGGTGTGCTTCCCGGTATCCCCCCGGTATCCCCCCGGTGCCCCCCCGGTACCTCCCGGTACCCCCCAGTGCACTCCCGGTACTTCCCCGGTGACCTCCGGTGCCCTGTCGGTAACCCCCCTGTACCCTCCCTGTACCCTCCCGGTGCCCCCCGCGGCCTGGTGCTGACACCGGGACGGTTCCCGTTGGCCCCGGGCCTGGTTCTGGCCCTACCCTTGTCCCGCTCCCGGTCCCGCTCCGGTCCCACTGCCACCCGTGGGGTCCTCTTCCCCTCTCCGCGCCGCGCTGAGGTGCCCACCGCAGTGCCTGAAGAAAACCCTCCTTTCTCCACGCCCTTCCCCGCCGTTCTCCCCTCCCTCAACCGGGATACCGTAAAAACTCCGCCTCAACGTCAGGGCCGCGCGCTGCCTTCTCGTTTCGCACCGGGAAAAGACGCGGAGCGGCGGCGGGCGAGGAGGCGCTGAGCGGGCAGCCCCGCGGCGGGGGCCTCGCGGGGCGGGCTCTGAGTGGGCGGAGCGGGCTCCGAGGGGGCGGGGCGCGAGGGGGGCGGCTTCCGCTTCCGGGTCGGCGCTGGGGGCCGGGGGGGCCGCGCTGCAGCCGCCATCGCCGCGATGCCGAAAGGAGGTGGGGGCGGGGCGGCCGGTTCGGCTTTTATTTCATTTTTTTCCCTTTAATTTATTTATTTGGGGTCATTTATGAGGCGTTGGGGGCCGGGCCGGGGCAGCAGCCGCGAGTCGGGGCCGGGCCGGGGCCCCCCTGAGGCGCTGGGGCCTTGTGGGGGGGGGGCTGGGCGCTGGGGGCTCCCCTGGGATGGGCTCAGAATGCCGGGTTTGGGGGTTTTTTGTTATTTTTTGTTATTTTTTGGGGTCTGTGTGGAGCCGGGCGTTGGGCTCGGCGAGCCCGCCGGGCGTCCCCCAGCGGGGGCTATTCTATGGAAACAAATACCGGATTATTTCAGCTTTTCCACCCGTTTTAATGGTTTTAATCAGAATTTAATGCTCCGGATTGACCCTGCAGGCGCGGAGCAGCCGCCCCTGTCACCGCAGCACCCCCCCAGCATCTCGCTGTGTTCAAATAGTGCCCAGTGCGGGGGGCTGGGCGCCTCCCCGCTGTTTCACCGAGGTGCCCGGGGGGCAGCCCCACGGCTGATTCTCTCTGATTTGTTTGTTTTCAAGCTTTTCTGTAAACTAATTCATTTAGAGCTGCTTTTTCCCCCTTTTTTGTATGGCTATATCCAGCGATCAGGCTTCTGTCTTCTCCAGTTCTGGTCCTGGTGTAGGGTCCGGGCAGGGAGGCTGCTGGCAGCTGCTGAGCTTGTAGCGAGCGCTGAGGCAGGCCAGGTGGATTTTCTCGGCGCCACGTGGGGTGTCACGTACCCTGGCGGTGTTCCTTTCAGAGCGATGTCACTTGCTGGGCAGGGACGTGATGGCTCCGGCGCTGCCTTGGAGCTTGAGTTCCCCACGTGTGTCAGTGGTGCCACGTGGGGTGGCTGGGAATGGGGAGAACAGGGCTTGGGGGGCAGCAGTGCCCTGGTTGTGCTGGTGGGTGAGTGCCCGTGAGCTTCCAGAACTGATTGTAGAGAGTTGTGCTCCCTGCCCTTCCCCATTTAGTGCCAGAAAACCATCTCGGGGGGGCTCAGGAAGGCTTCAGAGGGGCGTTTTGAGAGAATTTCCTCCATGGCTCAGCTTTTACCAAGCTAAAACATACGAAAATTGGTCTGTGCTCATTTTCTGAGCCAGAACTGGTCAGAAAATGAATTCCCAAAACCCTCAAGGGCTGCCTCAGAGAGCCTGACAAACGCAGCCAGGCGTGGCCGTGACGCCGGGTCGGGCAGTGATGGGTTTGCCCCGTAAGGAGGGACATCCACGCCGTCCCTTTCCCCTCTCCACACCGTTTGGAGGTCTCGTTGTCCTCAGCAGGTGGGAAGGGAGAGGAGCAGGAGGTTTTGCGGGCTGCAGGATGCCTGCAGGAGCAGGGCCCCCTCACACGAGCTGCTGGGCTTTTGCTGATCTCACCCAGCGGCTGCACCCCGCGCTCTCCAGCTTGCTTTTGCCAGCAGCTCTCAGCTCTGACGACAGAAGCAGAGCAGCCGCCCGCAGGAAGCATGAAGGGCTTCACGATTCCACGGCAAAACCCCCAGCATCGTGCTCTGGAGAGCTGAGCGGGCCGCCCAGCAGAGCCCCCTCTCCCTTCTGACCGATTTCTGCCGCTCGTTTTAGTGCTTTATAAGGGAAACCAAAAACATGGAGGCTCCTTTTACGAGTTGCTCTCGCTCCCATTCCCGAAGCTTTTCTCCAATTGGCTCCCCGGGCTCCCTTGGCACAGCCTCAGCTCAGGGAGGGGCCGAGGAGCTGCTGGGAGCTGCTGCCACCACACGAACGCACCGGGATCCCTGCCGGGGAGGGAACAGGAGCAGGGCTGGGGCTGGGAACAGCTCAGCAGCCCGGGAGGGGAATCAGAGAAGCCACAGGCTTCACCGAGGGTGGCAAATCCACTGTGACTCTTTTTTTTTTCCTTTGGATTCTGTTTGGGCTTGTCCTGTGTGTGCTGAAAATGCAGAGCGTGTGCTGCAGGAGGAGCCAAGCTTTTTGGAAGCTCATCGCCAAACCATTTATTAATTCTTTTAATTTATTTTTTTCTTGTACAGGTAGAAAAGGAGGCCACAAAGGCCGGGCAAGACAGTACACGAGTCCTGAAGAGATCGATGCGCAGCTCCAAGCAGAAAAGCAGAAGGCAAGGGTAGGTGCTTACTGTGAGAACTCCAGGCTTGATTTGCAGCTCATGATGTGAATTCTGAATACCAGTGCCTGGGGAGGCTGCAAGGTGGGATCCAGTCGAGTTCCTCGTGGAAGTGAGGCCAGGCTGACCGTCCATCAGCAATCTGAAGGTTAAAGGATGAGGACGATGGTTGCACAGCAGCTCTAGGCATCTTTTCCTCCCGTAATTCATCATTCTGGTCTTCAGCATACGCTCGTTCCTCACTCCTGCTCTGCAGCTTGGCTGTTTAGAAAAGGGGCTCGCGCCCTGACAGCTTTCATTTCTTGAAAACAGCATATTTGACCCTTTTCTACTTTTAATGAACTAAATTCCTTTAACTTCTTTCTTTACACAAGGTTTTCTTGTTTGCCTCCGGGAGAAATACCAGATTTTTCTGGTGTGAGCTTTTTTTTGTGCATTTTAACCCCCAGCACGGGTTTGTAAGTCCGCCTTCCCCTGCAGCTACCGGGCTGGCCTTACAAAAACCACGACTGCTTTCTGCAGCACTTGCTCTCTTGCGTTGCCAAATTATCCCATGAACGATGCCACTCACTGCTCTTCTCTGAGACTTCCTGAAAGTGCTGCCTAAGCCTGAATTCACGATTCCAGCTGAAACCTCACGGCACTGACTGCAGTGGGATAATTATACCCTGTGTAGGAAACACTGATGAGTAAATCCCAGAAAAAGATTACCCATCCAAGCTGTTACGAGCCATATTGTTGACTCCTTTTGAATGTTTTGACCAGCTGTAACTCGAGATGATTGCGTGGTTTGCTGCTTAGCCAGATATTCTGATTTTGTGTCACATTTCTTACCCTGTAACTCCTCTCGGTTTGTTTTCTGATTCCACCTTCCTGGCTTCGTGCCATCCTTGCAGTTACTGAAGCCACTCACGGTTCAGCTCCTGTTTTCCAAAAGGAGTTCAGCTCCTTGCTTGCACGGTGTCATTCACAAACTTTGAACTCACAAACCTTTCCTCCATCCAAGTCGTTAATAAAAATACCAAGTGGGAACAGAACAGAACGAGCCGTGGCAGGGCCCCACGTGAGATGTCTGTCTGCTTTTATAAAAACAAAAACACAACAACCCTCAGAGGACCGCTTTTTGAGGATTTTTTTCTGCTGTGATCATCCAAGGCACATAGTGATGGTTACATCCAGCCCAGTTTTATTAGGGGAAGTTTGTAAACACTTAAAATTAGTCCTCCTCCTGCCCATAGCCCCTCTGCTTTGCCAGTTGCTCTGATTAGGGATATTTAATAATGGTAAAGCAAGCTCTTCACACCCATGTTAGTTTCCCTAATCTCATCTTCTAATGATTTACAAATTAATTCCTAAATTATGATTAGCAAAAGCTGTGCTGGAAAGGCTGCAATTTCTTGTATTTCCACTAGAAACACCGTTCTAGTTGATGTCTGGCAATTTTCTCTTTATTTTTTTTTTTATCTGGACCTACGCTGGGATCCATCATGCCACATCTGTGTAGCTTCTGGTCCCTCAGAGACCGTGCAGTGAAAATTCAGGCCAAAATTCTCCTGGAGATCCTTCATTTGGGGAAAGTAAAGTGCCAGTTCTGTCTTGTACAATGGTTTTCCTGGCCTGTTATGTAGAGAGAGCAGCAGAATTGCTTGGAGGAGATTTGTTGGGGCAGGTGATGCTCACTGAACCATGGTGAGAATGAGCTCTCGTTCTGGTAGAGCGAGGCAGCCCTGGTGGGCCGTGTCAGGAGCAGCAGTGCTTGGAGCTGTGCATCATTCCCCCAAAATGATCTCGTTTAAGAGTCCCTGGGAATTTTATTGACGTGTTTTCTTCCTGTGATTTCTGTAGGAAGAAGAGGAGCAAGAAGAGGGAGGCGAAGGAGCAACAGGGGACCCCAAAAAGGAGAAGAAGTCTTTAGATTCAGATGAGAGTGATGAAGATGACGAGGACTATCAGGTAGTGCAATTCTCAGGGCATGAAATGCATTTGCTTGGAGTTCTCTTTCAGAGCTGTCTACAGTAAATCTTTTATGGAATAACTACTTTAAGAAGCCAAAAAAAAACCACCAACAAACACCTTACTTGACTCCGTTTTGTCCTCAGAGGGATAATTTTTGTATTTTTAAGTGAAATGCAAAGGCAAAATCATCTTCAAAGAACAGCGAAGATGTTTGGTGGTTATAAATCCTGGCTCACAAATGGTTTTGCTGTCCGGTGGTGAAACAACCTTGAATTCTTCTTTTGGGGTGTGGTGCAGGGTATTTGATGCCAGAATATGGCAGGACAGAGCTTCTTACCTTTCCTCTTCTTCTTAAACCTTAGCAAAAGCGCAAAGGCGTGGAAGGGTTGATAGACATCGAGAATCCCAATCGTGTAATTCAGACAACCAAAAAAGTAACTCAGCTGGACCTGGATGGACCCAAGGAACTCTCGCGACGAGAGCGGTGAGTGTTCCTGCTGCCTCGGGGGGAGCTGGCGTGGTCCTGGGGTTTCACACATGCTGCTGGCAGCAGCTTAGTGTGGAGAAGTGTCTCCCTGCTGCCTGTGCGTTGGTGTTTCAGGGAAGCCCTTCATCCGTGTTGCCCTCTAAAGCTGACACTGAGCAGCAGCAAAGAGTCAGGCAGGATTCACTTCATTTCAAAATATCTCCTTACAAACTTTTCAGAATTCCTCTGGCTTCTGGGAGTGGCTGTGTCTACCCTGGGGTCTGGCAGCTCAGCCCGATGTGCTGAGTGAAGTTTGTTGCTGTGAAGCAGACACAGGCTGTTTCTCTCCTGAAGTTTTATGCCAAAAATCAGGTGTAACCAAAATCCATTAACCAAAGGTCACGCTGGGATCTACTCTAATCTCGCTACAAGAGGTGCCCTAGTGGCAGGTGGCGGTTTCCCAGACTCCTGGGTTCATGGTGAAATTTGTGCCTGATGAATAAGATGAGAAGCTAAATTTAATCTCCTGGTTTCATTTATTTGGAATAGATCGTTTAAGTTTGATTAGTTGGGATAGATTCCTTCAGCAGAAGTACCCTTGAGGTGTATTTCTGGGGAAAATGTTACAGTGCTGCGTAGTCTGGGGCTAATTCATTTGACCTTGCTGTGTATCAGTGCTCTTATTTAGCTGAAGGTAGAAATTCCTCGGCTTCTCATCATCCCTGCAACAGATGTAACGCCCTTCAAAACTGGTGACAGGGTCCCCCAGCCTCTACAGGCAGCCCAGCTCTGTACTCAGCTTCCTCCCCAGTCAGAAAACCTCCCCTGGTGTCTGTCAGTGCCTGGATGCTCACCGGGGTTCTGTAATCATTGGTGTGTTTCGCTCAAACAGGGAGGAGATCGAGAAACAAAAGGCAAAAGAAAGATACATGAAAATGCACCTAGCTGGTAAAACAGAGCAAGCGAAGGCAGATCTCGCCCGACTAGCCATCATCCGGAAGCAAAGGGAAGAAGCTGCCAGAAAGAAAGAAGAGGAAAGAAAAGGTTAGAGAGTAATTAATCCTATTACTTCTCTTTTTTCAATGGCTGTGCTGCCGTGAGGTATGGTTTCTGCTATCACATGTCGTGGTCCCTCATCGCCTGAGACCGCGTGGTGTTGCTGAGTGTCCTTGTGACTCCTCTCATCAAAACTAGGTTCAGCTGGTTCACTCTTATAAAGCTCTAGGGTGTCTGAATAGGGAGCAGGCAAGGAGAGAAGGGAATTGCTCTTGATACCCACATTGTCTGCAGCCTCCCAGGCAATGCTAGCTCTGATTTGGGGATTTATCAAGTTCCTTTTGGTGGATGCACGCTGGGGATCCAGGCTGCACGGTGAATTTGCAGCTCTCCTCCCCTGTTGGGATTTCCTCTTCAGCTCTGATAGACGAGAACCAGAACCCTGATGGCTGTGTTCCCAGTGACCTCCACAGGGAAATTTGTGTGTCAGCATCGGGGTGGTTTGGGGAAGCCTGAAGGGAAGCCAGGGACAGGGAGGGCTGCTCCCGCGTAGCCTGGAGGGAGCAGGACTTAGTGGGGAGGGTCAAAACTTTTCCCCAGTCACTTTGCTGCACGTGGCTAGCAAGAATTCATTCTCCAGGGCTGCCACCAGCCCCGATGTGCGCCGTGAGACGCTGACACCTCTGTTCTTTCCCTCCTCCAGCAAAAGACGAAGCGGCGATGGCAGGTAAAAGACTGCAGTCCCTGTCCCTTAACAAGTAAGCGCGGGACGTGCAAGAGGAGGAATCGCCAGGAAGCCGTGCCTGGTGCCTGCCAGGAACTCTGTCGTGTTGCACACCACAGGTGCCACGCAGGGTACACTGCGGCACCGAAGCCACCTCCACCTCCAAGAGACACTGACGATGTGTTTGTCTTCATCCTGGCACAGATTTCCATTTGGGGTTAGGGGCAGCTGCTATCTTCGGTGCAGAACTGTGCTGAACAGCAATTCTCTGTAACAGTTTGAAAACCTGAATGTTTTTGCTGTTTTTAGGATTAAGAACTCATAGATTGGGGGGGGGGCTTGGGGGGGGCGGGGGCAGGGGCGGGAGGGAGCTGTGCGGGAGGGGAGATGCTTTAAATATTAGATTGCAAGAAAATAGATTGTGGGGTCATTGCGGGGTGGGGCATATGGGGTGGGGAACTTTGACTTGCTCATGAAAACCCAAAGGATAACGTATCTGGGGAATCCTTTTGGGCAAACGGCCCATAAAATTTCGCTGCAGGGTGTTGCAGTATAACCGAGAGCCTGACTTCATGGACATCTGGAGTGCTGTTCCTTCCCGTTTTCATCCCTCCTCTCTTGCAGCCGGTCTCCCCCCTTTTCCCTCCTCTTCATTATTTTGTTTCTTCTCCTGATTAGGGATAGTGCCAGTTTTTAACCACATCATCCTTTGTTTAAAGGAAAAAAAAAAAAACACATCATTAATTGTATCAGACCCAGATGGAGAAAAAAAAAAAAAAAGCTCGATAAAGGTGAAAAAGGAAAAAGAAACGACAAAACTTGTATATTTGGCTGATTAAAATGTAAATTATAACTGCTCTCTCCTTGTCTCGTGTGTGTGTGTGTGTAAACGAAGCCGTGTGTTCAGGCGGCTGCGATGCACGGTGTGGTGACAGCCTGGCGGTTTGGTGACTTCTGTGGCTGCTGCTTTGCCTCTTCTCTGCTCTCGGTGGTGGTGAATTTGGCTCAGGGTTCGGGAGCTCTATCAGCAGGTGCAGCCTGAAGGCACAAAGCTTTTCCTCTCCATCTCCTCTTGCACAATCTGGTTGCGGCGGTGGAGCAAACGATTTTACCTTCGGGCTGCCGCCTGGCCCAGTCAGTGGCAGGAGGGACAGCTGAGGATGCAGGAGGACAAACGCTGCCATTTATTGTGTGTGACCCTGCCGTGTCTGCAAGGACTCTGCTGGGAGGATGTGGCAGAGAGATGTGCCGTGGGGAACCTCACTGTGAGCTCAAACCACAGGGGGAATTCACTTTTTTGGTACAGGGAGGCTGGGTCAGCTCTGCACGGGGATAAAGGCAGGGAAAGGCATAAACCCAAAGCATGATTTGAGAGGAACTCTTGCCTGGCCACCTTTTCCAAGCACTTAATCTCTACTTGATGCCCTGTGCTCATTGTTTAGCACCTGCAATCAAACCCTGTTTTGAAATGCACAAGTATTTATCCACTTCTCTTATAGCTTCTGAAAAGGGTCCCGTATCCTTGGTGCTCAGGAACAGCAGAGGGGCTTTGTTTTCCTGCTGTGATGAGGGACTGTTCGTATCCTGAGTGAGAGCTGGATTTAGCAGCTGGGCACACTGCAACCAAAGGTGCCAGCCGGCCGGTGATACCGAGCTGAAAAGGGCCAGGTTGGTTCAGCTTAAAAAAATAAAAAAAAAAGGAGCAAAACCATCGTTGGATATACACAGGAAAAAAAAAATCTCTGCTTTATTTATTTTTTTTTTTACTTCTTTAAGCGACGTATGACCAGCATCAGTTAGGATGGTAACAAAAATAGTAAAAAATAACAAATGAAACCACCTTTATCTTCGTGTCAGAGCAGCCGCGGGGCTGGCTGGCAGCCGGGGGAGCGCGGGCGGCTCGCGGGGGGCTCGCGTGGCGCTGGGACAAAGCAGGCAGAGCAGCGGAGCAGGGGGGGGCTGGCGGCCGGACACCTTCCCGGCTGCCTCCTTCATTTGATCTTGAGGTCCTTCAGCGCCGACTCCAGGCTCTGGAACGAAACGAGGGGTCGGTGACCGCCTGCGTGTGGCTTTCCAAGGCAAGCAGAGCCCTGGGGGTGGGTGGGGGGTAAAAGGGGGCTGTCCCCTGGGGTGGCTGCTGCTGGTGGAACCGGGAGGTCCCAACTTGGTCTTGTTTAAGCCCATTTTTCAAGCCCTGAGGGCAAAAATTGAAGCCAGGAGAGGGTGCTCGATGCCTGCGCAAGGGGATGGATGCCCCAGCCCGGCTGGCTACACCCCCCCTCTGATGGTGAGCAGGAAAGTGCCCCCCACCAAACCCCGGCTCGAAGGAGATCCCAGACAGGACCCCAGGGACACGACGCCCCCTTCCTGAGCGCACCGAGGGGGCACTGGTTGCAATTAGAGCTCTGGCTGATGAGGGTTTGGCGCTGGATGCTCCCAGCTGGGGGGGGGACAATGGGGACACCTCACCTTGACGTCCCAGATGCTCATGCCGCCGTCCATCCCCGTGGTGCAGAACTGCGAGCAGTTGGCTTTCCCCCCCCACCAGCACGGAGATCTGGCTGTGGGGCACAAAGGAGCAGCGGGGGGGGTCAGCCTGGAGCCCTCGGGGATGCCCGGACCACCCCAAATCCCCCCAGGGATCCTCCAGGGCAGGACAGGAGCACAGCCAGGGGATGATGCTCTGGGTCCAGCACCCTCAGGGTGACCCAGAGCCAAATCTGTCCCCCCCCCCAGCCCTCCCCGTCGTGCACCTGATGCTGTTCTTGTGCACGGTGTCCAGCGTGGCGTTGGAGGTGTCCGAGCTCGCTTTCTTATCCAGGTTCTGGAAGCGCTCGCGGGCGGTGAGGCCGCGCTGGGAGCTCTGCTTGGGGACGTCCAGCTTCCCCCCGAAGGTCAGCGCGCCCTGGCCCTCCTCGTAGGTGAACAGCATGGGGTAGCAGTCGTGGCCCTGGTAGGGGGGGAGACGCAGCCCCGCTCAGCACCACCCCGGTGTGGCGCCCACCCTCAAAGCCAGCCCGGACTCACCGCGGCCACCAGGCTGTTCTCGGTGATGAAGGTGACGGCCAGGAGGGGAAGGGTCTCGGTGCAGAGGGAGGCGACGCTGCGAGGGAGAGCAAGCCGTAAAAAGGGAGACAAGGCCCTGTGCTGAGCCTGGCACAACTCATGACATGGGTGGAAGAGCCTCCTCCTCCTCCTCCTCCTCTTCCTCCTCTTCCTCCTCCTCCTCCATCCAGCACTACTCAGTCCTTCCCCACCTCCCCATGCTGTCTCCATCTCTCCATCACTTTGGGGTTCACCCCAGCTCCCCAAACCCACGCAGCCACAAATCCCCACGCCCCGTAGCCCACCCCGTGGTGGCATCCACGGCAAAACTCCCCTCACCAGCTCCCCCCCGTGCCCTCTCTCCACACCCCAGCCCTCCTTACGCCATCTTCTTGTTGGCGTCGGCGAGGCAGAGCGTGCTGTCGTGGCTCACCCAGGCCACGCGGGCGCCGCTGGCCGAGAAGCAGATGCTGTGCACCCACCCGCAGCTGCTGCTCGACTCGAACATCAGCTCCCCGAAGGGCATCTTGGAGCCCCACGGCGTGGGGCTCGGCCGCTCCTCCACCTCCTTGATGTAGGCGGAGAAGATCCTGGCGAGGGGAAAGAGAATGAGCCGTGAGGTTCCCCCGGCCTCTGTCCCATGCTGTGTCGGGATGGGGACCCCCCCCTGCACCATCCCTGGGGTCCCCCCCTCGCTGTCCCCCTGCCCCTCACCGGCACTTGAAGTCGCAGGAGCCGGCGGCCAGGAGGACGTTGTTGGGGTGCCAGTCCAGGCTGAGCACCGTCGAGCGGATGGGCTTCTTGATGTGCTTGCAGACCCACCTGCAGGGAGAGCAGCGGCGTTGGTGTCCCCCCAAAATAGCCCCCAGGCACCCCCCCCGGGCTGGCGGAGGGCTGGGGGTGGTCAGGGCTCTGGGTGTCCCCTCAGGAACTGCTCTGGGCCACCAGGCTGTGACAGCAGCCAGGCACGGGGAGTGCAACAACCCCCATAGTGGGTTTTGGGCACCTCTCTCCATCTCCCCATCAGTCTCCTCATCTACCTCCTCCTCCATCTCCCCCATCTCCTCCTGTATCACCTCCACATCCTCGTGTCTCCTACCACCCAACCCAACCCAACCCAACCCAACCCAACCCAACCCAACCCAACCCAACCCAACCCAACCCAACCCAACCCAACCATCCATCATCTCCTCATCCACCCACCCACCTCCCCACCCACCTATTTCCCCCGTCCCACCCCAAAGGACCCCACGAGCCCCCGGCCGAGCCCCACCAGTCGTTCTCCTGCTCGAAGTAGCAGATGGAGATGAGCCGGGAGCCGCTGCCCACGGCGAATTTGTTCTCCTTGGGGGACCACTTGACGCAGCGGGCGGCCCGGTTGATCCGCAGGATGACCAGGGTGGGCTTCCAGACGTTGCCCTTCAGGGTCCAGACGTAGGCGTTGCGGTCGGTCCCGCAGGTCACCAGCCGGTTGCTCTCAGGGGCCCAGTCGATGCCTGGAAGGCAGAAGGGGAGGTGGTGGCACGGGGGGAGCCGTGGGGATGGGATGGGGACGGGCCACGTGGGGATGGAGGTCACCCGAAGGCAGAGATGTTCTGCCTGCTCTCTGACCCCGAGTCCCTCTCTGTCCTACTCCTCCATGCCATGCCTCCCACCTCTTCCCATCCCAACCCATCCCATCCTATGCCATCCCATCCATCCATCCTGTCCCGTCCCATCCCATCCCTCCCACCTCTTCCCAACCCATCCCATCCCATCCATCCTGTCCCGTCCCATCTCATCCTATCCATCCCACCTCTTCCCATCCCATCCTATCCTATTTCATCCATCCCATCCCTCCCACCTCTTCCCATCCCATCCCAACCCATCCCATCCGATTCCATCCATCCCATCCCATTCCATCCCATCCATCCAGTCCCATCCCATCCCTCCCACCTCTTCCCATCCCATCCTATCCCATTCCATCCTATCCATCCAGTCCCATCCCATCCCTCCCACCTCTTCCCACCCCACCCCACCCCATCCCATCCCCGGGCACCCTCTGACCCCTGGGATCAGGCCCCAGGAGCACCACACTCAACCAGCTCCCTCTCCACCCTCTCCGCCACCCCATCCCGAATCCTCTGCTGCCACCGAGTGGGGCTGGGACCCGGCCATCCCCATCCCCGTCCCCGTCCCCTCAGCCCCCGGTTCTCACCCGTCACCTGCCCGTTGTGCTCCTTCAGCTCGTGCACCTTGCTCCACTTGGCGCCGTCCTTGCGGTAGATGTGCACCTCGTGGTTGTTGGGGCACAGGGCGATCTCTGGGGGGGGGGGACAGCGGCCGGGGCAGGGCCCCCACCCGGGTCACGGCTCTGCTGGTGGCGGGGACAGGCTCCCTGTGTCCCCAGTGTCCCCGTCACCCCGGCTCGGTGGGGTTTGCCCGGCCCCATGGGCCCTAAAGCGGCGATGTGGTCCCAGGGGACCCGTGGGATGGGATGGGACGGGATGTTTTGGGATGTTTTGGGACGTTTTGGGATGTTTTGGGACATTTTGGGATGTTGTTTTGGGACAGCTGCGGGTGCTCATCGCCTGCCTGGCCCCATCCTGCCCCGCCTGCCCGGCACAGAAAGCCCTTTTTGTTCTCTCCCACATCCCCCGCTCCAAGGCCGGGAAATGCCATCGGTCATGAATCACCCGCACAGCTCCTCCGCTCTGCTCCGCTCCTCTCCGCTCTCCTCCTCAGCGCCTCGCCATCCCTCCCCGTGCTGACACCCCCTGCGTGGTCTCCATCCCATCAGCAGGACCGAGGCGGGGAAGGGGGACACCTCTCGTCCCCAAAACCCATCCACAGCAGGACCCACGTCTCCAAATCCAGCCCCACACCATCCTAGGGGACATCGCTCAGCCCCGGCGGGGATGCGGGGTGCCTGTGCCCACCCCGGTGTATCTGATGATTCCCTGAGGATTTGGGGATTTGGGCCCTGGTGTGAGGAGGTCCCGGTGGGGTCGGGGTCAGTACTTACGGGTCCGGTCCTTGTTCCAGGCGTGGCAGCTGATGGGCTCCAGCAGGAAGCTGTGGTAGGCCATGGCGAGCTCGCTGCGGGTGGGACAAGAGCTCAGGATGCTCCTCCGGCCACGGGGACAACCCCAGTGGGACACGTCCCCTTTCCACCCCCCAAAAAAAAAAATTCCCCTGGAAGGGGCTTCCCAAGCTCACCGCCTGCCTGAGCAAGGCCAGGACCAACCCCCCCCAGCCCCACAGTCTCTGACAGGAGCCCAGAGAGGCTGGAGGAAGCGGGGGCTCCCTGATAACACCCTGATAACACCCTGATAACGCAGGAAGGCAGCGAGGGGACGGCTCCCGGCCACTTCCTAACCACGTTGGCACAGCCAGCAGCCACCCGGGCACCCCGAGACCCCGCTGCCAGCCCCGAGCCCACCGTGGGGTCCCCAGGGTGCTCAGCATCCCCTCCCTCTGCCTGCTCCACCACGCTCCCTCCCCGCCTCTCATTTCGGGAGAGCCAAAGGCGCCGGGCGGCGGAGGCGCCTCCGTCCCATCCCGTGACTAATCCCTTCCCCTGGCCGCTGCCAGGAGCTGTGGGATGGGGCGGTGGCACGGTGCTGAGCTCCCCGTGCCTCCCAGAACGGTGCTGGGGGCAGCCCCTCGGCCACGGGGCTGGGGTAACGCAGCGAATTTGGGGGGCACCCAGGCAAAAGGTAAAGGGGGAAGGGTTTTGGTGTTTTGGGAACGCTCCCAGAGCATTGCTGGTTTTATTCTGGCAACTAAAAACCTGGCAGGGGAAGGAAAGAAGTCCCTCCTAGCTCCGTCCCTTGGGCGGAAAGGAAATCTGGAGCTCCACCACCTGAGAAATCCCGGTGGTGATGCGGGGTGTGCACCCTGCCCCTACACACCCCAAAAACACCCGACCCCACTGGGGATGGACGTGGGCATCCCCCTGACCCAGCTCCGCGGGTGCTGTGGGGTTTCAGGCACCCATGGGTGGGTGCAGGCCCCCTCCTGGAGCTCCCCCCTTGGTGCCTCTGAGCCTCGGAGGGTTTTTTTGCCCAGCTGAGCACCGCCACCAGCACCCAAGTGTGAGCCTCGCTTTGTGCCCCCCAGCACACCCCGGTGCAGCTTCACCCCAAAAACCTCGCCCTGAGCCCGGAGGAGACCCGGCAGCCCCCAAGGGGACGGAGCTGCACCACCAACACCGAATAAAACCGATGGATGGGGGCCGTGCTGCTGGATTGCAAAAGATCTGGAGCAGAAAAATGTGCTGCATCGGGCTGACAGCGCTCCGGGGCGGGAGGCAGGGGCGCGAGGCATCGATTTCCTGCTGAAATGTGCTGTAAGGAAACAGCAATGCCTTCTTTTTTTTTTTTTTTTTTTTTTTTTTCTCTTTTTTTTTGGTGGGTTTGGATGCTCCGAGGCCTGGGAAGCTGCCCGCTTCTCCCTCCTCCTCGCTGGGCTCATTTTTCACGCTCAGCCCCAGCTCTGCCGGGCAGGGCTCCGCTGCCGAGCCGTCGGAGCGGGGAGCGGAAGCTCTCAAGAAAGAAACTCGGCTTTCGGCCGCGGCTGCACCCGTCAGCAGCTTACGTCTCCTTCCCGCAGCGGCCGGGCTGGCAGCCTCGCTGCTCCCCTGCTCACGTCCCAGCCAGAGCTGTGCAGGGAGATGCCCCAAAATCCGGGGCTGCCCTCGTCCCCTGCTTCCCCTGCTCGGACGCAGAGGATCTGGAGGGAGGGAAGGGGCTTTTTGGGGAGAACAGAAGGCAGGACTGGGGCTGCTGCAGCTCAGTTATCTTCCCCACTCAGCCCCGAGGCGCCGAGAAGTTGGGAAACATCCTTGGAGGAGATAACCAAACCTTGGCAGGGGCCGAGCGGGAGGAAGCCGCGCGCTGGAGCTGCTCCGTTTTCACTTCTGCCCGAGCCACCGAGCCTGGCGTGCAGCCACCAGCCCCCCCCAGCACCCCTCATCCTCTGCCGAGCCCCGAGGCCGAAGCACGGTCCCCCCCGAGCACCCTTTTCCTCCCCGTGGTGCCTGTGGGGTGTCACCCATCCCGGTGCAACCATCCCAGGGGGGACACCCGTCCCTGTGCCTCGCTGTCGGTGCGGGTACCCCAGGAGCCAGCCCGGCCTTGGGGAGCCATCGATGCCCCCCAGGCACGCAGGGGGCAAGCAAGGGGCAGCTCCAACCCTCCTCTTCCTCATCCTGGGCAAAGCTGGAGGCTGCTGGTGGCCGGGGAGGCGAGGACACATTGCCCCCAGCTCCCGCTCTGCTGCCCCCAGCCCCTCCGGGGGCACCCTCCCCAGCACCCCAAACCTCCCCAGCCTCAGACAAGATAACAACCCCCAAAACTCGCCATCAAAACTGGAAACAACCCCCCGAACCACCACCACGGGGACAAAACCCAGCGGCGAGGCGCTGCCTCAACCCACCCCAGCCCCAAATTGGCCCCAATCCCATCAGGGCTTCGCCCCCTCCCCAAATTCAGCAGCCGGGGCGCGAGGTGCCCCCAGGGCGCAGCCGGCTCTCCCGACAACCTCCCCGCTCCTTACCTCGGAGTTCGTGGACTCTGGGCAGTCGACACGAACCGGGCAGCAGGCAGGGAGCAAGCGAGCGAGCGAGGGGGAGTTGCTGGCTGCCCCGCGGAGGCAGCCCGACTTCCCTTTTCCTCTCCGAGAAACGCAACCACTTCCTCAACGTGGGCGTTGGGGGAGCGCGGAGCTGCTCGGCGGCCGCCCTGCCCCTGCCAGCACCGAGGCCTCTCGGCCGCCGCACGTGGACGGGCTGCCGGCCACGCCGCCGCCCCGGGATGCTCCTGGAGATGCAGGAGGACCGCAGCCCACCTCGTGCCAGAGCCCACCCGCGGGGAGAAGCGCGTGGCAGCGGCGCACGGGGAGGTTTGGGGCTCAGCAGGACCTCGCCGTGCTGGGTGCCGGTTCCTGCATCCCGCTGGGCGCAGTGGGACCGAGGCGGCTGCACCGTGCGCCTACGCCCCCCTGCACCCCTTTATTTTTTTCTCCTGTTTCAGGGCCAGCTGGTTTCAATCCCGTTCTCCGGGAGACTCCTAATTAAAGAGCTGGGAAAGAAGCGAGGCTTCGGCTTCTTGGTGCCCTGCTGTGAGCTGGGTGAAGGCACGCACGGGGACGCGCTCCCCTCTCACCCCAAAAGTAACCGGGGAGGGGTTGATCGCATTGCAGAACCTGGACAGCAGCACATCGGGGTCTCACGGGGGTAGAACAGGGTCCTGGTGACATTTCCCAGCTGCAGGAGGTGGATGTGATAACCTCGTAGTCGTTAAACCACAGAATTAATCCCCAAGTTACAGGTCTGCTGTAGGTAAAAGCTCTGTGGGGTGGCACTGAGCAGGTAACTCATCTCTCCCCTGATCCTAAAGCCCATTAGCCCCCTTTCTGAAGTTTTTCCTTCTGCCTGCAGATTTCCTCCAGTCCTCGCATGGCTATGAACTGCTCTGAATCTATCCTCAACCAGGAGAGTTCAGGTTTTTCCGGCATCCCGCTGCTCGGCCCTGCAAAGCCTTGTGCCAAGAGCAGCAGCTCTCCTCTGAGCAGGACAGGACAGGACAGGAGGGAACCTCACTGCCCAGCAGAGAGGAGCATCACCCTCACCCCAGCACCGCCTGCAGAGCACGTCCTCATCTCCCGTGGCATTTCCTTGTTCCTTCTCGAGGCTGCTCCTGCTGTGGCTCTTCCCTGAGCTGCTCGGAGACCCACGGGCTCCGAGCTCTGCTTGGGCTTCCCCAGGGTTCGGCCGCCCACGGGGGATTCAGCAAGTGCTGCCGAGCCCGGGGAGGAAGGAGCAGCCCTGCTGGATCTCTCCCCAGCTCCCACTCGAGGTCTGACTAAGCCACGTAACTGCTTTCACCACCGCCTCCTTGAGCAGAAGGATCCTCCTGCGCCTGCTTGTCGTGGAAAGCCTGGGGCCTCTCTGCAGAAACACCCCCTGTGCAGACAGGGGAGATGCCAAAACGTTTTTTTTTTTTGCTGGGAATGAGTTTGGAGGGGGGAAAAAGGGATGAAAAGGGGCAGTAATTCCCCATCTTTTTGTTCAGAGACGCGGAGTTTTCAGACGGGCTCCTGGGAACAGTCTCTGGCATCCCTGCTCGCGCGCAGCCCCGATCCCTGCCCCTAACAGTCTGCGAGCTGGCGCGGAGCAGCGAGCATATGCAGCCAGCAGGCAGCCTGTAATTAAGACTGCAAAACCACCAGCTTTCTTGTGAAGTTGCTTTCAAGGGCACCGTTAACCCCAGCACATACAAGCAAGCACGTGCTAGCGAGCCTGGTGCTGCAGCTAGTTAAAATGCAGGGGTGAATCCTCACCGTGCTGGACACGAGGACACCCCGAGGGGGTTAGAGATGAGGGAGGAAAGTGAGAAAACGGCAGAGGACAAACAAAGCAGCTGCCCTCACATGGGGTGGCAGCAGGACATGCTGCCAGGCATCACCTCCAGCCCTCAGCCAGCACACAAGGTGCAGAGCTCTCCCCTCCCCACCCACGGGACAGTTTTAAGGTGAAATACTTATTTTGGAGTTGTTTTTACTCTCCTCGCTCTGTCCTTTTCTAACATGAAGATCTCCGCTCTGTTTTTAATCGCAGACTCCTAGCAGAGCCGTTTCTCTCAGACAGTAACCTAGGGCAGTTTCATCAGATGTCAGTTTGGTGGCTCCTTTTACCTTCTCTGGCTCGTTCATGCAGAAAAAGAACACGGCAAAATGTAGAGATCCATTTTCTTCACCATCTCTTTAGATGATTTTTTTCCTCTTTTCTATTATTTGGGCCGTATCTTTGAGAACAGTTTTTACTACATTTCTTGGAAATTAAACTGCACACATTCAAAAATGACTTCAGAAACAAAATCACTACTTCCTGCGAGATGTAAGTGTCTACCACAGTCTGCAGAGATGAACAAATCCAAGCCCATGCCCTCTGTCCATCCTCCAAGGCTGGCAGTGTCACTTTGATCCAGAAGACATTTAACTCCATTAGTGCTGTGTCCTGGCTGATAAACCCAACGTCCCCCATATCATCGTACACAGCAGACCACGAGACTGCAAGCTGAGTAAGCAGTTAAAACAGCCGTTATTTTACATTTAGAAAGGAGAGGAAATTGCAAAGCCACATTTGATTGCCAGGGGAAGAAGGTGGGAGACAAAAGAAAACCGAAAGGAAAATAATCCGTGCCCTGGGTGCAACAAAAGCTGCACCTGAAAAGGATGCAGCTCTGCGAGGGACGTGGTTCACTCAGAACACGAGCAGTTGTCAGCTTTGTGAGCCTGCCTGCCACCCTTCCTCTTCAATCACTCAGAGCTAAGAAATGAGCAGTGTATGAAGAAACACTCTGGTTCCAGAGGAAGTGGTAAAATTTAGTCATAGGGTTGTGGTTTTTTTTAAGACACTTCTGCATTTTCAACAGAAGTGACAAGTCTTAGGCCTTATAAAGCAATGCTCTGAGCCAGGTAATCCCCTCCCAAGCACGGCCTGAAGCGAGCCTCAAGGCAGCAGTACAGTTAATCTTAACTGGACTGTGTGAATAAAATAAGTTATGTGCAACTGCCTCAGCGAGCTACCAAACTGAACTGAGCTTCAAAAGACTGTCACCTGGAGACAAAGGATCTGTGCAGAAGCCAGTGTGTGCTGTTACCTCTGTTAAATGTGCTTCATTTCTCCACCGGTCATTATAAACACAGAGCTTTATGGGCTGAGCACTCGGCTCTAACACGACGTGCAGGTCTGTGCAGCTTCACGGGCTTACAAAGTGATTTGCTTTTTAATTTGTCTTCCCTAAAGATCCGACTCAGCAGATTTTCGCCTCACTTTCCACACGCAGCCTTCCACACCGTATCCTTGGCACCACGCTGTGAGCAGTCTTTGTACAACTCCCAGAGGTACCTACACACAGTTCTGGTCACTTGCCTTTGTAAAACCACGACCCACTAAGCAGACAATGAAAAAGACATTCAGGTTAATTTGCTATTATTATGACCGGAGAAAATGCCAGGCAGACAGAACTAAGAGTCAGTAGGACAAAACTGCTCATCCTCAAAGATCATCACCTCAAGGGAACGATTCCCCTGAAAGAAGCCTCGTTGAACCTTCACATCCAGATCTTCAGTACTTTAGATCTTCATCTGTTAACCTGAAACTTTCAGTTAAGATGAACTCTTCCTGTTTTAAGGCGATACAACACCTGTTCAGGGGGTTTCTACACTCTTTATCTGAGTTTATTCCTGTAATATCCTTTTTAAAATAACTTAATGAACACCGAAACACAAAGGATCTGTTTTTCTTTTTTTTATTATTATTATTATTTCTAGCAGACAATTTACATAAAATTCCCCTTTTAAGTTAGTGATTCATAACGTCCTGCAATAAACTACTTAAGGAGCAGCTTTGGTAAAGAATGGAATGAAACAACCAACTGAAAAAAATAAAAAAGAACAATCACAGCTGATTTTGAAACCAACACAATTCACCAAATTTAGATTCAAAAGAAAATCTGCCAAGCTGTATTTTCTCAGTGTTTCCAAATATTCCACCTTTCTCCTCCCTTTTCGGGTTTGTGCAGATGTGGGAGCTGCATTCTGTCAAGCAGTTTGTCCTGCTAGATCACGGAAATCCATCTTTACATGATTCGTAGACCTTGAATAGAAGACTCTAAGGTCTTGAAAGAGAGAAAATTTTAAATCACAGCCTGCTACAGTATCCGGTGTCAAATAATTCACTGTGAAGGGTGATGTTAAGAAAAATAGAGCAAAACAAACACAATACTTGAGATTACTCTTATTCAAGAGCCAGAAACCACTATAATTATTAATTTCAAACTCACACACACAGACCAATGGTTCCACCCCCTCCCCCTGAAACTGCATTCAGACAGTTCATATATTACCTCAATTTCTTATTTGGCCCCTGTGCCCACCACAGCTTTTTGGCATTATGTATTATAAACAATTATTTTCCTAAAAGCCAGTGCACAGCCTGGGGAGGCCAGCAGAGACCTCTGTTGGCCAGTCCTTGGCAAAGCAAGCAGGTGCATTAAATCCTTTTGAGGTTTTGAATACAGTGCTTAGAGTATTTGCTAATGTTTTGAGGTAACTTAACTACTTTAATAAGTTAATTAAGAGATGACAGGGCCCTGTTCTGCATAAAGACAGTAGGCAGAGTCCAAAAGGACAGGAGCAAGAAGGGACAGTGGGCCTTGTCATACCAATGATCATTCCAGCCCGACTGCGGCTAAGGTATGGGTTGGAAAAGGAAATAATTAGTGGGATTCCTACAGGGACACTAAGAGATCCCATTAAAAAATTAAGTCTGGATCAGCACCATCTGCTAAGCAAAGCGTATCTGCATTTACACTGAATCTTGAATCTGTCTTCCTTATGCAATTCACTAATGGTCTTGATATTCCAGGCTGGATTTCCCGCTGCTAATAAAACTCACATTAGGGTTGAGCCCTGGAAGCTGATCCTAGAGATCAAAAAAAAAGTCACCAGTGCAACCAGTTCACATAAACATGGCAGTAAAAGCATACCTTGAAATCCCAGATGGTCATTGCTCCATCAATGCCGGTGGTGCAGAATTTACGACAATCTCGTTTGTCTATCTCATAAATAGACACTTGGCTGAAAACAGAGAGCGAGAGCTGTAAGGCAGACACCCATTCCAGAGAGCCAAAAAGCTGGGAAATTTGGGCTGAATTCAACTCCTACTCTTCCAAAGGGAAACATGAGTATAAGAGAGCTTATGCTAGATCTTTGGTACAATGCTTCAGAAAAATAAGCAGAGAAAAAGGATGCTGAAAGCTTTTTTATCGCTTGGTGGCTCTAGTCTAAACATTTTCTTTGGAAAAAGACAAATTGCTTCAGAAACGTTAGCATCCTCTGGGCTCGTGTTCTTTTTTAAATGCAAGGATATTTTACTCGATTAACCTGAATCAGCCCTTTTGATAAATAATGCATACAGAAATAACATCTGAAGTAAGTTGGTACGTGAATTCCTGTTTCAGGTGAATACTCCTGACTGGATTTTGCAGTACTACCACCCTCTTGTGAATTATTTACATATTTGATAAGATAAACTGTGTTCAAGTTACAGAACACATTAAACACGAGCAAACAGAAGTAGCATGCATGCAATGTTAATGATTAACTTTATAAGCTTCCACGATTCCCAGAAACAGGCAGCTGTCAGTGAAAGGCTAAAATGGGAATGGGATACCAGCTACACCCCTATGGTATGGCAAATTCAAGCTCTCATAGGTTTTTTGGTATGCCCTGTGAAACCAAAGCGATGAGGAGAGCATTCCTTCCCCTCATCCTGACGGCCAAGACACTCACGTTATACTGTTTTGGTGCAGTGTCTCCAGGGTAGTGTTACGATCTTCTGTAGTGGCTCTTTTATCCATATTTCGGAAGCGTTCCATGGCGGAAATATTGCGCTGGATGCTCTGTTTTGGAATGTCTAGTTTCGAAATGAAGGTCAGCGAGCCACGGTCATCACAGTTAAAAAGCATCGGGCAGCAATCATGGCCCTGCAACCACACACCAGGAAAGCGTGAGAGGAAACACAACCACCAGAGCTTCTTTATTCTGCTGCCGTTAATTGCAGAAATGCAAAGACTGTCACTACAGGAGATCTTGCTTGTTACTAACTTTACAACGCATGGTGTTTCTCACTCTCCAAAATTCTAAAACGCTCTACAAGGAGGAAATAATAGACACTTACAGCTGCCACCACACTGTTCTCAGAGACAAATGACACGCTCAGGAGTGGGAGGAACTCTGTTTTCAGCTGCGAAACCCTGAACACAAGAACATTTGTTAGAGGACTTCAGTGAAACCTCACATCTTTGGCTCCAACAAAAAAAAATTAAAGAGACTGTTCCCACACAAGGATTATTGAAACAGAAGTCAGTGTAGCTCAGTTGTCCTGAGGTGACACCAGAAGGCTGCAATTTCTCATAAAAAGTTTTGACCTAATAAAGTGTCCTGGAAGTTCTATAAATAAAAAAAATCAACTTTTCCAAGTGAAAACATCTAATATTGTACCTAAACTGTGGCCAGAATTTAAAAAAGAATACCTTCCCCCCCCAAGTTTCAAATTGACAAAGCTATTAGTTTGATTTGCAACAGAAAAGCACTTGAAGTTTTAGTGTTTGACATCATCTTTTGAGGAGGAAAAAGCCTGTATGTTAAATTAGGTCATTTTTTGTGGTTTTTATAATAAATGAAAAAGGAATTCTAGAACTTTATACTTAATTACATCCTTAGCCAGGTACTTACACAGCTATAGCCATCAGAACCACAATTCAAAATTAAGCACAGCAATGCCTGAATGATCCACCAGGTACCTCTGCTACCAAAATCTAAGTGGAAGCTCTTCCTTAGTTAGAAAGCCACAGAGACTGAGAAGTTATCAACATCAAGATGAGGAACAGAAGGAGAAATTGTTAATAAAATGCTTTGCTGGATTGGAAGGTGTAAGTAGAAACCCTGCAGCAGTGTCTGAAGGACAGTGGTTGGAATTAACATTTCATGAAATGAACAAATTATTTCCCAGACCCCGACTGGACACAGGGTCTTAGTTATGGAGCGGGCATGTTTCTGCAGGTCACTCGGATCCATTTACAAGGAAATAATTTGTTTCCAATATCACCAGTAGAACTTTTTTTTTTTTCTCAAATGCTTTTCTCAACCCCCCTTTTTTTCAAAATCAAACGACTGTGCCCTCACTGAAGAATTCCTAAAAGAAACTAGAATTATATAATCTAAAACTCTACAAATTCTACCTTATTTACGTAGGCCTCAAAGAGACTCCTGGAACGTACGGTAAAACTGTCAAAACTGGAAATAGCAGTCACAGCTTCCCTCTTGTAGCTGCGAGCACAGCATTCCACATACTGCTTCTTTCTAGTGTCAAACATTTAATAGCCATCAGAAAGAGCATACTTACATCATATTTTTTGAGGCATCAGCAACTGACACAGTACTATCATGACTGACCCAGGCTAGGCGGTTACCGCTGGCAGAGAAACTGACACTATGCACCCATCCGCCACTTCCAGCGCCCCCAAATTCGGACATCAGCTGCCCAAAAGGCATTTTGGAGCCCCATGGTGTACTGGCTGGTTTTTCATCCACCTCCTTAATGTAAGCAGAAAACACCCTGCAAATAAAAAAAAATCTGCATGAACACAGACATTAAAAAAACCTCCTGGGAGCTGCATATACATTTCACATTGGGAGCAACTAGATGCATTCTATTTCTACCAAAATAAAATACTGTATTATCTTTCAGCAGCTGGGAGGATTCAGTAGACAAGGAGAGAAAACAACAGTACAAAGGGTGTAACATATATAGGTTTCTCATAAATGCTCTATTTTTTTTTTTTTTTTTACCTCTCCTTGTTTCCAGAAGATGGCACAAAACCACAGAATATCCTTACGTTTTCCACTCTGCTAAGATTTCCCTTTCATCCTTTTGCACTGCTAATAAGCCTCAGAGTCGATTCTTCAGTTAGAGGAAAACCAAGAGGTACAATCACAGAATCATTTAGGTTGGAAAAGACCTCCAAGATCACCCAGTCCAACAATGTATAACTAGACACTAATACAAACACCTAGAAAATTACCCACTTTTTAAGAATATTCACTTCTTAGCAGGATTCCAGTGGAAAAAAAATTAAAAAAAAAAAGATGTTCAAACGCCAAAGGGGCTCTGAACTACCTTAATCTGGCTCATTACTGAAAGAATGCCTTGAAAACCTGAAATACCACCATGTTTTTATATTTTTTTTCCCAGCACTACGATTTTCAAGATATGTTTAAATAGAAAGCCTCCCCCTTTCATCAAATTCCTTCTGCATGATTCAGACATGCCACAATATGGTGTTCTCCACTGTTACCATGGAAGTTACTAGGACGTCACAAACATAGGATTAGAGTCCATCGAACAGGAGGAACAAGTGAGCTATGCCATACTACTGCCAGAGAAATATTTCAGTAAAAAAAAAAAAAAAAAGCAGTCAAACATTCACGGTTGCAGTCAAACACTAAAAGGAATTATTTTATAGTGAGTTTAAGGAAACGTTGCTTCCTCTACCACCACTCTAGTTATGTTTTTTTATTTTATTTTTATTTAAATCTCTTACATGTGTGGGGTATGCACTTCAGAAGGTGCCTACATTCAGTTTATTCAAATACAGCTGATCATTTGGTACATGAAGGGTTTAACTGCAGCTATATTAGGTACAGATTTTCAGAGAATTAAGTACAAAATTACGCTCAGCTATATCAGTTTAAATATAATCTAATGGTAATCCTTCAACAAACTTACTTTTATAGAGCTGTCTGAAAGGATGGTTCTCTTAATGTATGGAAATAGGACAAGATGTTTAAAGCAGCAGCCTTTGACACCAGGCAGAAAAAGCATTCCTAAGTAGTGAGAGACCTTGAAGATAACTATTGGTTTAAAAAAAGTCTCTTCGCTTCCTCAGCTTGAAGGCCCCAGCCTTCAAAGAATATTGGGAAGTGATTTTCATTCCTGCAGCAACGTTGTTCAAGCAAGAATATAAAATTCACACCTATATGGTGCTGTTAGCTACGTGTATTACTAAAGACAAATGTAAGAGGAGCTCATCTAGGCCAGCCACCAAAAAAACCTGCTGAATACCTATCAACTTGGAGTCTCTTCTGCCCTCCATTCTTTTTCCAAAATGTCTCCCACTTAGCTGCTTATTAGCTGGCAGTGGCTCTGGCAGATCCATTGCATAATTTTATTCAGAACCACCTATCAGAACAGATGCGTACTTCAGGCCCAGATATCTTTATCATCTTTAATACGTAACTAAACATTCCCTAGAACTGGAATTCTAGAGATCTTTATTTATCATTTATCAGAGACAATATTCTTTCATGGGTTTGGGGAAACAACAGCAACACAAGCTCAGTACCAATCTCAACTTTCCCTTTCTTCCTTTAATATTCCTGTATGGAGATTTCTATACTAAAAGCAGCAATATTATTAAATGGTTCATCCTATGGTATAATCTAAATGAGAGCAGAAGGTTTCCCAAATGTTTTAAACCAAGATCTGTTTTAGTGTTTTTTGTTGTTGTTTGTGTTTTAAATATACACCATTTTCAGACAAAAGATGTAGGACAGAATGAGTTCCCTGATGGGAAACAATAGACAAAAGTAAGTCTTCTAGAAAACACACCTAGAAAATTGACAACCATGTCTTGACTTTCTTCCAAAAAAAAAAAATTAAATCATAATGAACAGAAAATAATTCAATTCCAGTTTCTCAAAGTAGGGAAGAGGAAATAATCAGGGATCCAATGTACGTAATAAGCACTGAACAAGGCTTGGAGACAAAACAGCAGAAGTCCAAAGTCAAAGACATATCAGCTGACCTAATGTCAGAATCCCAAGAAGCTTTATGAACACACATGAAAAAAATTCCCCATGTGAATAGCAGCTGCTTCTGGAAGATGAATGACTACTTTTTACATCACATTTTTTTAGTGAAAGGAAGTGAACATTCACAGTTGTTTTAATTAAAACTGGAGATAAGGCAGGAAAGGGAGACAACTCTCCTCTTCTTGCCCAGCTGCCATTTAACCTCTCTCCTTACATAAAAAGGTAACAAAGGATTGACTGTAGATGCACGTGCTTCATTCTGAAATAAGGAATGCAATAGTTGGTCCCACCTCCCCCTCCCACTCCTTCTTAGTCATTTTTAGTACACACTTTGAAGCTTTAAAATTGCCCTATTACATAAAGAATTTAAGAAAAGCGGCTTTCATTATTATTCAAGGTACAAGTGGTAAAGTAAAATATGAATTAAAAAGTCAACCACTCTGCGTACAGTTCCCCATGCAGGCTTTGGTGCAGCATCCCCAGTCACAGAGCACAAAGCAACTCGCAGAACCTATATCCCTCATGGTGTAACTTCACAGTCAGCTTGAAAAACTACCCCATCCACCTCACGTGCCCATCTGCTTATACCAGCCTTCTTCCTACTGTCCTGCAAAAATGGTGTTTTGTTGCACTGAGTTTCAGGTGGATAGATTTCTTGACCTCACTCAAGATATGGCTGCAAGAATGTTAGCACAGGAGAAGTGGAGTGAACAAGCAACTCAGGAAAGAGAAAGGTCAGGTACCTCCTCTGCAAGCTGCAGCATTAGGATGTTGCTTTTAATACTCTAAATAATTAGTAGTGGTGTTTTTCTACAAGATAGGACCTGTAAGTCTAATTTCAGACTAACAACTCAGCACTCACTGCACATATAAGAGTGGTATTTCTGTGCACTGCTAGTAAAGAAACCCACCAGTTCACCAAATTAAGGTGTACCCCCCAAGAGATAAATGTTAGTAGCCAAATTGTGCATGCAGTAGCAGCCAGGTCAAAATCTCTTAGGCTGGACATTTTATTCTGGCAATGACATCAGTATGTGCTGAGCTGTCTTCTATTTTGATAGCAAATGTGTGATCAACATGCTTGTGTTACTAACCAGCCCGTAACCCAAACTCATTTACTGGGGCTTTATTCTCTCTCACCTGCACTTGAAGTCACAGGATCCAGCAGCCAGCAAAACGTTGTTGGGGTGCCAGTCCAGGCTGAGGACAGTGGAACGGATGGGCTTTTTAATGTGCTTGCTCACCCACCTAATTTAAAAGAAAGGAGAAGATTTACATATGAAAATATTTTACCTGATTCCCCCAAACCCAAGAACTGTGCCTCAAAAAGATCACTTCTTGCCAATGACTAAACACATCAGTTTAGCACGAAATCTCATGTTATGCCCAAATCCTTCATATTTCCTTCTACAGTCCATGAACTCTATGTGGTTATCTAAATTAAAATTGTGAATACCACCACCAAATGTTAAATATACACGTCTTCCTCTGAATCCTTTTCTCCTTCTAACTAATTTTTATAACACAGAGTGAAGTCCTTAACACAGTTTTGCACAGCTTTGACTGTGATACTGAGCTAAGGAGCATTATTTTATTAGATCACTGAGTACACTTCCTCTCCAGCTCCTTCCAAGAAGTTTTACAGTCACCTCTCTTGCTTGCCAACTTTTCTACTGTTTAATAGAACAATAGTTATAAAGCCCAACACATAAATGGGTGAACTGCCAATGATTTATCTCAATTATTTCAAGTATAATAAAAAGTGGTTTTGTTTGAACCATTTACAAAGTAGTAAGGGAATCTGTTATTCACTGGATGGCCTTTGGGATAATGGTGATTTTTCTTTGAATTTACTTCCATCAAGCAGAAGCAGTTTTAAGGATCACATTAAATTATTTGTCTTCAGCACAGGAGGGGTTTGATTCTTCTGCAGGCAAGTGAGGCAGAAAAAGCATTAATAACTGAATATACTGGAAAGCAGAGAAGTCCACAACAAGCTAAAGAGAATTTTGCCAATGGTCTCATTGTTTAACATCTCCATATGGGAGAATGCACACAGAACTCTGGGAACAGAGACCTGTGTTTTTATAGGTTTACCCAAAATAATAGATACTTAACGTACTGATTTCACCTACAGGTGATACGGTAAACGTAGCTCCAATATGTACAGCTATAGCTGTAGATCCATTAAAGACCAGAAGCACTACATTAGGTTTGAAAGAGGAAAAGAATGTCAATGGTAGAAATTTGTGCTAATCCTGTCTGAAATCTATGAACAGAAACAATAGATGACAGAACGGGTAAGTGACAAGCTTGAACATCTTCTAATAGACCACCCTGGAGATAACTGACAGACTTGAATTCTTTAATGACAATAAATGATCCAAAATAATCAATATGGAAGACTTTACTCATTCTGGAAAGGGTGTGGAGCAAGAGAAAGCACTTCTTTTTTTTTCAATCACACAGCTGTGCTAAAGAAATTTCTACTCTGCAGAAATTCTAGCACTTTTAGAGCAGCAACATATGTTTATGGCAGTCAATGAGAACACACCCATGCCAGCATGCAAAACCTGAAAACAGGCCAAGTCAAAGGCCTGCAGGTGCTACGCTACAGAAAAGAAGTAAAAATCCTTTTCCCTAGGATGTAGAAGTCTGTGAAAGAACTGATGAGGTCTATCCCCCCCTCTGTTTCATGAAAATTTTAGAATTATTAAAAGAGTAACCTGGTTACTACCACTAATCACCAGGCTTTAGTTTTCCCAAGCTGACCTTAAAGGTATAAATGGAAATAAAGCAGCTCACCAGTCGTTTTCAGATTCAAAGTAGCACACAGATATAAGTCGAGCTCCACTTCCTACAGCAAATTTATTCTCCAAGGGAGACCATTTCACAAAGGTGGCTGCACGATTAATTCTCAGGATGACAAGTGTTGGCTTCCACACGCCGTCTTTCTGACTCCAGACGTAGGCGTTACGGTCGGCTCCGCAAGTTACGATGCGATCACTTTTGGGAGCCCAGTCAATACCTGCAATTCAGACCTCACGTTAAAAATCCTTCCCATTTCTACTGTTTGCTTTATAGTAATTCAAAACAGAGAAAATCTTGTAGCCTTCTCCCTCAGAGACAGTTAATAATGTTATGTTACCATTCCCCTTGTTCACTTATTCTCCAGGTACCATTTCGAAGCGTTGTGGATATCACGTTCTCCATCTAGCTTTCATCAAAATCACAGCTCCCGAGTTTCTGGATTCCACAGAGAATTTGCCCGCTAAGGAAGCCAGCTCTGACAGCTGGCCAACAGGTGGAGCTCTGCAGACTGGCTAAAATCCGTCCACTGGCACTCTTCAAATCACTGACTTCTTCTGCAAGAGGCTGTTGCAAACAGCTGAAACCCAGCAATTCTACAGCTCTGCACAAAGCTCTAGCAGAGCTGTCTGCGCAATGCCAGACCGCAGTCTGGATCTAAAAGTTTAGATAACGAGGTGTTTTTTGCCCAGTTAGCAGTTATTGATCTTTATGTACTGATACAATCCTTACATTTAGTCCCTGCTATTTAAGCTGTGCTGTAAGAAAGAAAAGTTTACCAAGCAAAAGAAACACATTCAAAGAATAAAACCAGATGAAACCTTTGATAAACCTGCCATTGCTTCCTTCCCTTTCCTCTGCACCAAAGGACATTCTTAACTGGAAACTCTCAGGGCAGCATTATTTTTCATCTTTCTTTAGCATCCGTATTTGAGATGCAGGGTGAAATCCTAAACTCTCCTGCCACAAAATTAGATTTCGACTGTTTTCTGTGCTCAGTATTAAAAATCCAATTCTGAGACAGCCTGAAACCACAGTTCTACAAGTCAGTCTAGCACTGCTTATGAAGGAGAGACCATCGTGCCTCTTTTTATCCTACCACCTCCCCTGCACCAGCACCAGCGTTCTGATCTGTTGGCAAGTTCAGATTTTTAACTTAGCAGGAAACTAACCCTGCAAAAAGAGTGAATAATGTTCTTACTAGAAGTGAACAGAAGCAGCTCACCACCAATCCCTGAATCAAGACACAAGAAGGCCAGATCAGGGACCTCATCCCTTATGATCAGAAGTCAGAGTGGCAGCAGCCTCCTGTCAGAGGCAACAGGCAGTTTCATCAATCTCTCTCCTGTGTCTAACCACAATTTATGTCCACTCTTTAAGACAACACAGCACGTAGTATTCCAAAGGTACATGCCTTGTTGGAAAGCAGTGTGAGCTCTTTTCCCAAGCCATGGTTATTTAGCTTCTCTCTAACACCAACAAGTAAAAGAAAAATGCAGAAAAACATCTTTGGGGAACAGCATGTCATTTGTAAATTCAGCCAAGTGGCTCTTCACAAAAGAGCACGTACAGTTGTGCTCTGACAGCAAAAACCAGACAAATTGAATAAAGGTCCTGCAAAAATGCTGTGGGGCAGACAGTTCTGCCCATTAACGAGTTGAGAACAGAATAAAGGATATTGCTGTTTTGGGCAGGTGCTTGTATTAATTACGGTCACTTCCTTAGAGAATAAAGCCCTCATAAAAGGATCTCTCACACACACAGAAGTAATATAAAAGACTACCACAGAACAATGACCTTTTAAAACTAACACCTTGTGACTCGTTGTGGCAGCCCTTCTTACATTTTCATTGGGGGCTCTACAGATACCAAGGGTCTGCAGTGAAACGTGCTCACTGAGTGTTTGCCTCAAGTCCAAGACTGAGCACTTTGAGTGGAATTATACCTCAGAACGATACTTTCCTTGAAAGACCAAATTTCTAGCCACCAATGACTAAGTGTCAAAATATGAATTATAATCAATACAATCTCTTCCCAAACATGGGCAAAAGAGGCTTTTTTTTGTTATCTTGCTTTTCACTTTGCAAAGTCAAGCCAGTTCTTAGAAGTTTTCTTTCCTCATGCACCTGACTGGAAAGGTGCTCCTCTTTTTGCTCACTGAGGATGCGAATTTTTCTGCATGAGCACAAAGAAAGGGAAAGACCGTTTCTCTTGGCAGCTGCGGTAATTAAAACACTTATCAACCCATTGCCAGAGTGATGTAGCAAAGACGAAGGAAAAATGTACTGATATGAACTTGGTGCAATGAATCCCTACAAAAGGATATTTATTGCTGTCGGAAACCAGAAACCAACACTTGTATAATTCATGAAGTTTTAAGCCAGCACTTGAAAGGGAGCAGCATGTACCACCAGGAGAGTTTATGACATGACCAAATTACTTCAGGGGACTGAAAGCTTGATCTTATTACGTTATTGGGGATGAAAAATAAGCAATAATTAAGAAAGAAAGTCTCAGTTACTCTAGTCTGGAAACAGAGAAGAGCTTTTCTTCCTAAAGTTCACAGTACGCAGTCCAGGAAAATGCTGCAAAGCTCTCCATAAAGTGGGAAAGCCAACCTATAAAAAGATCTACTTACTCGACGCTTGCAGATTTCCTGTTCAGATGCTCAGCTGGGGAAAGCAGGGGGCGGACGCATTTAAAGTCTGGCACAGCGCGTTGTTCTCTTACCTGTAATGTGTCCATTGTGCTCCTTTAGCTCGTGAGCTTTTACCCACTGGTTCCCACTCTTCTTGTAGATGTGGACTTCATGATTATTAGGGCTAATGGCGATCTCTTGAAGAAGGAAAGAAACAATTTAGTAGTACAGAAGGCTTTTTAGTACCATTAAACATGGAAAGAGATATCCTTATTATACACATCATACTTTTCCAGTCTAAAACCTGTCTTCTCAATTTTCAGGACAATTACATAGGTCTTGTAACCAAACGGCTAGCATCCCTGGATAATATCAAATAATCACAGTTTTAACAAGATCAGGAGTATACTGAACAGAAATACAGAGCATTTTCATCCAAATTTTAGTAGAAAAATATGCTATTAAGGTTAAAGAAAGTAAGGGCCAGGTCAAACTCTCATGAGCTGCAGACCAATAGGCACTAGCAAGTCTCTAAAAGCTCAGATTTTGAAGATTGTAGCATGCTTTTTTTGATTATAAATGGAGCGCTTAACATGCAGCACTGTATATCTGACCACACCTTCCTTAAACATGATCCAGAACATTACAAGATCAACACACTGACAAAGAGGTAAGAACAGGTGAAAGACTAAATTAAAACAAGCATAGTACTTACGAGTACGGTCTCTGTTCCACGCATGGCAGGTGATTGGCTCCAATAAAAACTGATGCAGAGACATTCCGAGTTAAAGATGTTCCTATGTTGCAAAAAGTGAAAAAGCTGAAAGGTGTAAAAGTGAAAACAAAACTCTTCAAAATTTAATAGTTATCAGAACAAAAATCACTCTTCATCACAAGGTTGCTCCAGCCCAGCATAATAATTCAATGACACTTGCTCAGTAAATATGCTAAGACCTCTAAAGAGCTCCTTTTGCCACACTTTGATACCTTCAATAGGCCAATAAATTTTAACTGTTCTGCTCACTATAATTAATTTGCAACTGCTTTAAGATGCCCTTGCTTCTTGGTATATCCTTAGAGGTGAGAGAAGAGGTTCTTATGAACAAAACTAAAATTGTGGAACTACAATATTATAAATAAATAGATCTAGTGCCTTATCTCAGTGAATTGAATCAAAATCCTGATACGTATCAAGGCTCCCAGCACTACAGTGATATCTATTTTTGATAGGAAAATAGGAAAGTTAAACTGATGTGTCCAGAACACTGATGTGTAACTATAATCTGCTGATATGTTATTTGATTTTACATGTATCCTAGGGAAAAATGACTAAGATCAGTAATAAATTAATTAGTAATTTCTTCAAATTAATCCTAGCACTTCACTGTTTTATAGTTAGGATTTTGCCCCCAAAAGATTCAAGCAGTGGAAGAACAAGCTGAGTTCTTCTCATCTGTAAATATATATATATATAGTTTTTTAATCTAAATACCTATTTTTTTCTTTAACCTATGGCTGTAAAAGACAGTGCTGAACATCTGCAATCAGAGGTGCACTGCCAAGCGACTACAAAGCTGTTTAAAATACCGTATCGTGTTCTATGTCCTGTGTTAATCAAGGGCAGCACGCACGGATGGGAGATAACTCTGTAACGACTCAAGGTCACCTGTAATAATTAAAACGCGCATAGCTCAACGCATACAACACAACTCGGATTTATCAATTCCTCCTTCCCTACATTCCACTCATTTTCAGGGCAATTTCTCCTTGGCTGATGGTACAAAGTCTTCTTCCCCCTACATATGCATCTAAAAAGAAAAATCTCTGTGATGTCACTCCAAGACATCCACACCCATTACAGCCTGAAATTACAACATAGCCAAGTATGGCCATGTTAGCAGAGGGTGGAGACTTCAGGACAAGGTAGGAATTTGGAAGCAAACAGGAAATGAGTGGCAGTCCAACAGAAACTCAGGAGTGAATGAGAGATGAGTAAGCCCGTAAGGAGCCGAGCAGTTACTATCACTCCGCTAGTTTAATAAAGAAGCTGAAAGTGCTGAGTCTTGGGGTCAGATGATACAATACCTCACCAATGCACGCAACTGGAAAGGTTTTTTTCTTTTTTTAAAGAAATCAAGCACTGTTATTCTAAAGAAATCTGACTTACAGTTACACACTAAATGTATTCTAAATATAGCTTTTAGCTATGTGAGCTTGAAGTCCAGTTCATGATTTTAACTGGCATGGTTTTCATTTTTCTTCTAATCATCACGTTCTACAGATCAAACACAACTAGTAACTACATGCAGTCCTAAGCAAAATTATTATTATTTTTTAATTAGTGTGAGAACACTGACATAATCCGAGTTACCTCTGACCCTGGGCAGCCATGATTTGGGATTCCGTGTGTTAATATAAGCAAAACACGACTGCAAATTGCGTTTTCCACAATCTCGCTTTAGCACATGCCAGCATTCGGTAGCAGCACATTTCCATATACAGGAAAAGTTGAAGAGCTGGGCGACCAACAAGGAATGCTCAGCCTTTTCTACTCTTTCTGAAATAAAATGTAAAAATATCCCATCTCCCCTCCCCAAGGAATGCAGCTATTTCAAAACACTTTCTAATACAACCCTGGTATTTATTTCACAGGCTGGCCCTATGCATGAACGCCACTGTCCCACCCCAATAACTTCTAGCTCAGAAATTTTTAGTCCCTAACCTACAGGCTGTTCCCAAAGCTTCCATCTAGCCAAGGGACATGACCCCTTCTTGTATCAAGCACCAGAACCTGTGGCAAGCTGTCTTCTGGTTTGGTAATAGGTTTATTGAAAAAAGCAGTGATGGTAATCGAAAAAAGCATGATTTTTTCATTCACCTGGTCTGACAGTTACAACAGGATTTTCTTTGGGAAGATAAATCTTTATGAAACCTTACAAACCGCATTTCACTAGAAACATGAACTCACACTTCACTAGAAAGCGCAATTGCCTGTATAATTCTTGACATTTCATCTGTGGTAACCCCCCAGTATTTCCCTATCAGCCAACCTCAGCATCTCATTTAGGAAAGACACTGTTATGACAACTTTGTTAGCCAGGTATTTAATGCAGCCATCCCCGATCTTTTTTTCCCCTTTCCAAATGCAAAACTAACTACCCTTGAATGTCAATTGCTTTTTTAAAAGGGGAGAGAGCAGAAGTCTTGCACCTTCACACTGCACAAGCGTTTTGAGCATGCAGGCCAAGAAGCTGGAGGTCGGGAAGCACAGGACTCAGCTGCTGTCAGCTCTCAGCGGGGTGCAAAATCTGTGGCACGAGGCCATCCCTGGACAAGCGGCGAGCAAGGATGCTGATTCAGAATTAGAGACAGCATACGTGTGTGTGACAGAGAGCGAGGGCAAGAGAGGAAGAGAGGGAAGGGGCTGGGAAGGGGCTCTTTTTAGACCTCACCTCTTTTCAGAGCACCGACACCGCTTTCAAACAGGGGGAAGAGAAGCACCCCTCAATAAAGGGCTGCCTCCTGCTGCTGTCATTCCCTCCCGAATCACCCAGCGCAGCCTTCCCACGGGGGTGACCCCTCGCGGGCCAGCCCCACAGCACCCTGAGCGTTACAAAGCTGCTTTGGGGGGGCCAGCTGGCTGCGGCCCTGCCCTGCTCCCACAGGAACCGGGGGTGAAATGGGTCGGGGGGGCTGAGCTGAGGCAGGAGGAGAGGGGCAGGGATGGAAACCAAGGCAGGAGGGTCTGGGGGGGCAAGGAAGCTGAAGCAGGAAGGTCATGGGGGGGGGGGGGAAGGACGGTGGCAGCAGGGTCGTGGGGGGAATGAGGCCGAGGCCAGAGGGCCGGGGACTTGATGCTGAGGCAGGACCCGCCCGGCCGAGCCCCCCCGGGCCCTGCTCCCCCCCCACAGCCCCCAGCCCCTCAGGAGGCCTCCCCCCAGCCCTCCCCTCCCCTCTCCTCTCTTTCCCTCAGCGGCAGGGCCGGGCCCGGCCTCCCCCCAAGGCCCTGAGGCGCCTCCCCGCCGCCATCCATCCCCCCCCCCCCCCCCCCCTCAGCACCTGGGGGGGGGCCGACAGCCGCTCCCCCGACACCGGGACTCACCTGAGGCGACGGAACCGGAGCGGGACTCGCGGACTCTGGGCAGTCAACGCGACTCCGCTCCGGGAACCGAAAAAAAAACCGAAGAAACCGGGACGGGGGCGGCGGAGGCCGGGAAGGGGGGGGGGGGCGCTGGGGGGGGCGGCCCGGTCCTGACAAGGGAGCCAGGAAACGCGCTCTGCGCATGCGCGCCCCCCCGCCCGCCGGCCGCGCGTGCGCCGCCGCTGCGGGGGCGGGGGCAAGGCGGGGAGCGGCGCGGGGCTGCAGTGCGCATGCGCAGGGTGGAGTGGAGGGGGGGAGTGGGGGGGGTTTGGGGGGGGTGCGCGCGCGCGCCGTGGCCGCGCCTCATGCATAGACACAAAGGGAGGGGGCGCATGCGCAGTGAGGAGTGAGAGCCCTAATGTTAATTATCATAGAATCATAGAATTATTAAAATTGGAAAAGACCTTCAAGACCATCTGGTCCAACCCTCTACCACCAATGTCACCCACTATGTCCCCAAGCACCAACCTCTCCTCAAACACCCCCAGGGACGGTGACGCCACCACCTCCCTGGGCAACTCGTCCCAACGCCTGGCTGCTCCTTCTGAGAAGAAATATCTCCTAATTTCCAACCTGAACCTCCCCTGGCACAACCTGAGGCCATTTTATTGTTGATACTTTTCAGGACACTTCGCTATCCAGAATGCCAGCATCCCAGCTATGCGGCCAGCATTAAAGTAGCACACGTTCGTGATCTCAACAAGCATTATTCTAATGGTCACTGCAACGGGACAAGGCAGCAAGGTGGATATTTATGGGTGAAAATGCACTTCGGATGGTCCAATTCGTCTGACATTATTGTTGGCTGATGCTTGCACTCAGCCTGTGTCAGGGGAGTTCTGACACCTGGTTAAGCCAGCTACTTAATTAAACAAATAACCCCTCGCCTCCAGGTTTATAGGATTGGACTGGTTAGAAATGAAAATAAGTTTCTTATAAAATACTGAAGTGGGTCTGGCAATGCTTTTTTCTGATCTCTGAGGAAAATAAAGAGGTGAATAAAAAATAAGGAGGTGAATGCCACCCAGTGTGGCCTTGTAGTGAATGAACTGAGCCAATCTCATGTCCTCTTCTGGCACCATGACTGGGCTTGCAGACAGGGGTGAGGCAGTGCACGTCATATATCTTGATTTTTTTTTAATTTTTTTTTTAGTAGGACTTATGACACTGGCCTGCAGGATGTTCTAATAATAAACTGGAGAACCAGTTTAGGTGATACCGCTCTAAGGGAGTTGCAAAACTGGTTGAGGGAAAATGTACCTGATGCCAGTGCTTGTACGGGGAGCTACCCTGGCTCCATTACTCATCCGCAACGAAACAGGCAGTGTAATTGCTGTATTTGAAGGTGGGATCGAGTTTGAGGCTGTATCAAACAACTAGAATGCAAGATGGGAAGTCTACAAAATAAGAAAAGGGATGCAGTTATTGACAGGTGTGCTGCTGTGTACTCCAACATAACTTCACGGTTATGAGATGAGGAGAACTGGGCAGCTGGCTGTGCTGCAAGGAAGGATGGAGGGGCTGCTGTGGGTTGTGAGCTGAATAGGCATCCATTTCCTTCTGCTGGAGAAGGTTTGAACACTGTGCAGGTCCCTATAGGTATGAAATCTACCAGCAAGATGCGTGCAGGAAGCCATCCTGCACTGCTGACCTGTGTTGGAAGCGTATGTCCAGAACTGGGCTCCACAGGAGATGAAATTGGGATCACTTGGAGGAAAAAATGGCAATAATGATATAGTTTTCGAGCACATGACTTTTATAGAGCCTGTTCAGAGAACAGAAAGCTGCGGAACAACGTGGTAAGTCTTCAAATAGATAAAAGGCTGTTGCCATGAGGAAAGGAACGATTTGTTCTCTTGTGTCCACTGGGGGTAGGGTGAGAAGCCATAAGCTAAAATAACAGCCAGGCAGATCTGGGTTACAGCGAAAAAATGTTTTGGTGATTCCTTTGAACTAGTCATGCGCTGTGTTGGGCTGCCTTGGCAAGACGTGGGCTCTTCTTAGAGGCTTTTAAGAACAGATCAGACAAATACGTGCCATAGCGGCTAAAGCCCAGTATAAGATCTTACACTGAGGAAGGAGGTTAGATTCGATGGTCCCCTAAGCTAGAGTTACTGTGGTTCTGTAACCCCAAGATACGTAATCATTGCAGCCCTTATTGGCTTAACAATAAAACTAGATCAGCTGCACAGATTAAAGATACTCAACTAGGCCAAGTAAAATTACGTAACAGGAATGAAATTGCGTTTAAGCATGGTTTTATGTTTTGCACCAGATGGGGTGAAAGTATCTAAATGAGGAACTCTGCAGAGCTTTTAAGCATTAAAGGCTAAGGCCTTGTCTCCAGCATAGCTTTCCAGAGAATTTTCCACCTTTGTTCTTGCTGTATTGCTGATGCAATTAAGTGGTGATAATCCAGAAAGGATGCCCATGTTTCTTGAGATTAAGGCCTGGCTAGGGTGAACTGATATTCATAAAAATAGTTTAGATACAAGCTGACCTCAAGATATACCTGGAAAAAAAAAAAAATGAAATGGAACGTCCTTTCTGTTTCTTTGTTATTTTTATTTTTTAAGCAGTAAGTACATGCAGTTGGTAGCAGCTAGTCGAAAAGAGGTATTTTGTAAGCGGGCTGTTAGATAAGTGAACTTGTATTTGTGGATTAAAACACTTGCCTTGAGAGGCATTCTAGACGTGTATTATCCACCCCAGCAGTTTCCAACACAGAGTATCATATCGTGCCTGGTGCTTAAAAGGAGGACAGAAGAAACGTCACTTTTCCTAAATGCATTCCTTGCATCTCTAGAACTGCCATCTAGATGCTAATAACTTATCAAAATTTAATTTGCATCAGTAATATTCTTGAATTGTTGAGAACATTTGTCTTAAGATCAGATGAAGCCACTGGTGATCTAAACAACTGCAAATTCAGGATTTCTAAGCATGGAAAGTCAGTGTGTCCAATTGTCCTGCTGGTTTTGCTATTAAATACGACGTCCTGCCTGACAACTGTTTTACCTTTGTGTAGTTTGTGCAATGGTCATAATGCAAACAGAAGGAAGGCAGGCTGCTTCCACTGCTCGCAGCTTGATCGGCCTTTCACTGTGCAGTCTTCCTGCATGCTGGTTTTCTAGGAAATGCCGAGCTTGATGCTGACTGCTTTTTCCTCCCTGCCAGAGGAGATCTGCAGTGAAGCAGGTAGGAGGCTGCGTGCTCAGGCTGTCTGCCCTGAGGCTTGGGCTCAAAGTGACCACCTCTAGAGCAAAGTGTCAAGTGTGTGATGCTTGGCAGCACCTGCCCTGCTGTTAGCCTGCCGTACAAAGGTTATGTGCCTAAATGCATTTGTTCTAGCTGTCCAGGCAGGGTTTGGTAAATAATAACAAGGTGATAGTGTTCACAGCACTGTGAACAACTTCATTTTCTTTTCCATACAATAAGCTTTATTAAGACCATTAATGAGACAAATAATTTGCAAGAGACATTCCAGATCACACCTTCTATCGTTGCCTTAAAATCCGAAGATCTGTGTTACTACAGATACTTTTCAAGTAGTGATGATGTCCTTTGTTATTCAAGGTATACTTGAAGTCTCAGGTCTCACACAGGTAACTTCTATCTGCAGGTTGTTGCACACTTTTTCAGTCTCTCCTAGTCTCCTCGTGCAGGCTTCTTTGCAATCTCACACCTGTTGCTGTAATCTCAAGCAGTTTTTCAATGGGTGGCTCTTGGCAAGGTGCTCAGTACTCTGGAAGAAACGAGATTAAAGCTGTATTGCAGCAGCATCTCATTTACCTTTCAAAATCTTGGTAGAAAGAAAGTAAAATGCTATAAGGTTGTACTGGGTCTGGCCAGGACGGAGAACTTTCCTCACAGCAGCTCTCGTGGTGCTGTGTGTTAGATTTGTGACCAAAACAGTGCTGATAACACTGATGTTTTAGCTGTTGCTGGATGCTGTTTGCACATCATTAAGGTCTTCTGTGTTTCTTACTCTGTTCCCACCCAGTGAACAGACTGGGGATGTTCAAGAGGTGGGGATGGGACCTGAAGGTACCAAAGAGATGTGCCATGCCATGTAATGTCATGCTCAGCAACAAAAAGGGGAAGGAGTGGGTTTAGGAAAATCAGCCTTCTTTTGCTCAGGAACTTTCTGTGCCTTGGTCTGCCTGGGCAACGTGGTGAGTGAGTGGTTTTTCATCACTTGTTTTGTTTTCTTTCTCTATTCTTCCACTTCTCGTTTGCTTATTAAACAAGCTTTATCTCGACCCACAGGTGCTCTTGCTTTTGTTTTTCCTTTCCTCTTCCCCTGTCCCACTGGGAGAGCGTGGGGTGGGAAGGAGCGTGAGTGGTGCTTGGTTGCCTACCAGGGTTAACCCACAACAAGTGTGTAGGCACGTTCCCATCAGACCTCACCATGTAAAGAAATCCATTCATTAAGCAACGATGTGCAACCCCTTGTTTTTTTCCCCTGGAGGAAGACAGAGAGGGAGTAGGAGTTAGGTGGTACTTGCTTTGTGTAGTTTTGTCCCTTCCTTCCCTGCTAGACTGCTGGGGTGTAGGGAAGTGTCCTGGAGAACTGTGCCCCCCAGATGAGGGGGACTTTTTCCTAAGAGAGGTCCTTGCCATGCAATTCTGGTACCCTTAAGAAGATTTAGCTCTTAATGATCTTTTTTCGCAAGTAGTAGGATGCTGCTCATTTCCCCTTTCTGTTTTACTGTTAGTGAAAATACATCTGTACCACTCACTTGCCATTTCAGAGCTTATTTCCATGCATGAAAAGTGACAGATCTTCCAAGTCTGTTTATAGGGAACTGCATAATCAGTTTCAAGAACACACCTATGCTTTCTTCATCTCAGTTCCACGCCCTTTTCTGCTCTAATAAATTCATGACAGGTGGTTCAGATATGAGCTCCAGCTTCAGAGCCGATTCCTGAACAACTGACAAGGAGGACGAAGGTTTAGGCACTTGGATGATCTCCCCAGAAGTGAGCCCTTTGCTTGCTGAGGCACAATTCCTGGTGTGCAGTCTTAGAGCTGACTCAGCCACCCCATCCCTCTCCTCTGTGTCATCCAATTTGTGTATGATCTTCCCCTACGTGGACAGGCTTTGGTTGGCCTCTTGTGCCTGTAGCAGAGATATGATTTAAGGAGATAATTGTTTGCACGAGAAAAAAACTGTCTTGGAATACGTCTGCTGTGTTCCTTCAGTATGACAGCAGGGTGAAGAATATGATCATGGCCCTAAAGAATGGTAGCTAATTGCTGTGATTTATATGCCCAAGTATGAGCACAATTACTGGAGACTGTGTTTGAGGTCAGGAAGTGGCTGCGAAGAAGGGAGGGGAGAGGAATTCTTTGTGAAGAATGCTGCATGGCTTGGGGTGAGCGTCTCCACAGGGGTGTTTGAGGCCACAATGGCCCTTATGCCTACAGGGAAGCTATCAAAGTGGACTGAATGTTGACGTCCTGCAGTGGGTGTTGTGGAGAGAAAGTGCCCATGGGGCATGAGATGTGCTTGTGTGATGGAGCAGCGAGCTAGAGCAGGGAGTAAATACAACTGTCTCAATTAGACTCTCCAGGTTTTCAGTTCTTCAGCTTCTCCAGCTATTCCTGCACGTGCTTGTTGGTTTTGTTGCCATGTTTTTGTGGAAGGTCAACTCTCTGAGAGGCCTCTTGTGCAGAATTTTCAGTCTGCACATGGTGTTTCTATTCAGAGGAGTCTAACGCGATATCCAGTTCTTTGATCTGAAAAGGAGCAGTTAGGATAAATAATCACAGAAGGGGCCTGAAGTGTTGATACGGAATTGTGAGAATCAGAAAATGAAATGGAAAGATGGTGTCTACCCCGGGAGTTTGGAGGTGCTCAAGCTCTAGGATTTTGTTGCAGCTCAAAAATAAACAGCAAGTCCTACCACTGCAGACAGTACCCCTTGCAAATCTTCCTTTGTGGCTGCAGATCAGCTGCTGATACCAGTAGCTTGTTCCTGCTGTGTTCCAGTGCTGTAAAGCTCGTGATTGATGAGTTCTGCACAGGGCACAAAGTGCTGAAGTTCTCTTGCGCTCCAGTGGACTGAGAGTGTCCTACGTGCATCTTTTCTGCCTAGTCTGGTTTTCCTTTTCCCATTTTCCTTCGGGACGTGTTGGTTGTTAAATGGAAACATTCCTTTTCAGGTATTTGTGCTGAATGTGGAAGCTGAGGTGCAGGCAAGAGTTTCACAGTTGCTCAGCTGGAATGAGCTGTCTAATATATTTGTACGTGTTTTTCTTAGCCTGGAGTTTTGTGATGGTTTGCTTTTCTTCCTTTCAGGCCTAGCTGCTCAGCCTATTCAGTATTAAATTACAGACTTTTGTATTGCCATTTAATAGTTCTTAATTTCTTTCAGGTTCTTGCTGTGGTCCTGCTCCTGACATGGCTCCTTTGCCGTAGAGGAAGCCCATGAGGAAGGTATGGGACAGATTGACAGCACAGCTATTTATACAGAGCATTGAAAGCTAGATATGTAGACCCAATACCTGTATGTTGCCTTCTGAGATACTTTGCCTCATTAACTTTTCTGTGTCATAGGCTGCCTTTCTGAAGACTGGATCCATTGAACTCAAGGGAAGTAATCTCAGCTGACTTGGACAGCTCTAAACCAGGTGACAGCATGCTCACTGGAGGTAAGCAAAGGCATTATCCCTGTCTATTAAGTCAATAGCTTTGGTTCTAATAATACTTTGAGCTTTGATTTCTACCCTTCAATGGAAAGAAGGTGGCTTCAAATTGCTATAGATGGAAAGTGAAGATACTGTCTGAATGTGCTTAAAGCAGAAAGGCAGGAGGCTCATCCTCGCTTAGGGAGGAAACTGTGCATTAAATCCATAGCTAGTTATGATATTTTTGAAGTGCCAGCTGTCAGTACAGTGCCAACGGAGCAATCTGCTGAGTGCTGGCAAGTTTTCTCCCCTCTGTGCCAGTTACGAATGCCATTGACTAGCTAGAAAGGGAAGCCTGCCTACTCTTGTGTTGGAGGCCTTAGAGGTGTGATGAGTGGAATTGTGCAATAAGTGAAAGAAGGGATAACGAGAGAGGAAATGGAGGAATTCCTCAGGGTGCCATCTGTGATGTAGATTACGAGAGAGGCATAGAGGAAGTAGATTTCTTTTGTAGATTAATTTTGCCAAACTGCAATCAGTGAGCTAACAAGCACTCTGCTTTTTAGGATCATAAAGAGCAATGCAACAGCTAACATGTATAATCAGCAGTGTGCCCTACAAATAAGCACTGGAGAAAAATAATGGAATATATACCCCAAGGTTTCTAGCTACCAACATAAAGGGCAGAAGGGTGGGGAGGTGACTTGCATCAGCCACAGCTTTCTGTGCTTTCTCATCAGCTTTACAGTGCTTGCTGATGACTTCCTCATGTTCATTAACAGTGTGCTGAAGGTCAGATTCTAGCTTGCATTTAATAGCAAGCAGACTATTTCTAGAGGGCAGGAAGAAGTCCTGGAGACCCAGAATACGTTAACTGCTCAGCTCCCAAAGTGGTTTGCGGATAGGTTTTCTGCAGTTTGTTGTTCTCTAAACTTTTGCACTGTTAAGCCAAGTGGGATTCACCCCCTCTGTATCTGCATTACGGAACATTAGGACCTGCATATTTATTGTCATATTAAATGAAAGCTAAAATAAGGATGTACCTTTGAGGCAGAGATAGACTCTGTTGTTTATGAAGTCCTCGAGCCTGAGTCTGTTTTACTGGATATTTGTGTGTATGGATTTGATTATATATACCAATATTATTTATTTCCAAGTGAAGCTGCAGTAGCAGCAGCTGGCTTTAGACCTGACTGAAACCGTGTTTGATTGCAATCTCAACAAACGAATGTAGTTTCTGCTCCAGAATTTATGATATGTATGTCTTTTTATCTCATGGAAAATATGAGCTCCACAGCTCGTTTAGTGCTTACTGTTTGCTGATATGAATCATTGGAGGACTGTTGTTGCTGTAAAAATAATAATAATAAAAAAATGAGCCCCACTCTAAGGAAGGAGGACTACAAGGGCTTTAACAGAACAACTGCATTCTAGCAACATGCCGCTCTCTAGCAAAACAACATCAAGTAAATGTGCCATTGTGTTCCAGAACACCGCACAGGTTCTGAGCTTTATAGGTGCTGTATAACAAAACTTGTAAACTCCAAATTTAGCATGGAGATGGCAGTTCACTTGCTAAAAATGTGTCCTTTCATCATCAGTCAGTTGTAAGTAAATGAATTGATTGCGTTGCTAATCTATTTGAATAAAAAATGCATTTATGACCCAATTTTTATAACTGATGTCCCTTAATTGCGGCTGAGAAATGCTTTTCATGGTATCAGCCCTTTCCAGAAGTTACACTTTCTTCCTTGCAAATGTTAGCAATGTTTCCTTTATGGAAAAGAACTGCAGGCTGTAATGGTGAATGTTAAAGTGGCTTCTAAATTCTATGCACACACAAAAAAAAGACGGCAGGTATGTCATTTCATACTGCAATCTGTAAAATTTCACTAAAATGGATCTTGCTGTGGGCTACATTCCATAGAAGAAATCCCAGCACCATGGAAACAACGAGCAAAACTGTAGTTTCATTGGAGGCAGAATCTTACGCTGTCCTTTTTAAGGTAGGGTTTTCAACCTCGCTGCCCTCCAGCCCAGTCCGTACTGCTTCCAGCTCTGGCTGTAGCAGGCTGAGGTGTTGTTCCTGCAGCTCCCCGTGCTGGCGAGCATCCCCATCCATTTGCTTCCAAAGGTCCTGAAAGCAGATAAAAGATTAATGAAAATAATGAATGGAGAGGAAGCTGAAAGATGTAGGAGGTCTCCCTGCAAAGCTCTTTTTTAAGGTGATGCCTTTTTTTTGTTGTTGTTAAAAGTGCTCGATCCCCGTATCGTGTATGCCTGTCATATGACTGTAGCCACACTGACTTTAAGAGAAGTATTTCAGACTGAGGCTGATGTAACTCAGGATGGGTTAGGTTTATGTCTGTATATACACAGTGTAATTAGAGGAAGAAAGAAAGAATCTTTGTTACTCTTTTAGTTACTAAAACTGGATTTTTGGCAGCAATTATATTACTTTATTCCAGCAAAGAGTCTGGCTTTTTTTTACTAGTTTTATTTTTGAAATGAAGAGCCAAAGGAAACTCCTTAGTTTTACTTCTTGGTTAGTTTCCAGTCTGTTACATGGCTATACCATTCAAACAGGTGCAGTCGATCCCTTTCTCCTAACAACACAACTTTTCTTGTTTTAATTACATACAGATAGATCTTTGGGTTTCTACTTTGACAAAAGCTGACATTAATGCTTATCCTGTATAAGGTTTGTCAGAACTACTGCAGGTTGAATTGGTATGACTGGGAGAACCAGGGCTTTGGAACAAATTGAGATTTTATATTCAAGATGACAGTCTAAACAAGAGTACAAAACCTACTGCTTTGTTGCTTAAGCTATAAAATACAACTGGCATGCTTTCCCATTCAGGTACCTGCTTGCATCCTGTCCAGTTTACCCTGAGATGCTCTTGCAGTTTATTCAGTGTCTCAACAAGCTCACTGTTATTCCCGTTGGCACGATTCACTTGGATTTCCATTTTGTTCTGGTCAGTTGCCATCTCCTTGAGCCTAAGAGCTTCAGCACGCCCTGTCACTTCAGCCTCCAGACTCACCTGCAGAGACTGGGTTGCGTGCTGGTGATTTTCTGCGGAGTCCAGTGAAGCATATGGTGCAACATTCTGTTCTGTTGAGTCTAATCCAGCCTTAGTATCACGTTATTGCCCACCAACTAACAAAAACACAGTAGCTTTCCAAAGCTGTTCATAGCTGTGGTACCAGAATTTTGAACCGAGCCATTTATGAACACGTTTTAAATAGAAGAACGTGACAGCTTTCAAATGGCAGCTTCAACCTGAAGCAGTTCAAGCTGAATGAAAATCAGTTTACTTTATTCAGCCTGTAAGGAAATATGCAACAGAAGGATGAATAAATACTCTTTGTAGGGTTATACACACACCACCTTCTGGTGGAAGGTGAGCAGTAGGCATTGGACCTGCCTGCAGCTCTCACATCTGTACCACAGGGCAGACTCTGCCTCCTCCAGTGCCACCTGCAGTTCATCCTTCTCAGTCTCCAGTCTCTTATCTTGTGCAGCTCATGAATGCTGTTCCCTCCCTTCCCCAGCTGATTGATCAGAACCTTAATTTCCTCTAGGGAAGAAAACAGATATTTCATATGATAGGTTTATTTCAGGACCGTGAACTTTACCAAGTGCACCAGACAGATTCTTTGAATGGAAATGTCATGAAATGGTTCCAGTCACTTTACATTAGCTGCCCTTTTTTTCATTGCTAAATATTATCCTGGATTTCTGAATGAGCCACACTAGCTGCATGTGTTTGTGGAGGCGGAAGAATGTAGCCCATTAAGTCACGAGAAATTTCTTCCAGTTTTTAACCCAGCCTTCCCCTCTCCCCCTTTCAGATGGCTGCTCATACAGAATGGAAATGGGACTCTGCATCATCTCTGTGCAGCAGAGTGCGGCTCTGTGCCAGGTGATGGAGGGCAGAGCAAAGGGTTGGGGGAGATAGCCCAGAAAGCCCTGGGGCTGTGCCAGAGAGTCCATCACTGATTTCTGTTGGCTGCAAGGGCAGCAGATTGTAGCATCTTCTAAACATTTACGGTGTCATCTTTCAGCCTCCTGTAGAAGATCAATTTTTGTAATTTACAGAAGTTAAAAAAAAAAAAAAAAAGGCAGCTGCTCTCCCTATATAGTAAGTGGGGGAGAAGTGATGCCAGGAGGGGAGACTGTGCAGGAGTTTAACCGACTTCCTTTGAACTGATTTCTGGAGATGCCTAATTGTCCCCACGGAGGTTAAAGGGAGCTTCATCTGCTAAGAGTAAACGTGGTGATTGTAAATAGTCTTTTGAGGGAATTGCTCAGAATTAGGGAGAATGCTGGCAGCTGGAATTGGGACTGCAGCTTCTGTTGTATTTAAGTCTAATGAAGTAACCAGTTTATTATCACCTTACGTAGCGCTCTAGTGATGCTACGTGGCCCAGCTTGGAGTGATGACCTCCTGGTATAACAGTGAGCACAATCAAGCTGCTATTGTGATCTTGCTTTGATGGTGCAGAAAGGATCTTTCCAAGTGTTGTCCCAAGAGTCAGTTCCTGGAGGCAGCACACAGGCGACTGTTAGCATCTTGGGTGAACTGGGTGCTGGGGTGAATACAGACCCAGTCCCAAGAGCAGAATCTAACTTGTGACTTCAGTGCTTCCAATGTATGTTGCCAGGGAATGAAAAGCACTGCTAGAAATAAGAAAACTGGAATTGGTGCTAGCAGATACCATAGGAGATAAGGAATAGATAAGTAGGAATCGAACGGCCAATGATTTGCAGAGGTTTTTAATGTCAAGCCAGTACTTACCATGAAGGGCCATGTTCTTTCTTCACAGCTTCCAGGTGCTCCAAGGGTTATTCACAGCCACTCTTAAGCTCAGAGTTTCCAGTCCATGTACATTCCTTCTGTGAAATATTCACTTCCACCTGCAGCTCTTCATATTTTTTGTTGCCATTCCGCCAGCATCTTATCAAAGGCTCTCTGCTTCTTGTCCAGGGCAGCACAAGCGGCGTTGGCCTGGAAAGATGAAGCCAAGCATTCACTGGACACAAGTTTTCTTTTCACTTCACTTCTCTGTGTGTCCTGCCAGCTAGTCACAGTTAAATTGGCAGCCTCTCTAATGACTGGCAGGGTTTCTCTTGGTCACTCTGAATGGGTGATTAAAATGTTTACAAGGCTTTCTTTCCTCACCATTAGGAATTTAACAAGATCACCCAGTTCCCAGCAGTGTGATAGTCTTCCTTGCTCCTGTGGTTATAATGATGCTGCTGTGGAGCAAATGTTTTCCACTTCAGATATTCCTTGTGCAGATGTGCTGTTAGTAATTGCCTGGGTTGATTAGTGTGACTCTATTTCAAAGACGATTCAGTTACAAACAAGATGTTATTCAAGACTATTTTAGACCGTGTTTAACTGCTTGTCATGAAGGGAAAGAATAAAGGTACATTTTTCTTTCCTAGGAGCTTTTAATCACAAATATTCTACATATCTTTATGATCTGCACATGCGTTCAGATACCATGGTGATAAGCACACCACAGGAACCAAAGAATAAAGGACTGCTTCATTAAAGAAAGTGACGGTGAAACAGATTTTCAGCCCAGCACTGTAATGCTGTATGTGGGATTGTCAGCTCTTGAGACCTGTTCTAAAGCCAACTGCAGTCACTGGCAGGAACCCAAGGACTTCAGTGGATTTGGAGCAGCCTTTGTGCCTATTTTAAGTAACATTTTTATTCAAATGTCCCACAGTTGCACTGCTATTCATGCTCTTACACTAGCACTAGCAAGAGGAGAAATACTAATTTAATGAAGGAGCATTCATTGCTGGTGTTTAAGCTACACGTTGTTTAGATCTGCTTTGAGCGTGGTAGTTAATAACCAGTGGCCAACCCACTGGTACTGCAACACTGCAAAGTTCAAAGCAGGATATCATTATCCTTAAAAAGAAGATGAATACCTTGCCTTGCAGTGAGGGAGGGCTTTTGCTTCAGCGGCACTCTTGTTTCTGGAAGACAGTTAATGAGTTTACAAGAAGCATGCTGAGTGCTCCTAGGAATTTGCTGCGGCTCTCATCTAGGTTTATTCACGAGGTGATAAATCTTAGCCTTGCTTCTCAGGGCCATACAGATTACTGTGACATTTGATAGAGAGATCTTAAAATACTAGGAAATAAGGGATCAGGGAATTAACAGAAAGACTCCAGCACCAGATCTTGCTCATCAGGCTTGTGCTGGATGCTCTTGAATGGCTGGCTTTCTTGCCTTTTCCAGGTTGATTGAGGTCCTCCGCTTCTGTCTGAAGCCTCTGCTTAGTTTTCTCTGGGCTGCCAACACGGGCTTGGACTGATTCAGCTGTCTGCTCTGCTTCCTGAAGCCTCACAGCCAGCATTGTCCTGAGGGAAGGAGGGCAGAAACATCTTGGTGAGTAAGTAGCTCATGGAGTGAGGAGTAGTAGAAGTCAGCAGCTGTCACCTCCTTGAGCACTATTGCTGTTTTCACCAGTAATCTTGGAAGCAATCTCAGAAAAGGGAATGAAAACTGCTACTGGGATGTGGCTGGATCTTCCCTTCCGTGTGTGGATGAGACAGATCAGGCTGCAGCTCAGCTCTTTATTGCTGGATTGTTACCTAGTGATAGACTCCTCCACTTCACATTCAGATATCACAAGGACTGGGGTAGCATCTAAGAGCAAGGCAGCTTCCCTCCCTGTGAAGATCTGTGTAACTAAGGCAGAGATGTAGGAGCTTATTTTGTCTCAACTTGTTTCAGGCTCACAGTGAAGCCCTCCAGGTGTCTTTAATAGCAACAGGAGTTAGGACTATGTGAAAGCATCTTTGTTAGGTCTGTTAGAGAGACTGTTACAAAGATTGGCTGAACTTCTAGCCTATAATACCAGATCTCAAAGTCCAGGTTGTAATGGATTTAATCTGCTTTGGTGCTTTTCTTTCTTCTTAGGAAATGCTAGTGGCTTTTGTAGGGCTGTTGGAGTAAAGAAAGGCTATTCAACTACAAGCATTTATTGGAAAGGTTCAGCATTGGTTTTCTGTTGTTAGCATACAAGTGTTAGGTCTCAATAGTCTCTGTTTATTATTGCAAGTATTTATTTTTTCTTTTCTCTTAGCCAGAGCATTCTACTTCCTTTCTCTCTTAGCAAGTTGAGTTCCAACAGATCATGTCTGTAAGCTGTGACTCAGCAGCTAAACTAAATAATAAACCACCTTAAGTCCTGTCCCATTCTTCCTGAAAGCTGAGTGCTCACTTTGTTTCTTCCAGCTCTTTGGCTCTTGTCTTGTATTTAGTCTTCCAGATTGTGATTTCAGTATTGAGTTTAGAGACCAGGAACCACGGTTCACTTTGCCCTCCTCCTTCTCTTCCAAATGCTCTTTCATCAGGTCCAAGTCCTGCTTGGCATTGGCCAGGCTTACTGCAGCAGCCGTGCAGGATTTGAGATAGTGCAGCCATTACGATGCATCTGTCTGGTTGGATTATGGATGCACTGACCTCACTGCCCTGAGCTGGAGTGTTACACTTGAACAACTCAGTCCTGGACCAGCTAGAAACATTTCAGGTTTCAAAATATCTTCCTGGTCAGGAGCCAAGCGTCTGTTCTCCGTACCTGCTTTTTTCTTTCTTTTTTTTTTTTTTTAACTGTACTGCAGTAAATTGAATTGAGTTCATATAACTGAAAACAGAACTTGGCTTGTCATCGTCACTGTTTTCTCTGCAAGTATTTCAAAAGAATTATGACAGTAAACCCATTTGGTGATTGTTCTGAACACAGAGAGAATTCTTGCCAAGCTTTTGATATGCAGGTGCAGCACTTGAATTATTCTTTGGAGATAAGGAAAAATTTCCAAGACAGACCTGTCAGACAGAGACTTGAAATACTGATACATCTTGAGCCAAACACGCGTGACCTATGCAAATAAACTGCTGTACAATCCACTGAACAGACACTGGACCGAGAATCAAGAGGTGTGTGTTCTGCTCTTTGCTGCTGACTCATGGGAGGCTGTCTTATTTCCATTTCCATACAAGGCTCATGCCCCCACACACCCCCATCACGATTAGCTGGTGACAAGCCCAGGGATTAATTCGGATGAGAAAGTTTCCCTTTGCGAGAGCTGAAACAAAAGATTTGTTTCTCTGAAGTGGGGAGCGTGCAAAAGAACAGGCACTGCATGTCCCAGGGGAGCAGCAACCTGTGTAGGCAGTTGGTGGTCCCCAGAACCTTTGACTTTTCATCCAGCAGTCCCTTGAAGTTGTATACCACACCTGAGAGTTGAGAGGGATCTTCATGTGGACAATCTGGTTATTCTAGGTCAGATCTTCCTTGTGTGCCTCGCTCAGCTGTGAGAAAAGCTCATAGGGAAGCAGGAGAGGAATTAATTCAATCCGACTCAAGAGAAAGAAAAGCGAAGGTAGAAGGATTGGGCAGATTTGCTAAAGGAGGCAGAGCAGGGCTGCCAGAGTTACAAGAAATGCAGGGGTAGAGTAGGACCCAAGGGAAGTAACATTGCACAAAGCTGTCAAGGAATTTACCTTGGAGCCTGATGGCATTAATTTCAGCTTGGCTCTTCTCCACCTCAGCCAGCTGGGCTTTGGCTTCAGACAGGTTATCTTCCAGCTTGTGAACATGAGTCTGAGTTCAGCTGTAAGAGAAGGCAGTCATATGATGCTGAGTAAGGCTTGAAGGGCCCAAATATCCTCCCTCAGTTGCAAGCTCGGTTTATTCCTGTTGGTTGTAATTATAAAGGGATGACTAACAGGCAGGGGGAGTGCAAATTGTCCCAATCTTTAGTGAGGGGGACGCCTGCGCCATCAGCCAGGGTGGGCAGTGCTCCGTGCTAGCCTGAAAATCCAGAGAGCTGGATTCTGCCTCGCAATGATGGTTGGAGAAATTCCTTCGTGTCCTCTCCCCCTGGATTTCTGCAGAATGCTAGCACTGAGGGCACTGATCTCTACTTTCATGACCTGTTTGCCCACCTCCAGCTTGGCCTTCACACGGTGGGCTCTCCACAAGCTCTGCCATCTCAGCCACAGCATCTGTGTGCCTCCTGCACGGGGCAGAGGCCGTGGCCTCGCTCAGCAGGGCTGCCTCCTCAGCTCAAGGAGCAACTTCGGCAGCCCAGCTTCCTGCTTGCAATTCTGTTAAAGCTGAGAAGGGGCCAAGTGAGTGTTGTCAGCTGAGGTCTGGCAGCCCTAGAGCCTCAGAAAGGCTCTCGGGGATGCTTTGGAAGAAAGGCTTCTGGAAGCCTTTTATTTAGTTTTAATAGGCTCTTTATTTGGGACAAATCCCATCTTTGGTATTACTCCATTAGCAGGTTGGTGAGTGGCATCTTCCAGAAGGATTAACCATTTCTAGGCCTTTCTGCTAAAGCAGAGTTTTCTCCAGACTGCGGGTCATGTATTTCTCTTGCAGAGCAAGAGAAAATGGACCAAACAGTCCTGCCTTGTGTTTTTATGGTGTGCTTCTGAATTGGCAAATCTAACAAATCTCAGACCACCTTCCACTCCAGCTATAGAGGAACATGAAAGCCCACAGCAAATTTCATAGAGCCATCGGTGCTTTACCCCTTCCAAGGTCCACAGCGTGAGGGGAAGGTTGAGTCAGGACTCCAAGATCTGGCTTGCTTATGAGCATGGAGAAACTGCTGAAAAAGGGTCATCTTTAGAAAGTCCCAGTGATGTGTGTGTCTGTCTGAGGAGAGCAAGATGCTCAGATGCTGGTGTATGGGAAGCTGCCTGACCTCGGGGCAGTGGTTGCCTCTTCCAAGCAGTCGGTGAGATCATGGGGCAGATCCTTTCCTTGTTTCTCCACCTAGTGGGAAAGTGTGGAAGAAATTCTCCGCCAAAGAGCCGATGAGTACTTAGAAGCATAACCACGTTGGGAACTGTGGCAGTGTGAGGTACAATCAGAGGGGGAACAGGAATTCTCAAAGGCAGGCCTCTGATGAACACTGCTGCTTCTCGTGTCACCGGATGAGATCCTCTACCACCGTTTTCCCATCTGTGCAAGGTGTCTAACAACACCGACCTATCTCCTGATATGGTTGAGAATGAATTAGCTAGCATTTCTAAAGTGAATTGGAATGGAAATGTTACTTATTATTGATGCTATCAATCTGTATTAGTCATTAGAACGTGTTCAGAGCATTATATTAAAATATAACCTTTTGGGGACTAAATTACCTTCAGGCTTTTCCATTGTTAATGAATCTGATTATATATTTAACATCCACATCCTGGCAATTTGCTGAAGATTTATTAGAGTAGATCCGTCCACCACTATAAAACTGTAAAAGTAGGTGGAGTGAGTTGATGGCTGAAGCCCAGAGAAATGCCCATTTTCCCCAGCCTGCTGCACTCTTACTGGTGAGGCAGACCTCCACAGAGCAGCTGGCTTCTTCAGAGTCTTTTGTGAAAGAAGTAGTGTTTGCAGTTTGTAAGAGTGAGTTTGCATAGGCTGAAACTGGAGTTCAATATTGTCTGTCTTATTACTCTTTCATGGGGAATTTTGTTTTTTAATTAGTAGTTTCATGTCTTTAGGCCTTTTCAGATATGTAATCACTTCCCTTTGGAGTTTTTTCTTCCTTAGAAAGAAGCTGCTACCTGTGTTCTTACAGCACGCTTAGCTTCCACCTCTTCAATATGTGGGCCTGGAGAGCACACCAAAAGCAGAGCAGGGTCTACAAGCAAAAGATGCAAGAGAAATTTGTGCAAATGCAATCAAGAGTCTTAATTTCTTCACTTTCCTCTCTATATGCTACAGGATTTTTTTATTTATTTATTTATTTTCCTGGGAGAGATCTACAGCTGGGAATACTAAGCCAAGAAGATGGGAAAGGCCTGGCCGTGTGTCTCAGGAGACAAGTGGAGTTATCTGTGGTATGGTTAGCTTCCTGTATTGTGTTGGGATTTGGCCATCAGGAATATCATCAAGCTGATTTGGTGACTTGTGGGAAAAAGAGGCTCGTTCACAGAAATTGCTGCAATGTAGGTTTGTTGGTCATTTTTTTGTTGCTGAGTTTTTGGTTGAGTATTTGGGCACTGAAATACGCTGGATGAAAGAAATATTTGAATTCAGAATGGCAGCACTTTACTTTCTTTGAGCTGAGGTCCCATTCTTGGCTTTTTTTTACCGCTTTTTCTTCCATGGTGAGCAGAAGAGTGCTTTGCAGGAGCTGCTATTGAGGAGGGGAGGTCAGGATTTACCCGAGGAAAAATAAATACCGTATCTTAGCTGGTTCTATTGCTTAAGGGTTTACGGGTTGATAGGCTCCATTTTAACAGGACAGGTTTAAAAGCACCCCAGAAAGTGGGATTGTCTGTGTGCACCTCTGAAGGACAAACACCAGCACTTTATTTTTTTTTCTGTCCACACTTAAGCATTCCAGTGCTCTTGCTCTGAAGCACAAGTATCTTGTACTCCCCATGGAGTTAGGATTTATGTCAGCAAGTCCTGCCAGTATGTATTAATGATTTTACATGTTACGGTAGATATTTAGCTTTTTAACTGGGTAGATTAGTGGTTTGGATAATATGTAGTTGTAAATTTGTATTCTGGAAAGTTAATTTCTAAGGGGAAACTTGTCAGAGAAGTACTGGCAGACCCATTACTAAAGTAGTCAATAATGACATTAAAATAAATTTAATTTGTGACAATATTTTGCATTTCTAAAACAATTTTTATCTGAGGATCATAAGGCCTTACATAAACATGAATCAGTTAAGCCTCATAACTTCCCGGTGATTATACACATTTTTTATGTGGGTGACTGTGGAAGATGAATTATGAATATCAGACAATGAGTCAGAGCAAAACTTCAGAACAAAATCCTGTATTTCTGATTTGGCTTGTCTGAACAACTGAACTGTATTTCTGCTTGCTGTGACGTTAGCACTAAAGAGACCGGGGTATGACCGTCGATTTTCCTAGTGACCTTCTGCTCCAGCAACTTCACAGGTGTAGGGAAACACCAAGGCTACGGTGCACAGAGTTGGATGAGAAACTAACACTGTCCTGGTGATGGGCTGGAAAAATAAATAAATAAATAAAAATAGATTTACCTGAGGTGCTTCCTGAAAGCAGTACGAGCTTTGAATACACATTTTCAACAGGCCTTGAGGGACTTGGTCCAGCAGTGACTATTTTAGAAGAGTGTAGCTCACTCTCAGCAATTCACAAAGCTCTTTTGGGCAGTGGCACAAATTGGCAACGCTTCGCTGTGCTGCCATGAGTTAATACCTAGAAAAACACAGTTGCCTTCCTGTTTGTGCAGCAAGCTGTGGTCTCTAAGCAAGCAGACAATGATTTTTTTCTTTTCCCTAGACTGGGAGAATGAGCGCTCCATTTTTCTTTACTCTCTCCCAGTTATTTCTGCCTGATGAACTTCCTCCAAAGCGCTCTCTTTCTTTTGGAGTTTAGCGACTGAGTCATTCTGAGCAGAGATCTGAAGCCAGAGTTCAAACTCTGTGGTCTAATGCCTGCAGGCAGGGAAGGGAACATCACACGGGTTTCATGGATCTCACAAACTATTGGCGGCATCAGGACAAAATGTCACTGGAAACTTGTATTTCTTTCTAAAGAATTTGAGATTCAGTTAATAAATTCTGAAACATATGAGACATCTGTGAGTTTAACATCCTGTGGATGTTAACACTGACTTCAGAAGAAGCAGCAGACAGCCACATGGTTGCTATAGTACAGATTTAAAACTTCTCCAGTTACATTAAATGAAAACCTATTCAGGTGCAGAAGAGGCAGAAGTATTCCCTAAGGCAAGATGGAGAGCAGTTACTGGCTGTGGAGGAGGAGGGGCGTTTTGTAAGCAGAGGCTTATCAGCACTGCCATGTAAAAGTGGGTGTAATTAGTAGGGAATGGAGAGGAGATGCTGCTGTCTTTATGTAGATGGATCCCTAGAAATTACTATGAAATTACTACTACTGCGGTGGTAAACATGTGAAATGTAGAATTAAATCTGGCTCAGGTTGAATGAGATACCAGAAGACAGCATCAAAAATTGTGGGGAGATAGCTGAGTGAGTGTGAGCATCCCAGGGGGTGTTCCCTCTGGTGGAGCTGTAATGGTTGTCAGGGTTCAGTTCTTTGGATAATGAGAAAGGGGGGAAGAAAAAACAAAACAAAACAAAACAAAAAATACTGTCGTGCTTCATACATGCATTTCCTTCTTGGTTTTAGGCCAAGGTGGTCTCCAGCCCTTTGAAGTCACATTTCAAGTCCCTGAGCTCATCTTCCAGCATCTGTGTGCTACTACTGACAGCTCTGTCACAGCCAGGATTTGGCTCGGTAGGTCGGTCGGTCCGTCTTTGATTTTTGTCATTTGGGGCAGGCACTCCTCAGCACCCAGGAAGTTCTCTCATTCTTTATGAAGGGATGGGAATCCAGAATGCACCCCGTGAAACACCTTGCTGTCAGTGGCAGGAGTTGCAGCTGCAAGCCTCTATTTGCAAGAAATGCAAGTTTTGCCTTGTTTGCAGAGTTTGTTGAAGATTTCTTTAACATAACTTATCATAAATGATCTGAATCTCTGTGACTCAGAGCATAGTCTCTTAATGTTTAGGCAATAAAAATGGGGTTTGTTCGTTTGTATACAGACGGTTTCTTAAATAAGAGTTCCTATTTTAAAACGATGACACCCTTACTTGCCAAAGACCTTGCTGAGCATCAGTGGTTGTCCAGGAAGAGAACTCAGGACTTGTGAAAACCCTTCTTTTGCTTTATCCACGTGGCCTCCTGGTCTCCTCTGTATTCTAGGGACTTAACTGTATTTAAGATACAGACTGGGTGTCTGCAAACCTCACGCATCATTCCCATATGCTCTTTTTTTTTCATTCCATATTCTGAAAATGAGCTTCTTACTGAGTCACTTGAGAAGCTGATTCCTTGCCTAACTGAATTCTAAGCCTTTAACCATCCCCTATGGATAACTGTCATCCTGCAGCTGGATGGTGAGGTCAGTCTCCTGGGTGAGAGTGGCTGTCTTCTCTGTTCCTTGACACATTCTTTGCATTACTGTGTCTCTGGTATGGTGCTTCTCAGCTCCTCTTCCTGCAGTTACGTTTCCTTCTCCTGTTGGGCCCCATCCAGCAAAAGTTCCACCTGGAAGTAAGGGGTTCAAGCGATGACGTTCCCAAAACAAACTTTTTCCATGATGATGGTTCCCAAAAACATGATTATCTTGTTCAACACTTTCTTTCTTCTCAGCAGGAAATCATCTGAGGTATCTAACCTGGGTTTAAGTGAAGAGAATCTGGGCTGGACCTGCCCCTTTATGCTGACAACATGGTCCCACTTCAGAGAAGTGCACCAAGCAGCTTTGTTTCAGCTGTTAAATGTTAATGAATAGTGAAAGCTTGTGTTCCCATGTTCAGAACCTCTCCACCTCTCTGTGCTGTTTTTAGAAGTGGGAAGTCCAGGTCTTGAACTGCTAAGGTGTTCTCTTTCCAGTCCCTGGAGGTAGCAGCTAAGACTCAGCTTTCAGGGCTTTCTCCATTTACTAACTTTCCTGGCATTGATTTGGAAAGCAATCAGTCAGGCCCATTGCCCTATTAATAATTAACAAGAAAGTCACTAGCTTTCAGTGTCTTTACTCAAGTGAACATGGCTGCTCCTTTTTTTTCCTGGTGCTTATCTTCCCTGCCCAGACGTGCCAAGGTTCTCAGTGTCTGTAATTGCCACTGTTTAATTCCTCAGAACAGGACAACCTCGGAGTATTTTCCTCACCTTGCTGTACAATTTGCACCTGCCTCAGAAATGCATCTGCAGAAACTTCTGGACATTCCTCTGAATTGCCAGAACGTGTATGGTGTAGAAACAACTGTTTCCAGGCAATGTATGGAGGGGGGCTCAAAGTCTTCGTGCTCAGCCATACTCAACAGAATGCTGGAGTCAGTATATTGTCTAAATAAAATGGGATAGGCTCAGATGCCCCTCAGTTCCTTGGTGTGTAGGAGTCACAGCAGTTTGCAGACATAGGAGAAGGGATGACAGAACCGAATCTGTTTAAAAAAATACTACTATGGTTGTAGGAATTGAGATTTCTCTGTGCTGCAAGAAACAAATGCTGCTCATAAACAGGAAGCTAATTGAAAGGACCTTTTTTGCTTCCTTCTCTTTCCTCTTCTCCATCCTGCCATTGCAGATGTTAAAGGCAGTGACTAAAAAGTGCACAGACCAAAACCAAAATCTTGTGACTTGTAAACGTAAGTATTGTAATTGAATTCCATGGGATTCAATGTATCACCATGTGAATTAGGGTTTCTGGATGGGACTAAGGCTCACACCCGAATTATAGAGATCCTCCAGTTGTTGGCCTTCAAAACCTTTTCCTTAATGAAACCCAAATATGCCTTTGTGCTTTCTTGCAGCAGGAAACACACTAGTTTCAGTAACAATGGAAAAAAAAATACATATTAGTAATCTTGTGGCTGTTGACTTTAAGAATAACGTCGGGGCTGTGTCTGGCCCACTTTAACCTCCATCCATAATTTGAAATTTAAGGATGGAATAGTCTGAAGGAGTGATGAATACTGTATAATTATTATAGAAGCTAGGAAATGCAGACTTTAGGTTCTTGCAAAAAGCAGAACGCTCCATTTTCATGCCTGTTACAATAGATACCTTCATTATGTTATGACAAAAACATATGCGCAAATTGATGATATATGCTGCTAATATTAGACAGCTACAACAGTCTCCTTCCATTTTCCTTTCTAGTCTTAAATTGGATAAGTGATCAGTTAGCAGGATTTTTGCCTGACTAAGGAATAGTAAAGAGCAAGTGAGATTTATCACAAAGCTTAAGGTGTACTCCATTTGCATCATATTAACGGTAGAGTCTGATTAAAAGTCAGGTTTGGGAGCATGTGTAAGAGAGAACATTATATGCATGAGGAAATGGGTTGCTGTAGAAACTCTAACTCTGCAGCTATATCTACACCAAAGGCATGCTGAGTCATAACTGCCATCAATTTATTTAGCTCCATTTGGTAGGAGTAAACAGTACCTTGTTATGTCCAATTCTGTTCTTCTCCCCCAGGTCAGGGGAGTCAAGCGGCAGCTCTGATGACTTCTTACTGTTCACCAACCCTGGAGGGATTGTGCTGGATTCAATCTCTGGTATCTAAAATAAGAAAGACGGGCATAATGATAAAAGAGCTACAGTTGTGCAGAAAGGCTAATCACTGCTTAAGACACTCTCCGGTTTAGCTTCCTAGCCTCACGGCCACGACACTGGCGTACTGGTGCTTGTGGACATTTGTCTATCTTTGCAAAGGGAAAGTTCTCAGAGGGGGATGCAGGAGTGTTAAAAGTAGACATTTCTACCCACTGCCTCTCTTTTTTGTCATGGACAAGATCACTCAGTGCACAGGATGCATATCTCTGTCATCTGAACGTGGAAGACATGGGTTCAGTAATAGTGTTGGAATTCAAACAGCATGACTAACTGCCTTTTCACAGCAGCTTTGTTTGCTGTTCACTGCCCTTCAAGTTCAATATATATTAGGTGGAAACTTACCTTCCTCTTCCCCTTTGCATCTGTTTCCATGGTTGATCCTGTGGGGGAAAAAAAAGGGTTGCTGGAGACAATGGAGCCGCAAAAATAATGGTGCCAGTTTGTCTAGTTAAAGGTCAGGTATTGGTCATGCATTTCCTAATTCTTTGGGCTTCTGTCACAACATGAGAAGATTATTAGACATCCTGCCTCTAGTCATGGCACTGCGAGCACCTCTCAGACTAACGTTCCCTTGAAACTCCCAAGATGGTCTGTGAAGCGATGACCCGAGCTCTGTCATTGCTGAAGAAAGATTTCTGTTCAGCCCACCACAGCTTGTGCTGCAGGCACCGTGTGGCTTTGCCTGAGGATTGCTCTACAGTGCTAGACACCCACCAGACTGTTTGAATTCATTTGGAACAATGCGGTGGATGAAATGTGGGCATACACGGTGCAAAGTGTGCAGAACTAACAGGAGTTACCAAGGCTGGAGAGAGAAAACCTCCTCTTTTATAAACTCATTCACATTTCACGACTGAAAAACAAGGAGACAAACAAACAAAGCACAACAAGGTATGAGGTGAGCCCGGTTCCTCGTGGCCCAGGGGAACGTGCTTACATGCATGGTGTGAACCCTGGGTATTCGTCTGTAGAAGGCACTTGTAGCAGTCCAGGTAAATGTCACTTCGTGATTCTGGCTTGTGGTGTTATTTAACGTTTCCTTTGGGGTTACCATCATACAAATAGCTACCAATGACAAGACGTGCCATCCACCAGCAAGCCTGTAGGATGATAACAGCACTTTTATTTGCTGGGTGCACCATCCCCTAGAGACAGAAGCGTGTTACAGAGGACAGGCAGCACGTAATAGCCTCATTTCGGCTTATGCGAAAATTCCTGCATGGCTGTCAGCAATCAAGAGAGGGTGAAGTGGCAGCATGATGCATAATAAAAGCAAAAAAAGAATGCCTGAAAGGACTGAATTGAATTCATCCATACCCATATCAGTTGGCAGTCAGCTTTGGACGCCATAGAAATAATAATGCAGGACTTTCCCTGTAATGTATTTGCTCTCTTCACATGTGATTTTTCAGACCAAGATGTTGACAGGCTTCTTTAGATCTTTCTTGTACTGCTTCTAAGAGTCCTGACAGCTAGTGTAAGTACCATGACACCGGCTTCAGGAAGGTGTACCAAGTCCTTAGGGTGCTGGCCTGCATCTTGAGAGGCTGGGATGTTTTCTGGATGTCATATCTTTTTGCCCCTTGAGGATGTCCCAGATACCCAAGGGCAATTTAAAAAGCTAGATGCCAAAGTTTTGGTAACTGAACAGCATCCTTCACTCTTTCAGTGCTGTATTGGTAAAATCAGGGTACCAGGGTTAGCCAGCCTTGGGAAAGGTTGAAGATAAACTAGGCAGACAGAGCTGCTGCTCAGTACAAAAGCATTGATGGCAGTTTAAATACAAAGGCATTGACAATTGCTTACCCCGTGGAACTTGGAGGTAGACACGAAAGAAGACCCTCTTTCCTGCCTCTCACTGCCATCAGCTAAAATCAATATTATTGTGCAGAATATGTGAGAGAGGCTCTTGAAGAGGAGTCTCGCTGAAGTGGTGTACTGTAGCCTCCAACATCAATCTGTCTTAACTGACTAAAGTTAGCAGTTCGGTCCTGTCGGAATAAACTACAGAGCAAGTAAGAAATATGCGTTACTTTAGCTGCATTCTTTCTTGGTTTAGAGACTGCTCCTATTTTTTTAACTGCTCTAAGGGAATCCTCGGACCAGGATTGAACACAGCCCTTGGAAAAGAAGAGAAGCTGCATTCACAACAGTCTGTTGGCATACATGATTCTTTGCACTCTGAGTCAGTCTCCTTGGTGTTATGCTGGTACTGCTTTACCAGCTTAGCATAGGCTGAGATGGAGTTGCACATGCAGGAAGTAGAAATAAAATCTGAGCCCATCTATGTGATAGCTTGAAATCTGAAAAATGGTCTAGTTTTTGCTAGACCATTCTATATTCACCTTTCAACTGCAGAGCCCTGAGTTGAGCTGATGACAATCCTAGTAGGCAGCAAGTTTTTCTGGTTGATAGAAACCTGACATTTGTCTGGGCAGCAGAAGGCCACTGACTGCCAGGAGGGGATTATTTAGCTTGTCATTAAGCCAGGACTGCACTCATGCTTCCATCTGTGCAAGCATGTTTCTGCAGCAGTGCTTGGTATTGCCTTCGGTGAGCAAAGTGAACAGTGCGCCTCTTTTAGTGCTGGAGGGGCAGAATTTTCAAGGACAGAGCTAGATCGTCTTTCAGCATGGAAGAGAAGCACACACAGGCTGTTACCTGGATGAAGAGAGCATTACGCTGACAGCCTTAATCCTTTCCACAAAGGAATGATGGGGAAGCACTGGGGACCAGAACTGAGGACATTTACTTGCCGACGTTGTGCTGACAATATCGATTGTGCCACATAATGTTCACCCTACCTGCACCTCCTCCTTGAAGAGGTCCCAAAGCACGCTGGATTTCTGGGGCAAGCCTGCCACTGCTTCATTCAGGGGATCCTCCCTCCTCCCCAGCCACCCTGCTACATGGAAAGGAGCAGGGAGAAAAGACATGACCAGTCCAGACACAGAGAGAATGTAGCAGTGCATAAGAAAGCAGATTTCTTCTTGTTAACCTGGCTAAAGAGAGGAAGAAATCCTCTGTGGGTGTAAGAAAAGGAAGCAAGTGAATGCTGGCATGAGAATAACATCAATGCATTCTTGGAGTCTTGGGACTTGTGGGGGGCCCTTGCCATGAAAAGCACAAATGCCCTGAATGAGGGATTCTGCAGGATTTTCAAAGGAAAGGATGTTGTGGAGAGATGATATTTTTACCTTTTAGGCTCGTACGTTTATACGCTGACAGGGGACAATGTGGCTTATAGGCTGGTATAGCCAAGTGCAATCAGAATGTATCTTGGCACAGTCAAATGTCACTTGCAAAAACCCGCTTGGTAGCAAGAAGGGAAATAGCTGCTAAGTGTAAAAAAGAGGGAGTGAAGGGCCTGTGATTCATGCTCTGATCATGTTCTGTCAGGATGTCTGTGCAGCGGAGTCATATGAATAACTAGTGGAGATTGATAATATGCTTAAATACTGCTCCTGCTGCTAAGCATTAGCATGGCTGCTTGACAGCACAGCAGAGAGGCAAGGCACATTCACCAGGAAAGGCCAGGCAAGCTGCAGCGAGCTGCAGGGCTCTGGCTCTTCCAGCAATGCGTGAGCAGCAGAATCAAAAACGAATTTAATCCTTTGGCTACCGTGCTTTTTGGGTAGCTTTCCGACAGCTTAGTGTTACTGGAAACAAGCTATGGCTTGAGTTTTTGGGGTTTTGTTTCTTTTCAGACTATCTGTAAGGATTATATTTTAAGCCAAGGCCAGTGGCAACATGTTGAAGAGTCATGAAACTGCCTTGCTAGTCTTTGTACATTAAAATGCCCAACTGTTGCGTCACTGTCAGGCATTCGCAGTGTTTTCAATTAATTGTTACTGAAAAGGATTTCGGAGCCACACATTTCTGTGTGGCAGAGCCAGTGTCTGGCTGCAGTACTCCTGTACAGCAACAAAGCCACATTAATTTGCACCAGCAAAGTACTTTTCCCAACGTTTCTGTATGTTAAAACCCATGGAAGTTTGATGTGATCCATAGGGCTTGGCCTCATGTCCAGCCTTGCTAAGAGCACGTTCTTAGCATGACATGCCAGCTCAGGGGAGCTTCTGCCCCTTCACGTTTGCCTCCCTTGGGCTGGAGGAGGCTGGGTGATTTGCCCAGGTGGTTATAGCTGGCAGCCTTGGGGAACGTGCACTGCTCTTTCAGGATGGAGAAAATGCCCATGGGCTGTGGGGATGGAAAAAAAAAGCATCAGGGTATTGATAGAGTCGTGCCACTGGTCCATTTTTTGCTCACCCTGGGCCTGGTGATGCTCTTCTGGAGCTTGCCAGAATTCAGACCACTAGGGAAGCAACTTTATCAGCCACTGTTGAAGGGAAGAAAATCACCCTTCCCCTTAATCCATACTCAGGAAAATGGTTATAGCCTCTGCTTTCAGGGACAGGCAGGCTCTCCAGCCCTGCTGGGGACAGACTAGGAAGGACAGAAGGACAGAAGTCTCAGCTCTGTCCCTTCACACACAAACACACCATTCTGCAGAGCTCGCTGGATGGAGAGGAGGCAACAACACCCACCTCAGACAAGGTGTTACAGCAACTGCTCTGAATCTGGGCACCCATATGCTCCGAGAGGTAGGCGCCTCTTTGCTCCAGCATGCCTCCAAGAAACACCTGCAAAGCAGGGCTCTTCAACAAAGAAGGATCCAGTCCTGAGCTGACAGCTCAACCATCTGGCTGGGCCTGCTGCCCCGTGGCAGCTGTGAATGCCAGCTCTGACTCTCAATAGCACATCTGTTCATTTAAACAAAACAAAGAAAAATAAATCAGTGTGTTGTTTAAGGTCATTTTATATTCCCTGGAAACAGAGTCTGGCTTTAGCAGCTTCTCCACTCCTAGCGAAGTGGCTGAGCTTGTAGCACGCTGGCTTTGTCCTGGTGTGTAAGCTCTCAGCCTACCTTCTTGGTGTCCACTTTCTGCCTGCTCCTCTCTTGGCTCCTGCTTGAACCTCGTAGCGCTGAAGTGCACGCTACCTCTCGCCAGCTTGTAAACACAGATCTTCTCTTCTGGACCAAAGCCCGGTACATCAAAGGCCACCTGGCAGAAGGGACACAGACCCGCACAAGGGGATTCTTAATCTGCACCATAAACTGGAATCCGGCCCATAATGCTAGACATCTAAAATAATTTTCCAGCCCATTGAAATTTGACCAGCCAGGTCCCTTCAGACTAAAATGGGACAGAGTAGCTTAAAGTTGCTGTAAGCCAGCACTCTGCTCGGCTCTCCTGTACTGATTTATGCAAGCTCAGGACCGGGTGCTTTGACAGCAGTTGTTCTCAGTGCCTCTGCGATCCCACAAGCAAAATGCGACGTATTGTCTAGGGTATCAGCTCGTTCCGCTCTTCACCACGCTTTTTAAAATCAGCAGGACGTGAGCAGCAGCATCCCCTCGCAGCGACCGTCCCACATCTCAGCTGGCACTGATAAGGAGGAGGCGGCAGCTCTGCTGTGCCTTGCTCCCACCGCCTGCCCAGGGACGGGGGAGCTCACGGCTTCCAGAATCCTGCAGACAATGTGAGACTCGCGAGCCGTGATTTGGGGCTGCCTGTCTTAGCGGCTAGGAAAATCATAGCTGCTTTGTGCAAAAGGCTTGTTTGCAATGTACAAATCCTGGAAGCTGTAAAATACCAACAGCTGCTAGAAAGGGCACTGTAAGTTCAGCAGCTGGAGACTGTTTGATCTTTCTGTAGCTCAAGTCCTGCTTATAATAATAGTCTCAGGAGCCAGCAGATATTCCCAATAAGCTCTTTTCGGTATCAGATACTCTTCAAAATGATATTAAAAAGGAAAATGTGTGTCAAAACCAGACAAAGGGTCAAGTCTTCCTTTACAAAATCTGCTCCTAGAGATTACATATGCACGTGAGACGAACAGGTTCTAACCCATGGTCCTTGCCTCAGTTTTCAGATCTGTCAGTTTTCGGGCTTCAAACAAACACCGTAGCCAGCTTGTTTGAAGTCCTGCAAACCCCAGGCCATTGAATGTTAACCAGAAACTCCTACGTCAAGCTCATTTGCTCTGGAGCAAATGTTTCACATCCAGGCTTCAGCTGAAAGAGAACTGAACAAATCTTTACATTATTACTAGCTGCTCTTCCAGTAGTTCATTTATCCTCAGGTTGAAGAAGCTGAATTTTATTATTAGGGGGACCTCAGGCTGGGGGCAGCGTCGTGTTTGCTGCATCAATTTCATCGATGTTTCTGCAGGCTAACATTATTGAGAAGTGGCTCTTCCCATTGCCCAGGTTGTCTGCTGTGATCCCACCTCGCTGCATCACGGATTAGGATTGGGCACAAGCAGCAGTTTCTGCAGCAGGAGACAGACCAAGAGGTTATTATACCAAATGCCCTAATCAAGGCACAGCATGAGCTTTTTGGCTGCAGACTGAGGGTTCTTCTAGGTTTCAATTCCTGAGCACATTTTGAGTGTATCACTTTAGAAAATAAAAATAAAAATCCATTTTGGGGATGAGTTGCTCAGGCTGCTGAGATTCTGACATAGCAGCCGCATCAATGTAAGTGGGATTGAATGCCCAAACCTTTTCAACATTTATTGAAAACCTTGTCCTGGCTGTCTTTCCTGTCCTGAGGAGATGTAAGCAGTTGACATGAGGCAGCTCAGCCCTTCAGTTTGAAAAGGATCGGTTTTACTTCAGTGGCAGCCCTGCCAGAACAAGAGGGACCTCGCTGTGCATTGATCAAGATACGGGAAGACAGCTTTCTTTCCTCACTCTGGCCTGCCTAAGGAGAAGTCACTTGCAATCCTCTTCTTCCTGGACATGAAGCAACAACCCCTCCACCGCACAGAACCTGTTTCAATCCCTAGCCAAGCACACGGCTCCTGTGGGTAGGTTTCTTATTCTAGAAACAGAGGATCGAGCAGGGAAGGCTGCAGGAAAGGGATTGAATCACTTGAACACAAAGTGCCATTATCAATAAATTCAGGTTTCTTCTTGGAGATAATCTGGTAGAAGAGGTGATAACCTCTCTCCTCTGCTTCCTGGGAAATGGCACGTGTCTTCTCTGGGTCTGAAACATGGGGACAAACACATCCAGGTGCAGGTGGCAGCCAGAGCTTGAAAAATTACAACCCTACATCAGTGGGGCTTTAGGTTTTGATACCAGTGAAACCAGCAGTTCCCCGATGTCCTTTGGAAGTCCTGTAAGTGCAGCATAGCTCATAATATCCTTCACTGATGCTCTCAGAGAGCGCTTTTAAGCTTCTCAACAGTTCCCTCTGGGATAAGTTTTAGTGCAGCTATTTTGGCAGCTCGTGACGTGGAGGCAAAAAGATGCCATCGCTTTTCCAGTTGTGTCAGTGCTGGGTTCAGGAGCGGGTCTCCAAACTGACTCATCCCACTGCTAAGCACCCTCTGAATTGCCAGTGCAAGGTTTGGAGATTGATCTGTGAAAACACCTCCCTGTACTGCCCTTTCTTTCTGAGAAGAGCTCTGGAAAAGATGTTTTGTGTGCTGTAAGCTCTCTGCCAATACCTCCTGTCAGGCCCTAACGTGGTTAGTTTGACTTCTGATATTGACAAAAAGCACGTGTCCCCAGTCCTCAGGGTAGCAATTCGTTCAGCTGTACCAAATAACCTCGCTGGCTGTCCTAGCTGGGCGTTTTTGTCTTTGCCTCTCGGCTAAGTCTTCTGCCCACATAGGTGTGTAGGTGAAAGGGATCGTGTGAGTTCTTCAGACAAATTTGGGTTAGATTATTGTTAATTGTTGCTAGTCCAGGTGACACAGATGCAATCCCTGCCAGCAGAGCTCCAGTGAGGGTACAGAGGGACCCCGAGCCAGTGCTGCTGCCTGCACAGAGAGGGTCTGCCCATGCCCTTGCTCTCCTGGCCAGGCTGGAAGGAGCTGCAAGCTGCCAGAAAACAACCTGAAACCTGCCTTGGCCCACGGTCCAGAGAGGCAAACCCAACATATGGTCTCTTGGTGTGATGCAAATCTGGGATGAGTTGAAAGTAGGAGGGATGCAGACAATCCCACATTAAAGAATAACCGGTCCATATGTTTCCTCTCTCCTTTTTCTGCGTGCTGAAGGGCTTTAGTCAGGAAGCATAATGGGGTCTTTCTACCTTGCGAGCTGGGATTTGAGGTTCTCATTTTAGTCTTAGGTGCACGTGTGCAAACAGAGAACAATGCACCTTCCCTGGACTGTTATTTTTAGGATCCTGATTGCAAGACAACTACAATGTTGTGCTGATGAATGTGAGGAACGGTTGCGATGTAATTGTAGAAGGAAAAGTGCACAGCTTTGGGGGCAAGCATTGTGCCCTTTACGTGTTCACACGGAGCCTCAGAGTCAACTAAAGAAAGAAGAAATAAATTTGTCATCATCTAAAGCACGTAACCCCACTGTGGAACCAGATTTGGGGTTCATCTAGAGCAGTGCAGATTCCTCCAATTAACAGAATTTGTTTCAGATTTTCTTGAGCCTGATGTAATCAGAACAGGGCCCGTTCAACCCCAGAAAAAATCCAAGGCAAAACGAATATAAAGAATTTTGTGGTTCCTCAGAGCTCTCAGCGCTAGCCCTAGCCAGCCTGCTTGTGCTACCAAAGTGAATTTGGATAAATTTGCCCTACATGAGAAAATAAAAGATGAGTCTGTTAATCAAGATTGCAATATCGGTAGGAAAACAGAAAGGAGCTGAGAGGTTCTGTGCGTTCATCAGGGAGAGACAGCAGTGCCCGTAGGGGCAAATTTGCAAGTCAGTGAGAGGAAATTTAATCTTTTCAAAGATCAGATCTATAAAAAAACTCTTTCTTCTTGGATTCTGTATTAGAGCTTAAAGAAATCCTCCTTCTCTGCAGCATATGGCAGAAGTATGTAGCACACAAACAGAGAAATGAGACTTCAGTTGAAAACCCCAGTGTTTTCCATTTTCACTGTCAATTTCAAATTTAAAAATAATAATCTGGGAGAAAAAAAAAATGAAAGCATTTTGAGTCTGCAGAAGTAAACAGTGAAAGGGCATTGATTTGGGATTGATCAAAACAATTTTTTTCTTTTGACATGTAAGAACATGAAGTCGAGACGAAATCCACTGAAACACTTGGTTCAAGGAAATGTGAGATCTCAGAAAATACACACAAACCGCAATGCTTTAGGAAGCACTTGAAACAAATTTTTGTTTTTATTTTTTTGATAGGGAATATCTTTGTATGATCTGCCAGTGACCTAACGGTGAAATCCAGAGACCCGGTACTTACAAAATGGGAGGACTGTTGTTCCTCTTAGTCTTAGCATTACCACAGGCCTCCAGAACAGGTTTGCTTGGATGATCTGATTTCCCAGTGATCCCTCTAGAAGGAAGCAGATAAAAGTCAGTGTCAGCAGGATGCCGAAGACTTTAGGCTTTGAGCACAGCTCCTCCTCACCATCCAGAGCAACCCAGTAAGTACATTTGCTGTCAGTCGGCTCCCGCTGAAAGCTGCCGTGCTGCTGGGAGGATCTCTGCAGGCTGTGCTCCTCCATCCATCCGGCACCTCTGCCTTCCCATCTGCAGCCTGCTTGCCAGCGCTGCTGACAGCAGCAGAGCACCAGATGACCTTCTCGTTTCCTTCGCCTTGCCAGCTCCAAATTCTCCACTAGGCAAAGTGAGTATGGAAAACAAGTATTGTGTTGGCACAAAAATAAAGCAAATAAAAGGGCAGATTGTACAGCAGCAAGGGGAAGAATTCAAGAGGCAAGCAATGCAGTTCCCGTGCTCTGTGCCAGGCAGGCACTTGAAAGGGGTTTTGATGCACCCTAGCCCTGCTGTGGATCTTGGCAGGTATCGAGGTCACCTTCAAGACCTTCTCAGGTTCATCCCTACTAAAGGCTTTCCCCAAAAGTCTTGTGGATTTGGGGCAGGCAGGAGTCTGGTTGATCTCCCCGGTTCCAAGAAGCAACACCAAATGCAAGGCACGATGCAATTTTCAGTGCTCAGTGCTTCACCCTTCCAGAAAAGGTTTTTTGGGACATGCCAGGAGTGAGAAGTCCACAAGGGAATGGCAGGGCAAGGCTGGGATGGGCAGGCAGAAAGCCTGGAAAGAAGGGTGAGCATCATTGCTTGCAGGAAGAGGAAGGTTATTCCAAGGATAGAGGGCAGCATAAGACAGGCTAGGAATGCGAGCGCGGTCGGGACAGCCTTGGGGGAGAAGTTGTGGAGGAGGAAAGAGGCGCAGAAGTACAAGCTGGGACACGACAGGCCAGAGCTCTGGTGGTAAGGAAGCTGGAAGGAGAAATAGGAAGCCACTGAAGGAATCCCACAAGGCTAGAATAACAGGATTTTTGCTGCAAGGCCAAATGTAGTTGGTATTGATGTTTGTAGGTTGTGAACTGTGTTACTGACCCCCCACAGCAGGGTCGGAGAGGAGGAGAGAGAGGAGAGGAGAGGAGAGGAGAGGAGAGGAGAGGAGAGGAGAGGAGAGGAGAGGAGAAAAGGAAAAAGAGAAGAGAAGAGAAGAGAAGAGAAGAGAAGAGAAGAGAAGAGAAGAGAAGAGAAGAGAAGAGAAGAGAAGAGAAGAGAAGAGAAGAGAAGAGAAGAGAAGAGAAGAGAAGAGAAGAGAAAAAAGAAAAGAAAAAAGAAAAAAGAAAAAAGAAAAAAGAAAAAAAGAAAAAAGAAAAGAGAAAAAAGAAAAAAGAAAAAAGAAAAAAAGAAAAAAGAAAAAAAGAAAAAAGAAAAAAGAAAAGAAAAAAGAAAAAAGAAAAAAGAAACGAATGCTGTCAGCTATGGAAGCTGCAATGCCTGTGGGTGCTGAAGCAGCCATTAGCACGGAGGGCTTCTACTTGCTCCCAGCTTCATTGCTATTACGAAAAAAAGGCCGGGTTTCCTCCCTGCTTATTGATGCATATGCCTCTCTTATTATTTGGACAACTTGCTCTTCACGTTTTACCCAGATAAAACACTTTTTCGGCAGTTTGTTTTTGCAGGTGGCAGGAAACAAACTGCCGGGAAATCCCGCCTGGCCCAGGATCCCCGAGGCTGCTCTCCAGCTCCGTGCTCTCCGGAATCGCCATGTCTCTGCAATCACTGTGATTAATCCTCCCACTGCTATATATTTCAGTTTCCAGACCACCTGCGAGTCCCCAGAGCTCTGTGTGAGGGTAGATCCGTGGCAGCCACAGATCAATATCACCCTCTGTTTTATGAATGAGAAAAAAGAAACGCAGGGAATTCGTCTGAAGGCAGAGCAGAGCAAAGCAGGGAACTCAAAACGTCCTGGTGCTTTGCTGCTTGCTTTTAACAAGTGACAGACGGGCAGAGAGAAGGGACCAGGACCTGATCTGGAAGATTTAAGCCTCACACACACACAATTCACAGCAGCACAGACTGGCCAGGTCAGGTGCTGCTTTGCTGTTTCTCTCTGCCCTTCCCCATGCAAACCTGTGGGTGTAGGGCTGCCACCGGCTGTCCAGGGAGCTGGCCCTGTTGAGGAGGGTCCCGTTGGCCCTGCCATCCATTTGGTGAGCTTGGGCATGTTCTTCTGCTAGACATCTATCCATCTGCTGGCCATTCCTCACCGTGAAGGTGTGCTGGGGAGCGGGATGGAGCAGGGGAGTGCATGGACATGGGTCATGTCCCGGGGCTCTGCATTTTCGGGGACCTGTCCCACGTCGGGAGCAGACTGTCCCCCACTCCACAAAGCTTTCCTTCGCAAAGCACCTGAACCAGCTTGAACGTTGTCAAGGCAACAGCCAAACTGCTGATGCTGAGCTGTCTCCGGCACTGTCCGGCTGCCTACAGACTCCTGGGCTGCCTCCTGGGGACCTCCGGGACCTGCTCAACGTGTTGCTCCGTGCGGAGACGAAGCTGATCTTGTCACGGCTATTATTGCCTGTGTTACCTAGATGAAAGGGAACTCGGGCTGTGCTGTGGCTTGGTTTCGCTGTGTGGACACGCTGCTCAGGCCAAGAGCTCCTCTCCTTTCCACTGCTGCCAGCCCCAAGCCCTGCTTTGTGCCAGCCTCCTGAGTCACGGCGTCTGCACAGGGGGAGAGCAGTGGGAGTCAGGAGAAGCCCCCGCTGTGGGCAGGGGACTCTTTGCCATCGGGGTCTGGTTTTAGAGGCTACAGCTTGGGCTGAAGTCAGAACAGCCTTGCACTGGCCAGGGACGATGCTAGTGCTGGCTGCTCTGGTGATCTCGTTTTCCCTGCCATCCTCCTGAAGATTTGGGTGGTCTGAAAATACCTGTGTGTGTGTGTGTGTGTGTGTGTGTGTGTGCAGGGACTCCCAGGCAGCAGTGCTGCCCCTTTGGAAACTGGTTTCAGGGATCAGCAAGGTCCTGGTATAATGCTATCAGTTGTGGTCTGCTAGTCCGGGATGAATTTCACCTATAAACCAGGAAGGAGACACTTTCCTCTGTGCGTTTCCGCTTCTGATCAGGCAGAGATAAGGAGCTATCATAGCTCAGCAATCACTTCCCCTTTCCACGTGTCCTGTTAAATCTGTAGGTTTGAGATGCCCAGATTTGCAGTGTATATTTGGGACTTGATCCTGCAGCCCCTTCCCACCCAAGGCCCAGGACTGCAGGCTGTCGCTCCCCTGCCGCACACGGACTGGCGTGGTCTCTGAAGCAGATCAATGAAATGTTAAACCAAACTCCTACAGAAGATAAACGCCTGTGAGTAAAAATAGCTCGTACACACATCAAACAGAGCTTTTTGGTGCAGGTCTCAGAGCTTTATGAATTTGAAATTCGTAAATTTGTGTCTCACCATCCTTCTGCAGCTGGGGAGATCGAGGCACAGCATGGGTCAGGGAAGTGGTAAGGCCATGCCAGTGAGGAGGTGAGTTAAAATCCTGAAATTTAATTTCCCCCAAATCACACGGAGTTTAATAAACGTAGAGTTAAAATACCCGTGGGTTCAAGCCTGCCTGATATAAAACACAGTGAATATAAACCCGGGCTGGCTTCATGTAGACCAGCAGGCACCGTGCTTTTGTCTTTTTGCCTCTGCTTGCAGTTTGTGCCCCATGGAGGTGTAAGGTCCTTCCTGATTCCACTGCACACCTCTTGCAGCAGTCACACACAGCACGTACCTGCTGGGCCAGGCCCACGATCCTGGAGGACGTGTGTGTGTTTACAAGGGCTGGCCGGGCTCTTTCATAGCTGTCCAAAGGGCCTGAGCCAGCACTCAGGTTTTAGCCAAGACAACACGTTCCTTATCCACGAGTTCAGCAGGCTGTAGTGCTGGGAGCCTGACGGGGAAAGCTTGGGTCCCTTGGGTGAGATCAGATAATGCCTTGTTTCTTGGGATTTCTTGTCTTTCCTTCCCTTACAGGGTGCCTTGGGAACTCAGCTGCTGGTGGATAAGGATGAGAGGCTGCAATAGAAAGATCATCTAATGAAGGCTTTGTTCAAACCACCTCTCCAGCTGCGCCCTTCCTGCCAAGGTGGACGGGCAGATTTCAGCGCAGAGAGGAGCTTGGCAAAGATCAGACTGAGTCCTCGGAGGGAGCAGGCAAGTTGGTGACCTAACTGGCTTGTAGCAGAATAGAAGTTTAATTTTAAAACCATTTCTAGCCCCCGTGTTGAAGATGAATAAATTCCATGTTTGCTATGAGCAAAGAGGATAAAGGCTATTGGTGAGTGACAGTCCTGCTTGTTTCAGTTGCTCAGTGAATTGTGAACTTCCCGAGAAGACAATTGCTTTGTATCAGCTTCAAGCATTTCTCTGCTGTGCTTGCCTCTGCTGGAACGTCTGGGATGTGGCTGGTTACTCTGCAGATATTGTCAGCGTGAGTGTTGCAGGTGAATACGCTTGGGATTGGGTTTCCAAGCAGGAGGATTCAGAGAAACAGTCCCTTTGAGGTGAAAATTAGAGAGTCCGTGCTACACCCACCTTGAATTTGTAACCGGCTATTCACACCGAAAATCTGATCCTAAGGACTCAGCATGTCCTGTCAGGAGCAGGATAATACCGCAGAAACCGTGGCCAGCTTGAGTGCTGAATATTGAGAACTGTGATTAACTCCCCAGGAATGCATCTGCAGCAAGTCATATTTTCTGGGCTTTTTTAGGTAATTATTTCAGACCTTGAATCTGTGAATGAAGATTGTAAACAGTTCTCAGGCAAACATCTTAAAGAAGGGCATGAAATGCATCTAAATAATGGGTTCTGACCTGTTCGCTCATGTGTAGCACACAGAAGTGTCTGTTTTGGCTGCACAGGAGGAATCAGCTGCAAAGGGAGCAATCGCGTCCCTCGGTGGAGCGATACAGGTCAAAATGTCAGATGTTTAATAGACACGAGCTCATCCAGCCCGTGGACAGATCAGCACCGGCTAGAACTCAGCCAAATTGCTTCCTGAGTAACTCAGACACCTATTTATTTATAAATGCAATTTATAATTTAATTTAATTTATTTATAAATGCTGAGTTTAATGCAATTTCTGCAATTTCTCTAACCCCGTCCTGCATCTCATCACTGGCCGCAGTGCTCCAGCACAGCACCACGCTGCAGAAATCCTGCTGGGACAGCCTGGAATGGACGGCAGCTCCAGCCACATCCCCTTAGAGCCACGCTGTTACCCGGGAGGGAGCCTTTTGGAGGATCTCTTAGAAAAGGAAGGAGCCGTTCAGCTTGCTGGGTCCGGACAGCACTGCACAGAAGGCAGCAGATCATGGGGAGGGAGCTGTCGGCTAGGCAGGATGTCTGCCTGCCACACGGGCTCAGTTTCTTGCTCTGACACTGATTTCTTCGTCGTAAAGTGAGCCTGAAAGGCCAGCCTTCCTGCCTGAAGGGACCGAGAGCATCACTAGGTTTGAGATTGGAAACTGGTCTTCAGATAAAGGGGCAAATCTGTCCCTACAACACAACCCACGCAGAAGAAAGGTTCTGGCCTCTCGCCCTGAGGGACGTCAGGGTTCCCAGGCTAAACAGCGACCCAGGTGTCCATGAGGGCATCCCCAGTTCCAAAGCAGGAGGTTGTAGCCGTGCAGAGAGCCGGGAGAGGAGCAGCCTGTACAAAACCGCTTGTGATGGCTCACTGCACAGCTTGGGCCTTTGCACTGTAGTGGCAAGCCTGGGAATAACAAGGAACTCCCTTTCGGATGCTGCCTTTCAAGGCTGCGTTTAAGCAGCAGCCACAAACCCATCTCCGGTGCTTAGGGGAGGAATGGCACTCGGGTCAGAGAGCCCCGAAGGATCACAGGGTTATACAAAGATCTGGCCCAGAAGGCAGCAAGAGGTTTGTGCGTTTGTTAATCGTTCAGAAAACGATGCTGGTTCTGTAATGAAAGCTGTATCCTCGTCCCCAGCTGGTGTCTGGTCCTGGCTGGGGAGGATCAGCGTATTCCTGCGAGGGCTGGAGGGGCGCTGGCTGCACGGGGACGGGGCTGGTCTCTAACCAAAGCAGGGGAGATCGCGGCTCCTGGGGCAAAGAGGAAGCTCTGAGCCCCCTTCTCCCCTTGTTTCCCTTTTTCCTGGGAGAAAAAGGGAGGTTTTACCTCAACCTCAGAAAATGGGGTACACGAGGACCTCACAAACTACCTGCCCTGCTCAGAGCACCGTGCAGAGTGTGAGCACACGTTTTTACCCTCCTAGTCCCAAAAAACAGGCTGTCCTAGTCCCCACAGCAGGCTCAGCATCCTGCCCACGTCCAGGGGAGCAGAGAAAAGCAGGGGCAGAAAGGAGACAGCACAAATGGATGCAGTGATCCCCAAAACCTCGTTACCAAGCCGTCTGAGATGTGAAGCAGTTGAAACGGAGATGATTATCACCCCCAGACACAGCAAAAACTACCTTCGGCTCCTAAGGGTCAGCTACAATACGCAACCTGAATCTTCTTTTTAGCATTTCCTAAGCAGGGCTTTCAAACAAAGGCCCCTAAATACACATTTTGAACAAAGACACCGATTTCTGGGGGAATGCTGTCCTTGGCTGCAATGACCAGGGATGCCTGAGCAAGGAGAGCCCACGTCTGGGCTGCTGGGGGATCTCAGCTCCCCCTCAGTCCCCTGGCAGCAAAGAGGCATCCAGAGGCCGGACACCCTGTGATTTATGGGGGTTTTCTGATATTTTTGTTGGGCTTTTTCACCTGACATGATTACAATATCCTCCACTCCTTTAGGAGTGCCTCAGCCTTTCCTCTGCTGGGTGCCACCCGGCAAGGTCACGCAGGATTTTTCCGCACGTCCAAGGTTTCTCCAGCACCCCGTTGTGCCTCATCCCCAAATTAACCACTGATTTTTTTTTCTGTTTCAGTTCCTTGAGTTACAGATCCAGGGGCTAAAGGAATAATCATTACTGGGCCCCCATTAAAAAATAAAAAAAAACTGTGAGATTTTTGGCCATAAGTGATTATAGTTTCCGCAGCTGAATAAATCAGTGTCCCATAACTGACAGAGGATAATGGGTTTAATAAATAGCTATGATTAAGTCTGATGTTATTTTTAAATAATTTCAAAAACTGTTACTCTAATCCCTCCGTGGCTGGCAGAAAGGATGCTGCTTAGAAGTTAAAATTAGTTCCTTAATGTTCAGCCTGGTGTGGAGTTACAGGCCCTCCAGGGCTGTGCTAGTTTTCGGAGGCATCCGCTTATGCTGCCTGCCTAATGGACGTTAACAGCTGCACTTGGCAAGCCTTAAAGGCCTCCCACAACTTATTCTCTGCTTTTTTTCTTCTCACTGGGGCTCGATGAGCTTGTCGGGAGCTCCCACCGACCGGTGGTGCCCAGCGGATGGGGTAATTCTTGGTGTTACCCTTCATCCTTTAGCCACTTCACAACCCAGAGGCTCCAAATCGGTGTTCGCGAGCTCTCTTCCAGCACAGCAATTCCCTTGTCCCTAATTCCCGGGGAACTCACAGCCCTGCCGAGTCTCTTTATCAATAAATGCGGATCCCTTTTGTGGGTTTTATCAGTGGGGCTTTCCAGCTCTACCTTTCTGAGTGAGCGATCCTGCTCTTGGCAGGGAAATGGTGCTGAAGAACTCTCGCCTTGAAAAGCGCGGCACAAAGGGACAAGTTTCACGGTTTGTGTAACCTCAGGGAAGCGTTGGATGTGAACACTGAATTTATTCAACCAAATACAAAGTCCTAGAAGCGAGCTTGGATGTCCCACGGTGCAGCAGTGGGACACCACGGAGCCACAGCAGGATCGATCTCAGCCAAACTGATCAATGTTTTTAGGAGGAACTTATTAGGAGGAACGACAAGCTGCACCCTGAGCCTCGGGAAATCCAGCTGCCGTGCTCGGCTTTGCCGCTGGCTCAGCAGTAAGACAGGGATAACAATAAATCCCTTCTCCCACCTTCTTTCTGCACGCCCTGATTAGACAGGCTGTAACGGGCAGGGGCTGTCACTTATTATGTGTGTGCTTGGTGCCCAGCACAACGCAGCTCTGACCTCGACCTCGATCCACGGCTGCTGCAGGAACAACAGGACCGCGACGAGCCCCGCGGGATGGATTTGGGGACATCACCAGCTGAGGGACCTCCGTACCCCCAGCAGGGATTGGGGCAGGCTGCTGTGCCAGGAGGAGGCTTCCCAGCCCCAAAAAGAGGAATTTTCAGGCTCCGTCCCCTCTGGGGCATCACCCTGGGGGTGCTGTGTGTGGGTTTGGCAGGGCAGGAGGAGAAGAGATCTGGGCGCGTTCGCGTCCAGCAGCCCTCACCCTGTGTGAACGCGGCTGCTGCAGCTGGGCTGGGCGGTCCACACGGGTGTTGCCTCGGTTGTACTGTAACTAATAAGGGAAATTAATTTGTTGATGTTAATTTAATGGACTACGTGAGAGCTGACTGAGAAAATACGCCGTCGGAGAGCGGGCGTGTAGGGCGTTGGCAGGGATCCCTGCCCGTGGCCTCCCTCTGCCAGGTGAGGGTTTCCTCTCGGGAAGGATTGCCCCGAATTGTGCCTGCAGCTGCACAGCCTCGGGTGAAGGAGCCTGGGCTGGGTCTGCCTCTTCTCACCCCGCTGCAGAGCTGCCACGGATGGGCTTCGTTCCTGGCCAGGTCCTTCTGCCATGTGCAGTGGGGACAGGATTGTTAGAGAGATGCAGACACAGAATGGAAAGGGAAAGGGGAAGGGAAGGGAAAGGGGAAGGGGAAGGGGAAGGGGAAGGGGAAGGAGAAGGAGAAGGAGAAGGAGAAGGAGAAGGAGAAGGAGAAGGAGAAGGAGAAGGAGAAGGAGAAGGAGAAGGAGAAGGAGGAGGAGGAGGAGGAGGAGGAGGAGAAGGAGAAGGAGAAGGAGAAGGAGAAGGAGAAGGAGAAGGAGAAGGAGAAGGAGAAGGAGAAGGAGAAGGAGAAGGAGAAGGAGAAGGAGAAGGAGAAGGAGAAGGAGAAGGAGAAGGAGAAGGAGAAGGAGAAGGAGAAGGAGAAGGAGAAGGAAAGGGAAAGGGAAAGGGAAAAGGAAAAAAAAAAAGAAAAGAAAAAAAAAGAAAAAAAAAGAAAAGGAAAAGGGAAAAAAAGAAAAAAAAAGAAAGAAAAAGAAAAAGAAAAAGAAAAAGAAAAAGAAAAAGAAAAAGAAAAAGAAAAAGAAAAAGAAAAAGAAAAAGAAAAAGAAAAAGAAAAAGAAAAAGAAAAAGAAAAAGAAAAAGAAAAAGAAAAAAGAAAAAAAAAAGAGGCAAAATCAGTGCATTTATCTCAGGGATTCAAACTGGTGTTTTCGGCCCTGGCACCAGTCAGTGTCCAGCCACTCAGTGGTGCTGTGCTGGGGGTGCTGGGCGCAGGCTGGGAGGGAGCAGCCACAAAGCAAACCCCCAAGCTGGAGCCGTGGCTTTCCATACCTGTCACCATGTGGATTTTCAGCCTGAGCACACAAGGCTGAGCTCAGGGGACGCTGTCATGTAGATTTAGGGTTTTATCTCCTTTCCTCTCCATTAGCTCTGATACCCTCTTATTATGCTGGAAACCGAAACGCTTTTTTCCTCCAGCGGCTCTCCCCTTTCCCCGTGGGCAAATATCGATCTGCCCGTGTCCTCAGCGCGGGTTGAAAGCAGCCCCACTCACCCTGGGCCTGTTTGGGGACCGAGCACCAAGCCGTGCCACCTCTGGTGCCATCAAGGATGGAGGAGAAGGGTGGGGAGGAGGGCACGGTGATCAATTCGGTTTTCTCTCCCCATCCTTTCTCTCTCCCTGCTCTGGCAGTGACAGGGCGCCGAGCAGGACGGCTCCGATTGCACTTGGCAGGTGGAATTGGGGATGAAAAAGGATGGAAAGGGTAAAAAGGGAAAGAGCAGCTGGGGTAACAGCAAACCTCTCCCAGCCCGACAGGTCCTGCAGCACCTGGAGAGCTCGGAAGGCAGCAGAGCATCTGCTCTGCTCCCAGCTTGGGGCTGGCCGGCGCGAGAGGCTGCCCCTGCTCCTCCTGGGGCCTGATTTTGGGCCAATTTAATTAAACTGCTTGGAAAAGTTGCAAGGACTCATCTATTTCGGCTCGAAGCAGGCCTGTTTTGATTTAGTGCTGGCTGATGAGGAATTAGCCGAAACAAACCGCTCAGGAAACCAAATTAGAGGGCGCACACTAACTTTTGCACCAGATTAAGTTGAATTAAAAAGCAATTGAAATGTAATTTTCCTGTCTCGGGCAGCCAAGAAAAGGAGAGGATGCAACCAATGGCACTTGAAACTTAGAAACACGGCAGCGAGGATCGGCACCACCAGCTCTCAGCGCCCACAAGCAACGGGTTTATTGGAGGTCTTCTCTGAAGCCCCCTCCCCACGCACCTTCTGCGCCAAGCTTTGCACAACCTGTATCCTTTGTCCCGAAAGGGAGCCTTGAATCCACGATGCCACGAAGGCCCAGGTGCTGCACAGGACCTTTCCGTGGGTGTTTCCATGCTGGAAATAGCCTCACTGTGGAGTTTTTTTGCTGTAATTCTCATAATTTACGTGGAAACAGCCACGGTGCTGCACAGCCGGCGGGGTCGGAGGGCTCACTGTGCTCCCAGGGGCTGGGGGCAGAGGGTGCCGACCCTAGCGCTGCGTCCTGTCATTTAAAATGTGTTTTTAATTACATATTTTAATAGTTCCTTGCCCCCCATTTGCCAAGTGCTGTTCTTCCTTCTGCCCCAGCCTCTCTGTTCATTCCAGGCTGTGCTCCCCGCACCGTGCCCCTGCCTGTGTGGGTTTTACAGGGCTTTGCCCAAAAGGGTGACGTTTTGGAGGGCTGGCAAAGCCAGGCTGAGTCCCCAGAGACTCTTCAGAGTCCCCAGAGCTGCCCAAGTGCCACACCAAGCAACACTGTGAGCAGTTATTTGATGCCCTGGCTGAAATCTAAAGGATTTGTGCAGACCACAGGTCCCTGCTGGGTGTCTCCGTGCCACCTCCTGCCACAGCCCGGTCAAAAAAGAGGCCCCCCCAGGCTGCTCACCCGAATAACACCAAACTGGGCGATGTGTAAGTGCATGGAGGGGGTGTTGGGGTGTGAGAGGGGTGGCTGGGGCTGGAGGACAGCTCAGGAGGGAAGGCACCACTGCTGCTCCTCCAGGTGCCCCCAAATTGCCTCGCCACACAGCAGCTGGAGCTAACGAGGAGGCTGCCCGGGGAGAGCCAATGCTGGGGCAGAGCAGGGCAGGATGAGGCCCTGGGGGCAATAAAAGGGGCAGATGAGGGGGAGGTGGGCAAGAGAGAGGTTGAAGGGTGAGTAGTTTCTTCTCTAGGGGGTTAGGGGCAGCTTTTTGTTCTCTGTGGGGTTTTCTTTGGGTTCCTTTGTGCAGGGTGTGGGGTTTTAGGTGCTGCTTGGGGTTGTGCTGAGTCTCCTCCACCTGCTGAGGTGGGCTTGGGGGAAGCCCCCAGAATGGAGAGGCTTTTTGGGGTCTTACTGGGGCTTCTTGGACATGAAATGGAGGCAGGGAGGAGTTTCTGCTGGGTGGAAGCTGTGGGTTTGTTTTTTTTTTCTGGTTTAAGAACTGTCTGGAGGTCTGGTCCTGGTCTTATTTGTGTGTATGCCTGTGCTTTTCTTACCCTAATAGGGTTAGAAATAACTCTGCCTGTCCTACTTAATTCCCCTCACCTGGCAAACCCAGAGCTGGGTCTGAAGGAGGATTTATCTGCTTGGCTGAGCTTGGTCACCCTGTGTCCTGTGTGTGACCCCATGCATTTACACAACTGGGGGTGGTCTCTGGTGCAGGAGCCCCCCTGGGCTGTGGGGTGAGGTGGTAGGGGTGGATGTGGGGCCTTGAGCTGATGCTTTTTGGGTGTCTCTGCCAGATTTGGGCTCTGTGTGTGTGATCCAGAGCTGGAGGAAGGTGCTGTGACCGTACTCATGAGAAGTGGGGTGCCCTGCTTCCTGCAGGGTTGTAATTCTCCTTGTTAAGTGGTGGTTTGTGCCTGTGTTTAGTTCAGAGGCTCGGCTGTGGGGTGTGAGGATCTCACCGAGCTCTGCATGGGGCAGGGGACCTCAGCACCCACATTGCTGGGGTGGTGGCTGTGCCCTAGGGGTGGTGGGGGTCCCAGATCCCCTGCAGATGGAGGTGGGTGTTGCTGTGACCTGACCCTGCTGTCCTGCACCCCAAAAGCACGTGGAAGCTCTCTGGCTGCTCCCAAGCCTCAACAAGATGCCAGTCATGAACGAGCCCAGCGAGAGGATGAAGAAGTTCAAGAACAGGGGCAAGGACGCAGCTGTAAGTACGGACCTGGGGCATCTCCTCCCAGGGCAGGAGAGCCAGAAGGGCTTTGGTGCCAGCAGAAGCTGGTGAGAAGGCTTCTGAATGGCAATCACCCCCAAATCCACCTGTATGGGGTGTTGGGGAGCTTAGAGATGTGGCGTGGAGCTGGGTGAGAGCTGGCTGGGCTGTGTGGTGGCAAGGGGGACTCAAGTTTGGGGTGGGTGGCTGTGATGGGGATGATGAGAATGGTCCTGCCCAGCTCCCAGCAGCAGTCACCCCAGCTATGGGGTTTATCCCGGCTATGGGGTCTGTCTGCTTGCTCTAGGGCAGTGCAGGAGATGAGGGTTTGCCTTCCAGCAAATCTGACTTTAAAATCAGCCTCTGGTTGCTGGTTCAGCCAGCCTCCTTGGGAGGCACCCAGTGAGATATTTCCTCCTGTGTGAGCCTCCAGGCCATGGTGAGGAGCTGCCTGAAAGCAGAAGCTGCTTCTGCTCCTCCTGAAGGAGATTTGGGGTTGTGGAGCTGGACCCGAATCGGGTGCTGTGGGCACTGATGTGGTGGTGTCCCCTTCTCCTGCAGGCCCTGCGGAGGCAGAGGGTGGAGGTGAAAGTCGAGCTGCGGAAGGCCCAGAAGGATGAGCAGATCCTGAAGCGCAGGAGTATCTCCATCACCTTGATGGAGAAAAGCCCCACTCCAGAGGACAAAAACGTGGTGAGTGCTGGGTGCCCTGCACCTGGACGGGATTGGTGCTGTAGCACACTGGGTCTTGCTGATACTTCAGTTTTTGGGCCATCCCCAGGTCTGGCTCAAAGGACCTGGGTTAAAATGGCCAGTGCCCTTCTTGATTCCCCATGCCCAGCACTGGGGAGTGCTTTACAGGTGGCTTAGCCCTTTTCTGGGTTATTTTGCATGGAAATGTGCCACGCAGCTTCCCTCAGTGGCAGGTAGAACTGGCTGGAGCCCCAGCTCTGGGAGCTGGCGGTGGTAATTACTGCTCGTAGGGCCAAAACGGTGTCAGTGACTCTTCCAGTGCTTGATTACAAGGATTAGTTGCCTCGAAGGTTTTTGTGGATGCTCTCCCTCTGCATCATCCCGAAACTGCGTTGCATAAAGAGTAGACACCGCTTAGATATGGAGTGGTGACTGACTTGGGTCTAGACAGCTGATTGACTGCGGAGATTAAACTGGAGGGAGCCTTGGCTTGCTGTCTGACTCTGAATCATTCCCCATGACACAGATTATTCAGCTGTCCTTGGAGGAAATAGTCGAAGCTGTGAACGGGAACAACCCTGAGCTCCAGCTGCAGGCTACGCAGGCTGCCAGGTATGCTGCCTGACCGGGAGGGACTGGGCTGGCTGCGGTGGGTCCTGCGGGCTGCAGGCATTTCTTCCTGTTGGAAGAGCTCTGGAGACATGACAAAGTGCATGGGGAAGGAGCCCGGTCACCCTGAGGGGCTGCAGCTGATGGCTGAAGCCCTGCAGTGTGCCCTGGGTGCCTGGCTGGGCTCCATCCCAGCCCTGGGTGGTGTGGTTGGAGCCAGCCCAGGGCTTGGCTGTGCCTCCTGGAGCCCCTGCGCTGGGGCAGGGGTCGTGGTGGCTCCAGCCAGCTGCTGAGACCATCAGGGAGGACCAAGGTGTCTGCTGGAGGTTGGCCAGAGCAGACCCTTCCTAAAGGGATGAGTGCTGCCTGGCTCCCCAGGCTGCTCGACAGCATGGAGCTGGCCTCCTGCCTACTCACACCCAGCCTGGCAGCGCCCTGAGCTTGCACCATGGGGAGATACCCGGTGGAGGTGGAGAGGCAGCTCTAAGCCATGGATTCCCACCTCTGCACTACCCTGTGCCAGCACTGTGGCTGCAGAGCGAGCCAGGCTGGGGAGTAGATCTGGCTGAAAACACTTTTTCCAGCTGTTTTTGAGTAGGTCAGTGTCCTGATGGTGCCTCACAGCCAAGTAGGGCTTGGTCTGCTCACGGTGGGCTGTGCTGTGCCCTCTCTTGCAGGAGAATGCTGTCCAGGCAGAAGGACCCTCCTCTCAACCAGATCATCGAGCTGGGCATCATCCCCAGGCTGGTGGAGTTCCTCTCCTGTGCTGACAGTGCTCAGCTGCAGTTTGAGGCCGCCTGGGCGCTCACCAACATCGCATCTGGCACCTCTGAGCACACCAAGGCAGTGGTGGAGGGAGGTGCAATCCCAGCCTTCATCGCCCTCCTCTCCTCCCCGCACATGCACATCAGCGAGCAGTCCGTGTGGGCGCTGGGCAACATAGCAGGTAAGCAGGAGCTGACATCCCCAGTCAGGAACTGGGGTTACTGGGGCTCCTCGGGATGGCCTTGTCCCCTCCTGGCTTTGTCTTCAGGCTGCTGATGCTGTTGAAACCCCTTCATCCCTTCATGGGGGACTTGAGCCTTTGAGATCTTGTGTGGGTTCTGCAGGAGGATTTTGGCCAAAGCCAAGTGCAAGCGTCCATCCTGTTGGGATGGTGTCCCCTGCTGGTGTCATTAGTGGGGGAAAACAATGGGATGTCTGGCTGGCCATGATGGTGCTCAGATTGCCTGGAAATCCTGAATGGTGTGGGGCTGGTCAGCGAGCCCTGGCCTCTGGCAGCAGGTCTGGCTGCTCCCTGATGTCAGCATGTCCCTGTCTCATGACTGGTGCAGATGCAATAAACTCCCCTTTCTTTCTGTGCAGGTGATGGCCCTCTGTACAGAGATGCTCTTATCAATTGCAATGTGATTCCTCCCTTGCTGGCTCTGGTGTCGCCTGTAACTCCAGTAAATAACCTTCATTTTCTTGACTTACCAGCTCTTAATCACTTGGTTGATGGGTGAATGGTGACTTACCAATAACCAGCTGGTTGCACAGTTGAATGAGACCTTTCTCTAAACAGTTTCTGGTGATTCTGCTTCTAAACTACATACAAGACCTGGGCATGCCAGGGGGTCTCCAGGTCGATGCAGTGACTTATTCCTGGCTTGAGATGGTCAGAGCTGGATGGGAAAGCTCAGGCTGAGATGTCACTGGGACGTGCACATGCATGTGGAAGGGCTGAACTTGCCCTTCAAGCTTCCTCCTGCTGCTTCTCGGGTAGCTCCAAGCTGTTGGCTCTGTGCCTTCTCCTGCCCTCCTGCAGTGGTCCTGCCCTGCTGCTTGCTCGGGGGAGGCAGGAGGTGGACACCGCAGCTTTGAGAGCGGTACCGATGCCTCCAGGTGTCCCACCCCTGGGTGTGGTGGAAGCCGTGTGCTTTCTGTAGGCATACCTACAGCCTCGCAGGGTAGTGTTAAGAAAACACCCTCCAGGCCTTCTGCGATTTTTATATTGCAAAATCCTTTTGAAGGACTTCTCTGGCTGCTGTTCCTGACTCAACCTCTCCTCTTTTTGGGGGTGCCCTGTGAAACAGGGCAGGATACCAGCCAAAACAGGGCAGAACACTGGCCCCATGCACACCTTGGTAGCTGGGATGCTCTGGAGGTAGCTCCACTGCTCTCCTGGAGCAGCTGTGACTCCTTGCTGAGATGAGCTGGATGGGGCAGCTTCAATCCTTGAGGTGCCCTGCTCTAGAACAATGAGCTGCTGATACTTAATAATGCTAATATTAAAATAACAAATTCCTGATCTTGTCCAAAGAATGCTTTGTAATTTGTCCCAGGGACCCAGCAAACAAGCTGTTGGGCACCTTTGTTAGTCATAGGAGCTTGTCACACCACCAGACTTGAAGTTATTGGAACTTAATATTGGAGAGGGAGGAGGGGAAAGGTCTTACTCACTTGTTTCATCTTCAAACAAGCCTCAGCCCTTATTAAGAAGGCTGCTTCTGGCTACTCCGATAACATCTCTGAGCTGCAGGGCCCAGAAGCAGGGTGCTCCCTCTCCTGTGCTTGTTGCTCCTGTGAGGCTCTGTCGGCCAGGGAGGATCTTACACCTTGTTTTTGTTCCAGGTTGGCTTCCTGAGGAACATCACGTGGACCCTGTCGAACCTCTGCAGGAACAAGAACCCTTACCCACCCCTGGATGCGGTGAGGAAGATGCTGCCGGTCCTCACCTGCCTCCTGGAGCACGAGGACAAGGAAATCATCGCTGACTCCTGCTGGGCAGTTTCCTACCTGACCGATGGCTCCAACGATCGCATCCAGATCATAGTGGACACGGGGATTCTCCCAAGGCTGGTGGAGCTCATGGGCAGCCCGGAGCTGATCATCATGGTAGGAAGCAAACTCCCAGCCTTGGGTTCCCCTCCTCTGATGCCCTACATCAAGGGAAGGGATGTCATCTTGCTGTGTGTGGCTGGCTGTTCCCCCAGACCCCAGTTTAGCTTGGTTACTGGTCAAGCCAATGCTCTGTTCCAGCTTGCTGTGGCTTACGGGCTCTAAGACTCTAAAGCTGCTTAGAGCAAAAGAGGAGGCCAGTAGGTCTGTAACAGTAATCAGCCATGGTGTTTCCTTTGCTTGAAAGATAAAGCACTTAGGGAACTTGTCCTCCTGGCATGTATCCCTTGAGATAAGGATTCTCCTCACCTCCTTCATCTGTTCTAATTTGTCTAGACCCCAGCTCTCCGTGCCATTGGGAATGTTGTGACAGGGACCGATGAGCAGACCCAGGCAGCTATTGATGCGGGCGTCTTGTCTGTCCTGCCCCTTCTCTTGCGACACACGAAGCCAACCATACAGAAGGAAGCTGCGTGGACACTCAGCAACATCGCTGCTGGGCCTTGCCAGCAGATCCAGCAACTCATCACCTGCAGGTTGTTGCCACCTCTGGTGGAGCTGCTTGATAAGGTAAGGGTGCAGTGCTGCCTGTCCTGCTGCTGTAGGAGCAGTGTTAAGCTTCAGTTGATGACATTTGGTTTGTGAGGCACTTGGTGTATGCTCCAGAGCCACCTGAGCGATCTCTGGAACAGTCTGAGCAGTCAGTATGCCTGCATGTGGCACCACAGCATGGCTTGGAGCTGCTCTTGGCAGCTCTGCGAGGTGTCACCAAGCTCTCCGACTGCTAGGGACCTGTCCAAGCTGAACACAGACTGGCTCTTGTCTCCTGGCCCCTCACCCTGCTCTACGAAGGATGCTGGAGCCTGGCAGTGCCTTCACTGTGCTGCTCTTTCAGGGGGACTTCAAGGCTCAGAAGGAGGCCGTGTGGGCAGTGGCCAACTTCACGACTGGAGGCACCGTGGAGCAGGTGGTGGAGCTTGTCCAGTCTGGGGTCCTCAAGCCTCTGCTCAACTTGCTTTTGGCTAGAGACAGCAAAACTATCCTGGTCATCCTGGATACAATTTCAAATCTCTTCCTGGTAAGATCTGGTACTGTTTCTTGCATCCTTTCCCCCTCAAAGCAGCAGGGTGTGAGATGAAGGCTCACATGGTGTGGCTAGAATAGCTCCTATGTCAGACAGTGGTCTTGCAGGAGTTGGGGTTGGACTTGATCTAATTTATTCTTGGATCCTATTGGGTTGTCTGGGCTCAACAAGATTAAGTTTCCAAGGGTTTTGGCAAGGAAAAGATGTGGTGTGCTGATCCCTGAGCTGCACGGAGGTAAAGATCTAGGAGAAAGAGTGTTGCTGGGGTCTTTACAGAAACTGAGTAGGGTTTGGCTCACTTATTTGTGCAGTGAAGCCACAGTACAATAATCCTAACAGGGACTGTTTCACATGCACAGTAATTGTATCCCAAGGATTTCTGCTAAACCCAAGGCAGGGAGGGATCATAAATGCAAGGGGCTGCAGACACTTGACTCCTAGGTTCAGGGCCTTACAGGAGAGATCATCTTGGGCCTGTTACTGACATGAGGTTGTATTTGTCTCCTTCGTCACAGGCAGCTGAGAAGCTGGGAGAGACAGAAAGGCTGTGCCTGCTGGTGGAGGAGCTTGATGGCCTGGAGAAAATTGAAGCCTTGCAAACCCACGACAACAACATGGTCTACCGAGCTGCACTGAATATCATAGAGAAATACTTTTCTGGTGAGGTATGTGAGCTCCTGCTGTTTCTCATCTGAAAATGAGCTATTGCGTGCTGAAATGAAGCACGTCCTTCAAGGATGCTGAGTTAGGGCCTTAGAAGAGATCTCTACATGAATAGGGTAGTTCTTGCAGCTTGCTCCCTTTACTTTTAGAGCTTTTTGAAAGCTATGATTTCAGTTGTCAGCTGATTAGTTGTGCAACAGCTATGGATGCCTTGATAGCATCTTGCTGCTGGAATTTAAACTGGCATCAGCTGGGGTTACTGCAGTTGCTGGTATGAATACCAAATGTGGAGAAGTTTCCTCCTTCAGAGCTGAGCTAGCTTGTTGCTATGAATGGAAGCCTCCTACTCGGCTGATAACTGTGCTCAGGTTCCTTCTGGATTACTTGACCCTTCTCACATTAACGAACTTGTGGAAAAAGAGCATAGGACATCAGCTAGCAGTTGCAAGAGCTCTGTAACTGTCACAGATGCCATTCTTGGATCTAGCCTTCGAGTCTTGCAGATGGGGGGAACACCAGGGAAGAGGCTTAGTGGTTTGGCAGACCTTGGAGCTGAGGCTTGGTCTAGATTTGAACCCCCTGCAGCAGGGAGCAGATGTCTGTCAGCTGTGGTGTTTGCCCAGCACCAGGGTGTCCTGGTGAGAGGGTGTGGAGGAAGCTGTCCTACACACCAGCACCTACCTGAGGGGCTGGATGCCAGGGCAACGCCTCTCCAAAGCAGCCCTGGTTGCTGTTGGAAGCAGACTAAACTCAAGCAAATTCTGCCACTCCAGTTACTCCTGTCTCCTGCCCCAGGTGTCTGAGTCTGTAGATTTGTTCACTTTGGCACCTGAGCCACGGGGACAATGACAAGGTGTGCTGTACAGAACAGGAGGACTTGGTGAAGCTGCTCTGCAGCTGTAACAGGCTTTTAAAAGGAGAATAAAGCAGCAAGCTGCGGCAGAGCTTTAGGCAACCTGGTACAATAACCTTCTGCTATAAAGATGCAGAACCATTAACTAGAGGCCATCAACTTCCTCCTAGGAAAATCCAGATCTGCAGCCTGGGACTGATGAAGACGGACTATATAAGTTCTCAGTGGAGAAGCACGACTTCAACTTCTGAAGATGAGGCACTGCACAGCTCTGAGCTAGGCAGTCTTGGTAGAGCCAGGATGTCCAGATCAAGAGGAGCAAAGATGTGGGATCTCTTTACATTTGAAGCTTATCAATAAATTGCACTTCTGGGTTTGTACCTTTATGCTTCTAATTGGTTTTGTTCCCCCCCCCATCATAAGCCACTGTTGCAGAGTTGTTGCAAAACAAATTCTACAGGGCCTAAACATAGGAAAGGTGTTAGAGCTCCTGGGTGCCTTTTCTAGGTGAAAAAGCACAGCCTGAGACTTCCTGCTAACTGCTTGACTAGAGTCAAATCCCTAAAGAGTGGGATGTTACCACCAAATCCAGCTTGGTTTCAGTACTTGTGCTGAAATTTCTAGGCTTGATTCTGAGCTGTTTGAAACAGCTCAGAAGCTGTTTGAGAGGCTTTGTCCTGCTATTCCAGCTCTCCTTGGATGCAGCAGGATCTGGACACAGGAGCTGAGTCAACTTGGGCCCTTTAGCAGCACAGATGCTTGCAGTGGTTGCTGCTTTGCCTCACAGTTGCTGCCCACTTTCCTGGAGCCCATTGATTCAGCTCTGCCTAAAGCTGCCCTCTACTAGCAAGGACCTGTATTCCAGGTGCCCATTGCATGTCACTGCTGTGGAGTCCTCCCTGTATCCAATCCCTCTAAATTCAGCCTCCCTCCATGGGCTGAGGAGGGTGGATGTGGCTCTGGGGTCTCAGGCTGGAGGGCTCTGCTGGCACCCAACAGGCCCCAGGGGCTGAAGCATTTTAAGGACTTTGTTTGATGCAGAACTGGGGGTGGGCAGCTCTATCATCCATGCTTTGCGAGGTTTGATTCTTCAAAAGGACCCCAGGTGCTTCAGGGCTCTGCTTTCTCAGATGTGGGGGGAGGTGGAGTGACAGATAAATTAATGTGAAGGGAAAACATGATTTCTGGAGGGAAGGACCTCTTCCTCTGCCCTGAATTTGTTCTCCACAGGATACAAGCATTTTTCTTCCCAGGCTGCCTAGGAACAAGGAGCAGAGCCTGGTTGTTCTCTGTGAGGGGCTGTGCAGCCCTCAGCTTGTGGGCCAGAACTGGGCATCACTTATTTAATATTAAAATCCTGGAGCTGCTGAATGGTATAGGGATTTATAGCTGTACTATATACTAAAACTATGTACTGAAAACTATGCCAAAGCCTGAAATGTGCACTGGAGACAAGTATCTCTGCACATCCTTTGTTCGTGCCCATGGCTTAACACAAAGGCCTTGGCTGCCTCTGCCTCCTTGTAGCGTGCTGCTGACAGGGCTGATGCAGCATCTGGAAGTGATCGGATTTCACCAGGTAAAAAGAATCTGAGGCAGGTGCTTCCTCAGTGTAAATGGAGATGCAGCCTGGAGCTGGGCTGTGAGTTCAGGCTGTGGAGCTGCACAGGCAGCCCCAAGGTGCTGGGGCAGCAGGGGTGCTGGTGCAGCAGGGGTGCTGGTGCTCTGAGTTGGGGCAAGTCAGAAGGAGGGGATGCAGCTACTGAGCTGTTCCCCTGCTTGCCTGTGTGTGCTGGACGTGAGGCTGCAGTAGAAAGGCTGCCTGCTTCCACCATCACAGCCTTAAGCCTCAAGAAATTAGTGTCTTTGCAGCTCTGCATGGGACAGAGAGGAGGCAGCTCTAAGGTTAGGGCCACCATCTTGTGGAGTCAGTGCCTTCCCCCTGCTCCTGGATGAGGTTGGCTGTGTTAATTAGAGCCCCTCTCCTTTACTTTATCCTGGGGTATGGGCTGTGGGGGGGATTTTTGACTCCTGCTCTGGGTGGGATGGGGTGGGTAAGCACCACCCTCACGCCATGCACTCACAGTGTCCCTATACACCCACTGTGCCAGCCTAAAATCCTAGACTCAAATCCTAGACTCATTAGGGTTCAAAAAGACCCCCAAGATCGTCTGGTATCAACGATGTCACCTAAACCCTGTCCTTGAACACCCCCAGTGACCCCACCACCACCCTAGGTGACCTGTCCCAATGCCTGACTGCACACTTTGAGAAGAAATACCTCCTCATTTCCAACCTGAACACCCCCCGGTGTAACTTGAGGCCATTCCCTCTACTCTTATCCCTAATTCCTGCGCCATTCTCCCATTTCTGCCCATTTTCCCCTCCAAATCCCCCCCCCACACCTCGCCAGGGGGCGCTCCCCCCTCCCTCCGAGTGTGGCTTCCCCCCCTCCCCACCACCACCACCACCCTTCGACCTTCCCAAGATGGCGGCGCCGCGCCGCCGCCACGCTGTGCGCGCTGACGTCACGCCCCCTCCGGCGGGCGCAGGGCGGGGCGGGGGCGGCTCCAGCGCCCTCTCGGCGGCCGGGCCGGGTCGGGCTGAGGCGGGCGGGCGGGCGGCGGCGGCGGCTGAGGGGAGCGGCTCCGGTTCCGCGTTTGGCTCCGCGGTAACGGCGGAGAAAGGCTCCCGGAGCGCTCGGTGGGGGCTTAGGCAAGGCCCGCATGGGGTTGCGCGGGGCCGCCGGTTGATCTGGGCGCGATGTCGAACCCCGGGACGCGGCGGAACGGCTCCAGCATCAAGATCCGCCTCACAGGTAACGGGGCCGCGGCCCGGGGGCTCCCCTAAACCCGCAAAACCCTCGGCCCCATCAACCCTCCCCTCACGGCGAGCTCCCCTCAGCTTCCCTCGCCCCCTCCCCGGCCCCCTGGGCGTGAGGGGAGGGTTGACCGGGCCGCCGTGGGCCGGCTTCGGCGGTAGCCGGGCCCCAGCCACCGCTCCGTAACTTTTATCCCTTTAAAAGCCCTTCTCCCACCCCCGGGGCCCTGCGGAGGTTCTGTATTTTGAAGTTATTTCTGTTAATTTTCATTTTTTTTTCCTCCCCTCGTGGCACGTTGTTACCTTCCCCCCCCCCCCCCCCCCCCCCCAACACAGCCCACGGGCTGCTTCAGCCCCTGGCTCCCTCAGATTTTGGCCTTCCCTGACTTTTAGGAAAGCTTTTCCTTTCATAATTTACCCCACTTTGATTTACTTAAACCATTTACCTTCCCCTTTTGCTGCCGAAGATAACCCCATTGATCTTTCCTCTGAGAAAATACCCGTTTCATTGCTTTTAGCATCCCCCCCCCCTTTTTTTTTTTTTTTTTTTGCTGTTTATCCTTTTTTTTTTTTTCTGCATTCTTTTTTTATTCTTACCATTCCCCACGACTCGATTGCCTTTTCCAATGTGACGCGTTCAACTTCTGAAGTTCCTTTCCCCGAGCTCAGGGTGACGAGAAGCGGCTCCTCCGAGTGTCGGGGCGTGCGTGCACGCACGGATAAGCCAATTTCTGTTGCACCCTCAAAAGGTCTGGATTAAATCTTCCACAAGCTGCTCCAGTTGGTGCCCAGGCTGCAGCTTAAACAGAAAAGGGGCACGGCATCTGCTTCTTCAGGCTGCGGGGTGAATTATTAATAAATAAGGCCCCATCCGGCCTTTCAAAGGCAACAGGTGGATGCTTGGAGATCTCTGGGTGCGAAGGAAGCGCTCAGCCACCGGCATTGATCTTCACAGGGTTGATAGAAGCTGTTGGGTTTAATTTTAAAGAGGCTGCAGGAGCATAAAAGGTGGCCAAATAATGAGAAAATGGCACTAGGTGAACTTCAGGGACAGGGTAACGTGCTCCTGGCAGATGCTGCAATCAGGCAGAAGCGTCTCTTCAAAAAATCCCTTTTTTCTTTTAATCAGTTCTCTGGTTCTGCGCCGCTCGTGCTTCAGAAGGCTGAAGTTGGTGAGGGAAATGTAAATCCGAAAGTCCTTTTGGACACGAGAAGGCTGAAAATATTTTGAAGGTGGATGGCTGATGTTTGATCTGAAACGAGTTGTGTGGCGATGGATACTAAATGTCGGATCTGTCATTAATGTGGCTTATTTTTATGCAAGTCAGTCAATAAAAATGTTGGGAGTTGAGTAACTTATGCTGCGGTCATAGCCCTTCTGAGCAGGAGGATATTATTTAAATAACAGATAGAAGCTGTTGGGTTTAATTTTGAAGAGCGAACGCTGCTTCAAAGTGCTCTTTTCCTTTTAGCATGCACAATTCTTCTCTCCTAGCTGAGAATGTTTATTGGAAGGGGCTGAAGTTTTACTTTATTGAGCAACTTGGTGGATTTTCTCACTCGTATCTTTTTTTTTTTAATAATTAAAGAAATCTGCTTGCTCAAACATTCCTGTATTTCATAAGCATGCGACCTGCGTAGTGTGAAAAAAATGCTGTATTTAATCACAAAATAAATTGCTCTGGGAGAGATTTCCCTTTAGGATCATTAGGAAACGTATTCTTGGCTTCGCTGGAGGCCAGCGTGCTGACTTACCTGTTCCAAACAGTTGTAGCTGGAGTGGCTTTTTCTCCCCTGTTTTGCTATTGGGAGATTGGAGTGGAATGAAATCAAACCGAGGGCTCCTTCCGTTATGATTTACTCCTTGCATTGTGTTTCCTGTGATTAGAAACAATTTGGTTTGCGCTACCGAAAATAGCTGTGTAAATAGCACTTAGTCTGAAGGCGCCTGTGAGCGGTACTTTGGGGAGTGAACGGGAGTCAGATCCTTCGTGCTTTTTCTTCGTTTTCTTGCATATTGGAAATGTATTCGTATGACTGGGATGTTGGGAGTGTTTTATTTGTGTGAATCTATCTAAAAGTTCTGGATCCTGTGGTTATTTTCAGAAGCAGTCTTTGTGCTTATACAGAGTGGTGTCGGTCCTACCCCGACGAGGACTGTAAGGAGGTAAAATGGCAAATAATGCTTCCTGTTAGAAAGGAGGAAGCAGCAGCAAAACCCAACAGCAAGTAACTTGGGTGACAGATTCAAACGATTGGTGTCCTGTGGATCACAAATGCGCTGCTCTCTTGTCGTATCTCAGTTTTTCCAAAAGCACGTGCGAAATTTCTCTTACTTCCACTGGAGCTTCACCACCTCTATTGGAGATGCAGGAGCCAAAGATATTTGTGGCCTTGTCTCTTGCCACTTAGAGCAGTTCAAGGCAAAGGAAGGTAAAACTTGGCGTTCAGTCCGTGGTCTTTTTGTATTTGTGCTGCCACCAGGGTAGTGTAACAGGGATGGATGTCTCAAAAAAGGGATGGAAATGATAAAATGATGTAGTGCTTGAAGAGTCCACCTGGGATCTTCTGGGTCAGGGAGGAATGTGACCCACAGATGAAGGCGCCTTTGTGGAGCATGTGTCTATCCCTTCTTTAACTGGTGTGCTCCTCTAAAACCTTTGTTTGCTGCTGCAGTCGCTCCCTGGGGAAGTTCCTGAGGGTTTATCAACTCCAGGGCTTACACGCTTCTTACTCATACTGTTCTATCACGCAGAAGTGCTCGTGAAAACTGCAGTCTCATTGTGCTGCTATCAGAGACACTCCTAGTCCAGGTAGCCTGCGGATGGAAGTTGCAAACGGAATTGGAAAAATTGTGAAGTGGACTCAGCGTGCAACTGCTGTACCCAAAAAAAAAAAAGCTGGAGGTTGGATTCTGACTTGGTCGCTACTGGCTTTTTCAGCGGTGTCTCGGCTGAGGTGTGGAAAGCTGGCTGCCTCCGGGGAGTGCAGAGGAACTGAGGACACATTGGGAAGGAAAAAGAATTGGTTCAGCCGTTACGGATGGCTTCAGACATGGAGCAGGAAGGGGAGAGGGGCTCATGTGTAAGTCAGAGCCCATGAAAACACATAGATGGCGTGTCGAGGGCTGATGGCAAAAGCAGTTTCTTTCCCAGAAGAGCAGCAGTTGGTGGAACAGAATATAAATAGTCAGCTCTGAGTGTTCAGCGGAGGCGTCCCTCGTCCCAGACCTGGTCTAGGAAGTGGCCGGGCCGCTGTTTGTCATCGCCTTGGTGGAGGTTTGGGAGGGAGGGTGTACGTGAGAGAAAGGAAATTCTGGTGTCGGAAGAGCCAGGGAGGAATGACAAAGCTGGTGTGGAAGTGGGTGGTTTGTGCGAGCTGCGGGGGCGTGTAGGCGACGCGTTGGATCGCTGCAGGAAAGGTTTTGGTGCTCAGCAGTGGCAAAGAAAGGGAACGAGGGAAGAGGTGGCACAGATAAGGAGCCTGGACACCGCTTTCGGTTCCCTGTAGTCAGCACGGTTTAGGGAAGTCCCATTTGCAAAGCACGAGCGGTTTGTTGCTTCTAGATGGGCGGCTTCAGGTCAATTTGGAGATATCCATTTGTAATTTAAGGAACCCGTTAAAGAGCACAGTGATTTCTGGTAGCAACTAAAATATTACGTCTCTTTCGTACATCCGTTTCGGATTGCTCTGAAGGCATATGTTAAAACGTGTCCCAAAAGCTTCCATTTCGGGACTAATGTAGTATTGATCGCTGCAGCAGAGTTACCGGGCTGATCGATAGCAGCGCTGATATCGACGGCCTGGGCAGTTTTCTGTCCTGTGGTCAGCAACGAAGAGCATCCACGTCGGGATCAGCAGCAGTACATCCCTCATGGGCTGCCTGTACTTTTAGTTTCTTTTACATTAGAAAGAGCTCTTGCAGCTGATGGTGTTGGTGCTAGTGCAAGGGAAGGCTGAAATGGCAGGCTGGTCAGCCCCGCATTTGGGATTTAAAATCCTACAACGGGGAGCACAACGGGAAGCAGCAGTTTAGTAGCTCCAAACTGATTTTTGCCTAGCAGTCCGGGAAGATGTTGCAATCTGTCCCGTTGCTTGGTTTTCTTCACGTGTTTGGGAGCGAGGTGCTCGATGTGCTGCTGGTTGGGGCGCTGGATGGAGCTGGGTCCTGAGCCCTGCTGAGCAAGGCGCTCAACCTCCCACCTCCATTCCTGTCTGCACCGTGGAGTACTGGCCTTTTTGTGAAGATAAACGTGGGGCTGCTCAGAGGCCCTTTGATGGGGACGGCCAAGAGGCTTAGGGCATGTAACTGGGGGGACTTAAAGAAAAAATTCTACTACTCATCTTGCTTTCATGGGGAGAAGTCTGGGGAGCAGCCTTTGCAGCCGGCCAGCTGGCAGCTTCGGGCTGCTGGAGTGGGAATCCAACGAGCTGCCTTTTCCTCTGGGCAGGCTGGTGGGTAGCGAGCCTCCTTTTGTCTTCCTCCCAGTAAGCCAGAGCCGTGCCAGCACCATTGTCCTGGTGGAAGTAAATTAAATCTCCAAAAGGAGTTTGCTTGAATATTCCCCTCAGGCAGGGAAAGTAGAAACAATAACTACTTTATTCCCGACTCGAAACTTTATTTTCTCCAACTGAATGTCTTCATATAAAGAGATGTAATTTGGGATGTCGCTCTGCAGTTCCTTAATGATTTCTTTCTAATTCCCTGCTAGCCACCAGTCTGCGAGCAGCTTTCTCCTCCACTTCCTTAAATGGCTGCATCATGTTATACAATTCTGTAGCCTCACGTTTTCTCCGGGTTGCAAAATTGAGCATTCCAGGGTTGTACAGCAATTCCCCTGCGAGGAAGCCAGTTTTACCCTGGGATTTTGCGAGCTGGTACCTGAATTCTTCCTGACGGCGACCGAGAAGCTGCTGGAAGTGCCCTTGCAGGTAAATCTCAGCGAGCCCACGGTGGTTGGTGGCTCACAGGGCGAAGAGGAGCTGTGCAGAAACACCACGTGTGCCTGTTGGCAGCCGGAGTTTCGGAGGTTTGTCTGGATTGCTGCCCAACTTTTAAGCAAGTCCAGTCGACGTGCTTAAAGTTGGATTAATCTGGTTAGATTACTTGCTACTATTTATGGTTCCAGACTTAAATACTCGCCCGGCTGCCTTGTTCTTTTGGGCCGCGTTGGTCAAAATAGCGTGAGAGGGAGGATTGGTTTGGAGAAGGTAAGGTTACATCAGTGTGGTAGGCGTGTGAAGCTTGGGTATGTACACTTCAGAGCAGCTCATTTAAGACTTGAGTGAAGAAAATATTAAAAAAAAAAAAGTCTGGAAGAGACTGTTCTATCTGCCATTTTTTTTTCCTAAGTTAGGAATTATTTTTTTCTTGATTTATTTATTTTTTTTCCCCACGATGATTCCTCTGGAACCGGTCAAAATGTTGTTGTGGAAGAGGCCCATGATTCTGCAGGATCATTGAAAGCTTTTATCTGTATTAGTGCTTTTGGTAATTTGCATTTGGGAACCGAAAACCGCTGCTGATTTATTCTCCTGGAGTGGAACCAAGGCTGAATGGCCCCATTACTGCAAGTGGTTTGTTCTCCCCTCTACCAACAGCTCGGGGTGTTGGGGGCAGGAAAACATCAGTGAGACCAGAAGTCTCGAGATCTTTGTTGGCAGCCACCCTGTCGTTTCTCCTGCCGTGGGTCTGTTTATGTTTTGGGGTACGTGCCGAGGTCTCAAGTGTAGCCCTTAGAAAGCCCAAAGGAAGACACACACTTAGTTAGGACCAAACGTGTTCCTGCTGGTGGTGGGGAAGCGACGCTGCTCTCAGGTGATGTTATCTCAAGATGTTATCTCCTTGCTAGCCCGCTGCCCCCCGTTGCCAGAAATTTGTCACCCACCACGAGAGAAGTGGTGGAAGAAAACCTGTGCTCATGCTTCACCTGCGTACGTGCAAGTCCAGCTTCTCGCTGTGAGTCTCAAGAATTTAAGGCAAGGTGCTGGACTTTGGAAAGCTGAGGTGTGAGCGTGTGTTGTCTTCTGGTAGGGGGAGGTCAATTTGGGAGAGGAAAACGGGAGACAGAGGGACAACAGTGATTTAAACCGTGCAGCAAGCTTTGCTGGAGCTTGCCTATTGGTATATATCAATTTATGAAAGATGAGATAAATATTAATGTAATAGGAGAAGAAACCTGTGTGTATGTTTGCTAAAGACCAGTCAGTAGGTCAGTAGCAGGTTAAGATGCTACCAAAAAATGTTTATAAGCTTCGTTTCCCGTTTATTTTGAACGGAAACTAGTAATTTTTCAAAGGGGATCCCTGGGCGTATTTCTCTTTTCCAGCTCTCTCTTCCCTTGTGAAAGTCTTCAAATGCAATGAGAGGACAGAGCAAAAATGTTTAAGTTTTTCTTCTGCATATTCTCTTAAGAACTGGCATCTGCATTGGGAATATTTGGGGATATTGGAGCAGGATGATAAATTTGACGATACTCGAGTTGAATTGGCAAAATAAGCTCGCATGCTGTTTTAGAAAGAATCTCTCCACAGGGCTGTAATAGCTTGATGCCTTCCTCTTCAGTAAGTCATTTTTGTCAAGTTAAAGGCCAAAATTCAAACTGGCTTGTTGTCAAGGACACTAAGCACAGCAGGCAAAAAATCCCCAAGGCTACCCAATTCACAGCGTCGATGGATAACGCTGGCAGAGCGGGCTTTGCTCTCCCCTCCCCCCTGAAAAAATCCTTTTTCTTTTTTTCCCTCTTTTTTTTTTTTTTTTTTTTTTTTTTTTTAGAGGATATGGACACTATTATGCATACTAATACAATTTACCCGAAAGTATTTAAATGGGAGGCTTGTTCATCTGTTTGCGGGCGAAACAATCCCTTATTGTCTGGGAGTAATGCTAAAATAATGCACAATCCCCCCAGCGACCGCGCGGCGCTGCACGCCGCTCCCGGGCCAGCTGTGCTCACCTCCGCTGCAGCTGAAGGCGATGGCAGGCGGCCGAGGAGCCTCTGCAGCAGCATCAGGGCTCGGTGAGCACCAGCCCTGTGCCTCGGCTGTGCCGTGGGGACGCAGCCCTAATCCTAAAGCACCCAGAAACGGTGAGAAATCCCGTGGAAGCAGGTGTTTGTAAGAGCTTTCCGTCTGATGCTTTGTTTCCCGGTTGTCACTTAAGCTCCTGCTACAGCTCGTTTAAGAATAAAGGGCAGCACTAAACCATGCTTTTAACTCCAAGTAGTATTGACTACTAGGATACTCCAGGAATACTACGTGGCCCTGGATTTCCTCGCTGATGCTCAGTTCTGGCCATGGTGCTTGTTTTTTTCCTTTTGAATGGTGGATGCTTCTTCCCCCCTGGATTATGAGGAAGCCCTGCTGAAGACAATAACAACACTTCGTTCTCTCACTTTCACGGGTAGCCTGGCATTATCTGATCTTGCAGTAATTTTTGCTTTTGCTGTTAACCCGTAGTAAGTAAAGAATCATTTTCAATAAGACGCCTTTTTTTCCCCCTCGAGTTGATGAGGGCTGTCTTGGTACACTTTATTATTTGGAATAAAATGACTTCGTGTGTGTGTGAGTGAAGGAACAGCATTTTCTTTGACCTTTTCAAATGTTTGCATTTTAGTCATCCATAAAAACCTGCCTATTCCCTCTAAACACTAGACCAAAAAACTGCATAGATTCATATCAATTTAAAGTTTCCATCTCTTGTTTACTTCATAATTAAATTTGCGTGTGTTAGAGAAAATCTATTCTCCTAATGAACCTTCCTAATTTCCAGGACACTATATTGAAAGTTCTCCATTGGGCTTCTTCCTCCTTAAAGCAAAGGTAAAAAATTGTTTCAGATAGTTGCCTTTGCGTTTATTTTGAATTCAAGGCGGCTGCTAACATCACTCCGAGCTCTTTTCTGTGGTCCTGTATTTTCTTCCTCGAACCCTGAATGTGGCCTGTGTCGCATCCTCAGTGTAAAGTGGGCATTACAGCAGGAAATTTAGTCCCTGTGGTCAACATGTTTGCATCTTGTAGTATGCAGGTGTACGGCTCAACAAGTTTCTTAAAAAGGAAACATCTTTTGAAATGCATATGCTTCATTTTACTGATGAGCATAAGCAAAAAAAAAAAAAAAAAAAGAAGCCCAGACTGCAAGACTGCACATGAAAATTAACTGAGTACATGGATTGTGCTGTTGCTTTAACATTTTTTTTTCGGCTTCACAAGTGCAGAATTTAGAAAAGTGAGGAATTTCAATTCGATTCAGACTGCAGCCATTGATTCATTTGCAGTGGAAGCTTTGTTCTTGATTCTTAGAGCTGATGTGTTTAGCTTTGTTTAACATGTGGACATTTTTATAAGGATGTGGGACCTTCACTTTAAACTTAGACTTAACTTTAGACTTACCTTTAAAATGAGAAGTCAGAGGTGTCATACTCTACAAGTGTAAGTCTAGTTAATGGATACCTAGTTGTTGAACAAGGCTTCTTGGGAACTTCTAGCATTAATGGGGAGGAAATCCATTAGATTTGGTAAAATTTGAGCTTGGTATTGAGCAGGTGAATGTCAGCTAAAGATATATCAGCCATTGAAAGAATAACTTGAATTTTCTGGGCTCTTGAAATGATATTTATTTCAGCATTATTGTAGCAGTAGGAACTACAAGCAGTATCTTTTGTAACTTTCTTAAAATTGTCTGCGGACAGGTAACGATCAAGCTATGATGGGCATGTTCAGACTTCATGTGTCTGAAAATACCCTATGAAATAACAGATCGGAGAGAACAGAACCAGCTTGGTGGCAAAAAAAAATTAAAATTCAGGCTTTTTTTCTTTGGGGGCTTTGAATTTGTGTATCTAATTTTTCTCTTTTTATCTCTCAGCTTTTTTTTTGTCTGTGCAAAGAGTTTTGATGCTGTGATCTGGTGACGTATTTAACCAATTCCTGAAATATTTTGACCAAAGACTGAAAATGCTTCCGTTGGGTTCCCCGTTTTACAGATGAGTGCTGAAATGCAGATGAGATACGCTTGAAGGTGTAAGCGAAGTTACAGAGCTGGTAGGTGCTAGCAAGTGTGTGGAACACAGCGTGGTCCTCCCGACAGTGAACACATCGGATTCAGGAAAAGAGTGCAAATTATAAACGTACTCTTTAATGACTGTGTTCAACTTGGGTAGCTGTGCGATGTAACCAAGTTAAATTTGGGTTTGAAAACGTGCCCGTGATTCGTTAAATAGTCTAATGTTAATTTGCTAATGCAAAAGCACAGGCTACAGGATTAAATGTCTGGCTGCCTTTGGAAGATTTGACTTCACAGATTGTGCAATAGCTATCGAAAATATGCCATGCTATATCTAAAGTTAATATGACATTATAGGAGCACCTACACCTCTTATTCCTCCTTTCCAAGATTTCTAAGGGATTGAATGTTAATAGACTTTTTTTTTTTCAATATATATTAATTAGATGGGTCTGTTGCAGCCTGATAAACCGGCACAGGTAGGAGAGTCAGCCAGACAGACTGTCACGAGCGTGCAGCCTTTAGATCTACTCAGGGGAGCATAATAAGTCCCAATAATTGTGCTGTCACCAGGCCTTATTAGCAGTGCTTTTACCTGGTCTTGTACAAGACTCAGGCAAACAAAAGAAACGCGTAAATGGGTGCTTTTTTGTGGTGTGTTCTCTCGTTCAAAATTAAATACCTTCTCAGAGTTAGAAGGGGCTGTCTGGTAACAGGATAAATAATGCTCCTGCGTAATCCAGCAGCCTGGCTTGGACTGGCAGGCACAAGAGATTTTTTTTCATTGTTGTTGTTGTTCAATCACAGAAGTAATTTGACTTGTCTACAAATAATGTTTTGATAAACTTCAATGGAAATTAGCAAACTGCCCATCAAATGGGATTTATAAAAAGTTGCTTGGGAAAATGTGCTGTAAGTAGTCTGCAATTCAAAGCATTTCCTTCGCAGGATGCTTATCAAGTCTGCCTGTGCTACTTCCAAATTGAACTAGAGCGTAGATGAGAACTGTTTTTTGATAGAAGGGAAAAAAAAAAGAAAAGGAAATAAAGCCCAGCTGAAAAATAGTACCAGGTTCCCTTTTTATTTATTTTTGTCATTGCTTTAGGATGTAAATCGTACAAGTGTGCAGAGAGAAAACAGACTTTGAAGCACCAGAAGGAATCAGATTAATCTGTGATGCTTGAGATGCTGCTGGTAGTGTAAACGTGATTGAAATAGTCATTGCAGGACTGGTGAGTAAATACACTGGAAACCTTTAGATAAACTGACTTCTCTTGGATAGCCTCTGTACCAAGGAAAAACAAAATGCCCTGCTTGTTTCTCTGATGTTTCCTTACTGCAGCGGCTCTACCAGGCAAAGCAGCTGCCAGTTGTTAAGACAGCCATGCTTCCAGATGCCTATGTAGAGCTTTTTTTCTCTTTTTTTAATGACAGCAGTGATCACAGAATCATAGCATAGACATGCAGAAGGTCCTGGTCGTGGCTGCCAACCCCTTCCGAAGTGGTGGAATTATTTTAAAAGGCCAGGGGGAAAAGGATCTGGCAAATAGTTTTGCAGGGACAGTGCTAGATCAGAAAGCTGATATTAATCAGTTTTCTAGGCTTCTGGAGGTTTTGCCAATCAGCAGTGAAACCTGGCACATGCCGAGCTGTCCGTGGCTCTTGGAGGACAGCACTGCCTTAGTTGACCATCAGGCTGATGGATAAACGGAGGGGACAAGCTTAAGCTTCTTTCCAGACTGAAAGAAAATAACCAGGCTGAAAAGGGGATCACACCTGTCGTTCTCTAAATAATTTGGGGGTCTTTATCCGATTTCAGTCAAATTTGGTAAGGGCAGAGATGCTCAATATACAGTCTCCACGCCCGCTGAAGATGTGGGGCTGGGCACAATCACTTCTCTTCTCCCTCACCCACCTGAGCTGCGGGCAGGGTGCAGGACTTGGTCCCTGTCTCACCAAAAGGCAGTGGGCTTGGGTCTGCAGGGATGGAAATGGAAGAGGAGCTCCGAGGTGAGCCACAAACCTGTAACGAGTCGCACTTCATGCATTTAGCTCGTAATCCAGCAACTGGAGCGAGCGGGCTGTTGTCTTTTGGGGGTTTTGTTTGTTGCCCAGAACGTCACGTCATGCTCCGAGGGAAACATCCAGAAGACTTTATCAGTCACCACTGGTAACACCTTGTCTGCTTCTGGTTTCACGTAGGGATTTCGTTTTGCTTCTCAACCCAGATGAAATTGCGCGGTAATTCCTTACCCAGAGATTCATCTGCATCCTGCGAGCCTGTCGCTTACAGCAGCACACAATGCATCAGCCTCCTACTGGCATTTTTTAATTAAAAGAACAGTGCTATCACTTCAAATTAACGCCACGTAGCTTATTTTAGTAAGGAGGGAAACGTTGTTTATAGGCTTTTCGCTTATGAAAATTGCTTATTAAATTTTGCTCTCTTTTGGTTCTGTCTAGCCGTTTGTCATCCGGAGCTCGGACAATATCAGATTGCTAGGTGTGCGAGCCGCCTCAGCGATAGGAATGGAAATAAAGGCTCACATTTAATATCTCGGCTCTTTGATAAATGGGAATCACCTTAATAAAAAAAATAAAGTGTTATTCTACAGCTCCCACAAAGCCTTTGCTTGTCTTCAAGTGCGTTCCCTGTGCTGAGTACACAGTGAAGAAATAGGTACTTCTAGGAGCTTCTGTGTCGAACTGTGAAGAGCTGGTTTTTGTAATCGTGTTCAGTGAAATTGTCAGGCCTCTGTTATACTAAATTACTGTGAGAGCAAGTAATACATCTGCTGAGAGCTCGCCCTAATATTCCTCGCAGAGCGTTTCGTTTTATCTAGAATATTAGCACTGCTAACCACCCATGCAAAATTTAATGTATTGAATCTATTTAATCAATTTAAAATGGAAAGCAAACTTCTTCGGCTTTGACTGAAGCGGCTGGCTCCATGTGTTGTTTTTTAAGTATTAAATTTTAGACATTAGACTTATACAGCAGGTCGATGAGACCAGTTTGTTTAGGAGAACTTCCTTCATATTTTATTGCTCCGTGATCCAGCAAGCGAGTGTTGTCACTTGGGTAAAATCTGAGTATGAAAGGCGTACACGAAGGCTGCGTAGGAAGAGACACGGCATCTTTTCATTCATGCTCCCTCTTACATACGTAGCACCTTTGATGGAGGTATGAGCGCAGTAGTGGGTTATAATTTATTGATGGAGTGGACGCTGACATTTCGTACAGGACAGGTAGCGAGCCCTCTCGCAGACAAAGTGCTGAAAGCCTAATGTCGAGGAAAATTGTAAACAAGCACCCTGGTCAGAATAATGCAAGAAAGCATTTTCATCAAAATCTCAGCCTTTGTGGCTGCAGATTCACTCGGGATTAGCAAGGGGGTTTCCTGCATTGAATACCTCTCATGGTGTTCTTTGAAAATTGCTGGGGGTTTCCACATCCCTTGCTGTTAAGCTGCTGTTGAGAAGCTGTTTGCAACGAAAGCTCTTTTTTTTTAAATTTAAAACCATCTTTGCTGGGAGGCTGCACGCACACTGTATGCTGTTTGTGTTCTGAACTATTTTTATTTAGCTCATCTGTAAGGAAAACAGTCCGTCTGCTGGCAGAAGGTTTAGTCAAGGACATTTGTCATCCTGCTTTCAAGAAGGTGGTTCCGGCCTTTCCCGAAGCGGCTCCAAAGCAAATTTCCTTCAGCACTGGGTACGGTGACAAGGAGGGAAGTCACTGCTTATGGTCCAAAGGCTTCCCGATGTCCCCTTGCTGTTGCCGTGTGCTACCATGGCTTAATCTGAAAACAAATGTGAAATATTTAACGTAGCTAGATGGTAGGAGATAAGGCTCGGAGTCCTGTATCCATGATGTTTGTCACGCTTGAGCTCACGCAGCTCGCAACTTGGCCATTCACAGAGCAACACGGATAAATGTTTTATGGACACGAAGGGAAATGGGGTGTCTGGCTGTGGCAGGGGGCTTCCCTCCCCAGCCCCTGACTAACTCGCAGGCTATTTGGTTGTGGATTTCTCATACGCACCTCACCTCAACTGCAGATTTGCTGTAACCAGCCTGTTTGTTTTGCTCTTCATCCCTGGTGACCGTCAGTAGCGCTGGGCTGAATAAACAGAGCCTATTGATCAAATTTGAAGTCATTAACTTGGCAGTTTAAATAGATGCTGTCCTATATAATTAGAACAAGGGAGTAACACATCGGCTGATACGGCTTGATTCGGAATCAAAGCCCGCTTTTCATGAAATCTTCTTTGGTGCTATTCAGCTCGCAGCCGTTTTGTGCCTCCCCGTAGGTCACGCAAGAATTAGCCGTTTTGTTGGAGGTACCTCAAGTGGAGAGGCCGGCGCTGCTTGTGGAAGAGAGTGATGACACGGATCTGGCGTGGACCCGCTGAACTTTGGTACTGCTGGGGAGTGCTGCTTGGCAGCAGGGCTGGCTGGCGAGCTGTGTGAGGTTACTGGTTAACCACAACCACTGCTGGAAGGAGGCGAGGGGATGCGTTCAGGGCAGGGTCCCGCTCATAATGTCCTCATTGCTTGCAGCTCTGGAGCAGCAGCAGCAGCCTGGTTGTCCATCTTGCTGCTGCTCGGCTGAGCGAAACACACGCCTGTTGGATCGGGATGTTTATAGGCAAACACAACGGGTGATTAATTGTTTTTTGAAGGCAGACGTTTCCTTTTAATGGCTACTGTTGCGTGATGTGCCTGTCGGTGTTCTACATCCTTCTAACATTCTCAGTGCTGTTCAGTACGGCCCTAACACACAATATTTTGCTTTGTGCGCGCTGGGCTCCTTGAAGATCTCTTCTAGCTGACTGGCAGCGTGGTGTGGACACGCCGGCAAGGCACGGTGATAATCTCATTAACAAACGAGCATCCTGAGCCTGCAGCCAGCCCGCTGCTCCTGAGTCACGCCGCCACGAGTCCCTGGAGAGCGCACGCTGGGCGGTAGGATGCGCGCTCGCTGACCCACATTTCCTCGGGCACGTGCCTCTCCGTGCCAGGAAACGCATCTCACTGCCTGGAAATCAGAGAGCTGGTGACATTGGTGACAGTCTCCCGGCTGCTGCGTGACCCAAGCCAAAGCACTTGTAGGGAATTACCAGTGGGGTGACTAATAGGTGATTAGGTAGATTGTGGAGGGTGAGTGTATGGGCTTCCTGAGGACATGGCTAACTGTACAACAGCAACAAAAACGTTTCTTACTCAGTGTTTCCTTCTCCTGTTAGACCTTTAGCTTGGACCGATTGTTAAATCAGATTTTTCTTCCTCCATGTACCAATAGCTTTCGTGCTAATTCCTGGGAAAGTTCATTACAGTACAAGGAATGTCTCCCCTGCAACAAGTGGGCAAACGTCGTGTAGAAGAAAACAGCGACTCCGTACTGGTGTTAATAGAAAGAGCAAAAGTAGGTGAATGAATTAGAAACTCTTGCCTTCCAGAAGCTATTAATATCCCTGTAATTACAGTCTTTTTTTGGAACAAGCCTCGCTTCTGTCCCATTCTTTTCCTTTCCCCTCTGCCGCAGCTTCCTTATAGCTCCGTGCCCCTGCTCCTGCCGGCTGAGGGGTGCCACCACTGTCACCCCCCGACTTGTCCCCACGTCCCCCTGGTGTTCAGCACCTGGCAGCAGGCCCAAGCAGTGAGCTGAGATGCACGTTGCCACTGGCAGGTAGCCAGGGTCACCGCTCACCTTTTCATGCTGGTCCCCTTCACCAGCCAGGAACAAACACTGGCGTGTGTTTGGGGCTTCTGTGTGTTTTTTATTTCATTTGCAAACAAGAAGGGTTTAAGCTGAGCTCTCCGAACAAATGAGGGGAAAAAAACGCACAAAGAAAGCGAGGAGCAGTTTGTAACATCTCAGGCGGATGTTGAAAGGGATTATAACGGACTGAGTAATTAGCAAACAAACCTAAGATTGTGGAGTTCAGTTTTTCCAGGAGTTAAAAACCAATGTTCTAAACCAGGCAATGTACTTCATTCAAAATCAGAAGCGATGCCAAGAATTTAACTTGAGCAAACAAAATTCTTCCTTTTCTGAATGTAAACTGTGCACCTTTAACTGGTGTTGGAATTCCTGGAGTCATTCTTCCATTTCTGTAATTTAAGTGCTTAAATTATCATTACTTTTGAAACTTTACCTGGGCATTTGAGGTGTCTTTTCCTACAGCAAGGTATCTAAATGGTATTTTGAAGTACTCTAGGGCGTTTTTTATAATAGTATTTTTTTATTGATAAAAACAGGCAATCTTCCCACTTCAGTGCTCCATTCTGTCTGTTTCGTATTGACAGCATCTGAAACGCAGCAAAAGGACTGAGGTTAGAAGGGTTCACTAAACGTTACAGGTAACGAGGTAATCACCGAACAGAGAGGTCGGTGGAATTCTTTAATTCCATCTTCCTCGGGCAAATCCTACAGTTTTTCCCACAAGATCCTAGGAGCAGTTATAACTCAGTCCTGAGGTCCGAGTTAGGATCAAAACGTCGTTTATTACGGGCCATTAGGCTGTGCCACTTCTCTCGAGCGCCAGCTCGATGCTGATGATCCGTGCGCTTGTTATCCTCAGGTTGATAACTGCAGCCCGGGGAGCTCTGGGAAGCAAGAAGTACTTCTGAATGAATTCCAGCTGGTTCAATTTTTGGCTGACCGTTTGCTAAGTAGCCCAGAACAAAATGAACTCATTGCTAGAGGCTTTTGCACGCTGTTAACTCTTTGCTGAGTATTGGCTTTCAATGCCCTGATTTTAAGTCGGAGCTCGCTCGTGGCCTGTGCAGAAAGTACTCCTCCACCTCATCTGTTTGGTATCGTGCTTACCGCAAAATGAACAACAGGTTTGCCAATGAGGAAGGCAAAAGCTGTAAGAGCATGAAAAAGGGTTTCTTGGTGGCGGGGCCTATGGCTTGGAGGAGCATATATGACAAGGCTTGTGGCGTTTTGTCTTTCTATCCGAACATGCCAAAATGCGCTCGGTATACCGAGACGTTTTCCTTAATTTCTAGCACATAAAGTATTTTTCCATACCCATATTCTAAGTCGTTCTTTACCTCAGGTATGTGATTTTAAAGCACTGATATGGTACTGATGCCTTGCTTGATATCAGGAATGCTTTTCATTTACTTATGAAAGAATTCGAGGGTGTTGACAGTCCCTATTGAAAAGCCATCCAGTATCCACTGGAATTTGTTCTGGTAGCAGTTGCTGAAGCTGTAGTAGTGCTAGAAGAGGTGCTTCATGAATATTATTCTCTGCAGAAGATTTTGAGCAAATACTTATTGCAAGAGTTACTAAAGAAACACAAAATGAGCCCAAGTTTTAGAAAAACAGCTTAAACACAGTACATGTTTTTTCTTCCCAAAGTCTGTTCTTTTTATTTACCAGGCATTGTGTAGGTTCAATTTCTGCTGGAATTCTACATTGGAATTTCTTCACTCGGATGATTTAAGAATGAATGAAGAAATGTAGATTCTTGAATATGCTTAAACGTGATGGTGGTTTGATACTTCTAAATTGTTTGGTTGTTCCTTACTTTGTGTTTTCAAAGACTTGGTTGTTGTTTTTCCTTTTGCTGGCGATTAATGTCACCATCAGCAGCATCCTAGCTCACCCAAGCAGTTCCCTTGCCAGCTTCCTTTCCCTGGTTCTCTGTGCAGCTCTAGGTTAACCCTGAGCTGAGCCCTGCCCCGACCAGGGCCCAGCCTGGAAATTTAGCTGTAAGGCAGTTTTCCATGGGAATTGTTTAACTAAAACTCTTCTAGTGATACATCTGAACCTGCATGACTAATAGTTTACATAGTTTACAACTTACACATGACTTCACACCATTCATTTTTGAAATAACAATGTTCGTGCTTTTAAGCAATCTGCTTAATGTTTGATGAAAACCAGACGTGATATTTTTTTTTTTACTGTTTATTAAAATACCCTCACTGGAAAATGTTCTTCCTTAAAGTTGATTTGTACTATATTTAATTGCTGTGAGATATCAAAGAAGCTAATATTGGCTCTGTCCGGAAAAACAAATCTTAGCTTTAAAATTGAGATTAAAAATGTGTTAAATTGCGTTCATATTTCCTTCCCTAGAATAGTTTTTTACAGACAAATTGGCTGAAATATTGACCCTACCCGCATATGAAGGCCTGTATATAAATACCAGCCACTCTTCGGAGATACAAAACACCTTTTAGGTTTTAAAGTGAGAAATGTGGTTAGTTTTAGCTTGGAAATTTTAGATTTTTTATTATTTCAGAGAAATCTAGTGGTTCTGTTGAACTGTTGCTTGGCTAGTCAAACTTTGCCAAGATTTTTGGTACCATGTTTCTGCTTTCACCGTTTTTGGCACATTTTGCACTGGAAGGTCAGATTTTTTTCTGCCTTCCACGAACCAGGAAGATAGTTTGAAGCTGGACGGTAGGTACGTAAAGAGAGCTGGAGGTAATGCTGGGTCAGAAGATAGAGGAGCTGTAGTTCCCTGTAGCCTGGGGTGGAACAGCTGACCCGTGGCTCTGTTTGTCCCATTCTTGCAGAAATGTTTTGCTCCGTGGACAGGACCCCAAGGCTGGATCAGCTTTAATTGGTGTGGTTGCATGGTCCGCTAATTTTAGCCGCGTGGTAAACATCCTCAAACGCGTTGCTTCTGGTTTTGGTCTTCAGTTTTCCACGTTTCCCTCTTTTATAAAGCAACAGAGAGCAGTTGGGCAGCTTTTCCTATCAGGCTTCGGCAACGAATGTCTTATAAAAACTCCAAGTCCATTAATTGGATGGTGTTTTTTGGGGGGGGAAAGCTGCTGTTAGCGTCTAAATGCACTTGGAACTGGAGTCTCACAAACTGGTTATAAAAAATATAGTCGTGCTAATGGTATGGGTAGCCCCACAGAGAGTATCTGCAAGGAGGGGAATCTTAAAGTTCTGTGTTTTATAGCGAACATAATGTTTATTGAAAAGCCTTTTATGTACTGAATTAGTAAGCAAATGATCAGCTGCAAGGGAGCGTCCGTGTAAGCTTCTTTTTGATAATGAAAATAAGGTGTTGAACGCTGTAGACATTTAACTTATGGAAATGGAGATCAGAGGCATTAAATGAAACACACCTAAATTAAACGCTGACTTAGCAGTAGGCTGTGCTGCACAGGGGCTTTCATTCCCAGAAAGGAGAGCCAGCTAGTTAAAATGTAATTCCTGCCAAAGTGGTAGTGAAAAGCAGCATAGCTTTGTATTCATCTCTAGAGTGGGTTGTTTGTTGTTTTTTTTTTTTTTCTGTATTTCCTTTGTAATGTACTGTTGTTCATCTGGTGCTTTCCAGAGAAACAAATACATACGTCTGAAGATTTGGATCCTTTCCTTCTAGACAGGACCTGTTGTTTATTGAGGGTATGGAATGGGGCTGGCTTTGGGCTCGATCCCGGCTCTATTTGTGAGCAGGGTTAGGCTGAGAGTTCAGTCCTGTCAGGTAGTGACACTTGTACGGCTTTGCAAAAGGTGCTTTGAAAGCTCCAAGTGTTAAAAGTGCAAAATATTTTTGGCAATCTGAGTAAAATTCAGTTTGGAATCTGAGTTATGAGTGCATGTGGGTGGAGGAACATGTTTTTCATGCTTCAGGAATTTTTTTCCAGATGCTTTTTCAGCACTTGGGTAACTATAAAAGCAAAATATTAAGACTTCAACACGGTTTTATTCCTTAGTTCTAATGTCATTTAAGAAAATTGAGCCCCGCAGTCAGTCCTGTGGCACGCTTTCAGCTTCACAGCAGCGATCTTGCACAACGCACGGTGGTGTCTGTTTCAAAATGTGAGCACAAGTAAGTGCAAGCCGTGCAGATAAGCCTATCTTGAGCAACGTTATTTGCTTAAAAATATAAATTATTCAGGTTTGTGTGGTGGGAGATGCGAGATGTGTACGGGAAGCAGTGTTGCTCCCAATAGCTACCACTTGCACAATGAAATGGGGAGTAACTGTAAAATGTTTTGTGTTTCCAGTAGGAATTTTGTTATTGCAATTGTTTTATTTAGCTGTCAGCTAAGAGGTTGAATTTGCCCTGAGAATAGAATATTATTCTGTGTGGTTTTAACAGAAATTTTGAGTTCTTTCCAGTTGTTTCTCTTTCTTACTCGTGTATACAGGCGCTGACAATATAGCCGAAGCCCGAGCATTTGCTCTGTTTTCAAGGAACTGCGAGGCCGTTTGTGGACATCTTCCCAAAACAAAAACTTGACTGCATTTGGTAAATCTCTACAGAATTATTTACGCCACTTGGTTGTGATCCTGGTGGATGTGTTGGTGGTGGAGGGCTGACTTTTAAAAGCCGTAGGGTAGTTCCCTCTGACTTCCCCTGCTGTTAATGTGTTCTCTGGTAAAGCCGTGAGCAATGGGGTATTTTTTGGGAGCGGCTCTCTTTGGATATGGGTTTTCCAGGTGCTGTAAAGTGAGGACAGTGACTGGTGACTCACCTCTTGAACTCCAGTGCTCAAAGAACATGTTGGGAGAAGGTCTGCAAGGAAAAGGTGAAGGAAGGTGAGGGTGGCCGATGCTGCAGGGGCACTTTGCTGATGGCAGCGGAGGCTTCACAAGGCATGGTCTCGCTCTTGTCCCATTACCTCTGGAAATTGCCCCGTTGTACAAGGGGCAAATAAATTCCATGGGTGGCTCCTGCTCTGAGGCTGTAATGCTCCAGCCGCTGGGGTTCTGGCGTTTGGTGTCTGACTGGGAAATAGAGAACAGGAGAAGGTTCTTGGCCTGGGTTAGAGGAAGCATAGCAAACTCGTAAGAAAACTGATGTCATAGCTAGGATTTGATGAAAAATCTAATCTGGGAGTTCGCCTTTGTGTCAGGCATTTGTTATGGGTGAACAGAGGGGGAAGGAGAGAAAGAAGAGTTACTCGGAGAGATAATTGGATGTGCTTATTTCCACTTGTCTGATCTGCGCGCCTTTCTCTGAGTCTGTACATCAGCATTAATTCAGCTTCCTATTGATCTCCTCTTTTTGTTTAATCCCTGCAAAGATCTTCAACTAATTCCATAACCGTTCATGTATCTCCAAGGTTGGTGGCAGTTCATTCTTAAACTTTACTCGCCATGCTGCGTGCAGTCTCAGGTAACTGGGAATTTAACGAGCCTTCTTCTTCCAATGGCCCCGTGCCGTTTGTTTGTTTATTTTTATTGTTTTACTGATTTACTTTCTTGAGGGCTAAGCAGCCCTTGCTGGCGTGTATCTGGAAGACCTGTTGGGCATTGCCCAAGAGGATTTTTCAGTTTGAGTACGTCTCAGGAATCCCGGAGATGAAACCGCTCTGTTTTGTCAACCTGGTGGTGTTTGCTCTGCGAGGGCTCTCTCATGCGTGACGTTTTTCTGCTTAGGTAGGATGGAATTTTGATTCTGGGCTAAGGAGATACTTTAATGACATGTTAATGGACTAATAAAAATGGCTTTTTCTGGGTGTGTGGTTTTTTGAAGATCTCTTCAAAGTTGTCTAGTGTTTGCGACTGGCTGCGTGAAGCCAAGTTCCAGCCCACGAGGAAAGCATGCCTTGAAAAGAGGCTTTGATTTTTACTGCAGCCTACACAAAAGGGCCACAAAAAGGCTTCGTGTACCAAATCTAGCAGCTCTTTGAGAGCTGAGGTTTTCTAATGAAGCACTGCTTTAATCTGCTGGCTGAGTTCAGCTCTAGCCTGAGTTCAGGCAGAGTCTTCAGGTGGTGAGGTGTGATGTACACAGCCCTGAAGTCGGAGGGGATTTGGGGTTTTTTGGGTGGCTTACCTGTCAGATTGCAACTTTCTTGGCACCGTGATACCGAGATCAGTAATGAAGGCAGCTCGGTGTGCACATCCATGCATCCGTGTCTGTAAAATGAGTTCTGTACAGGTAATTGCTCTGTTTTGCAAACGTAACGTAAGGCTTGGGGTTGTGTCTGTTCTGGGCGTTAGGCACGGCAGCGGTTCAGGCTCGGTTACTGAGAAGTTAAAGCAGTCTGTGGGTTTATGCGTTGCAGACAGAGAGGAAGACCAAAAGTATTCCTAAAGCAAACAAGAAAAAGACTAGAATAGAAACCTTGGCCTTTGTGGTGACAACTTAAGCTTCGATATGTGAATAAAACGGGGTGTTTTAGCTCAGTGATGTGGTTAGCTGCAAAGAAACCACATTTTTACACACTTGCTGCCTTTAGCCATCTTTCCTTTTCCATTCAACTTGCCTCTTGTACCCCATCAAACATAAATGATTGTCAGCCTTAAAAAAAAAAACAAAACCCTTAAAAACCTTCACGGGTTGCCTGGTAGTAGAAATAAAACCAGACGTTTATCTGCAGAGAAGTCTCATTTAAGGTTATGTGCAGGGAATAGGGACGCCAAGTAGAGCCGCTCGTAAAGGCGTTTCGGGGGGGGTGGCTTGTGGTATTCAGAGTATTTTCCACACAAAATGCACCGAACCGTTCGGATGAGAAGCGATCTCATAAAACACATCCAGCAAAGATTTTAATTGTGGGCTGCAGTGCCTCGGGGGGGCCGGAGCAGCATGCGGGAAATGGCTGATGCGCGCTCTTTTTTTCTTTCTGGGGGATTATTTTTTTACACTTGGAGCACGTTATTTGTCTGTGCAGTCTTCTGCCACCCTTTTCAGGATGGAAGAGCCTCGCCGAGAGGAGCAGGCAGCGCGGGGCCCTCCCCACCTGACCCACAGGTTGCCAGCCCCACGAGCCAAAAGAGCCCGGCAGGCTTCGACGCGTTACCAGCCACGTTCCCATCGCCTGCTTGCATCGCATTTTGCAGCCTTTTTAATTTTCAGTGGTATGCAGTAACTTCAGTTTCATTTTACGATGGGTTCCTTATTCCCCTCCGCTCCCAAGAAAGCTTTCCCTTGGCGTTCCTTGCACCTCCAAGCACTCGGCCAGCCCGTGGGGCTTTCCGTGGTCACGCTGCGTATCTCCGTGATTCGAGATGGTCTGCGCAGAAGTAAATATTAAGTCAAGTCCTTTCTACGTCACCAGCCCGCTGGCCTCGTGTTTACTTTCTGTCAGAAAGTAAAACGAATGTATCCTGGAATCCAGCTGCGTGTTTGTACAGGCACAAATGATTAACCTGGAATATCAAAGGAAGGCCGAAGCTGACTGGGAGCTTTGCCTGCCCGCGCCTTGCTGTACGACCTTCCCCCCGCTCCTGCAGCCGACGTGGACGCAGTGCTGGTTTGTCTCGTCTTCAGAATCTACTCGAGTGCTAAATTGAATGCTGTCGTTGGCTCGGCTCCTATCCACATGCAAAAAAAATCCTTAATTTGAGCAAGGAGGTGCTTAGCTTTAACTCAGAGCACAGAGCAAAGGGCGAGCGAGCGCGGCCCAGTCACAGATTTGGCCGCTCTGGGCGCAGACGAGTCGGGAGGAGGAACCTGCCCGCCCCGGCTTTGATTTGCAGCCTGGGCCTGTCTCTGCTGAGGGTGTTTGAAATGGTTCCTCGCCCAGGCTCTCGTCCTCGGCCTCCTTCCCGAAGAAGGATGGGTGGCCTGCTGGTGGAGCAGCAGCTTGCTGATGCAATTCTCAGCCCGGGTTGTGAAGGCAGCGGTGCCGCCGCGCCGTCCTTCCTGCGCCTGGCTGCTGGCCCTCCCGCAGCACCTCCCGAGCCACAGCAGGTGATTCACTCCTGCCCTGGGAGCTGGGTGGACAACAGGGGCTGGCACGGGCACGGCTCCACGCACTCAAACTGCACCGAAGACATCCCCAGGGTGAATACCGACTCCGTCTACGGCTCGTCCTTTCTTCACCTCCTGCCAAATACGCTTTCACGCTAGTGCTTTTCCCCGGCTGGCTAATTTACCCTTTGAAATTATCTCAGTAATGTCAGGTACTTTAAAAAAAAACATTCCCATCCCTTTATAAATATTATAATCTCGACGTGAAGACATTGTTTGAGCGGTGCTGGGGCTCTGCCCTGTAAAAGCAGCTCCCCAGCGCCGCGCGGCAATGCACAGCGCCGTCCAAACAAATCCCGTGTCAAGCCGAAACAAGTCCCTTGGCGTTCAGGAGGCAGAATGCAAATGACCGAGGCAGGAGAATCGGTAACTTCTGTAACTCTGCAACACACACGGGGAGATTCCTGCTGCTGACACGGAGCCGTACTGGCTTAGAAGAAAGTCGTGCACAAGTCCTGTTGGAGGTAGTGTGGTTAAGAAGTAAATCTGGCACGAGCACGGCTTTGCAGAGCAGGGAGGGGCTCTCAGCCTGGCTCCTGGCACAGTTTTGTGCCCAATTGTCCTGTTGGTGACCTTTGTCACCCGTTTCTCTACTGGAATTTTGAACTGTGTAGCTTTTAAGCGATGGGGCACTTGGAAATATTTTTGCCATAGCGAGTTCAACGTGCAAATAGTAGAGCAAAGCCACCGGTCGCTCTTGGGCAGGCTGCTTCTAGAGACAGCTCTGTCAAGGTTTCTTCCTGCTACCAGCTGCTGGGGCAGTGTTTTTCTTACTAGAAAGAGTAATGATTTTTGCAACCTGAAATTGAGGGTTTCACAGGCTGCAACTGGAAAATTGGCAGCCGTGCTCCTCTACTGCGGACCGAAAGCCTGTGGCAGAGGGAAAAGCATTAAATGCAGAATATAATTCTTCAATAATAGCTTATGAAACTTGGGCTGCTGGTTAGCTCTAGAGAGCACACCTGAAATACAGAATAAATGGAATAATTATAAAGGCTGATGGTACTCGGGTTGTTACAGATGGCGTGGAAAACCAGCTTAATAATGGATTCTTAGAACTGGGGATAGGACACGGAGTGAGTTATTTAGGAAAGGAGAAGCTCCACCACTCACTGGTACTTTAAAATTCAGGTTCTGATTTTACCTGTACTCGTTCCTTGGTTTTCTGGTATTTTTTCTTCCAAAGCGCCCAGGACAGGAAGAGGAAATTAATCTACAGAGCAGCAGTCTGTGATTCTGTAATCCTGTTTGAGTTCAAATCACACTGCTGTAGTCCTTCAGCCTCCTTGGTTTTGGTCAGCTGTTGAAATTGAATACTTGAGAGGAGCTTTCTCTGATTCTGCAGTTTGTCAGTGTTGGAAGTACGGAATTTTTAATCCCTTGGAACAACAGTTTCCTTTTGCAGCTGCTTTATTTATTGATAAAACAAAGGATTTGTGTATTTTTACACTAATTTTAACTTATGGGTTAAGGCTTCGGTCTGTTGACGTGTGAGACAAGGTAGATTTTATTCTGCCAGGTATTTTAGCAGGTGGGCATTGCTCTGGAGTTGAGAGGTGAAATTCCTTCAGAAGTGCAAAAAATGATGATAAAAAAAATTACCACATTTTGGGGGACGTGGCCGTCTCGATGTTTTCTGAGCATTTGTTCTTGTGCTGGAACATCAGAACTTGGTGGGGGAAGAGGCTACCTCAAAGATAGTTGGGTCTTTTATAATCTTTCTTTCTTCTTTCTCTCTTTCTCCCAGTTTTCGATAAGTTATAGCTCTAATATTTTCATCTTTGGCTCTGTGGTGACTTTTCCTGGCCTGCTCTAAGAGTTCAGCAGATACTGAGCAACTTGAATTGCTGAGATCGTACAGAGCAGCCCTTACTGAAAAGCAAAATGAGGCTTGTAGCTGGTAACAGACCTAAGAGAAAGAGAGACTGATGCAAGTTTCCTGATCTAATTGTTGCTTAAACTACTTGGTTATTCAGTCCAATTGGAGAAAGGGAAATGATGTCTTGTTTGTGGCCCTTCCAAAGGAAAAAAACTTGATGCTTTTTTTTCCCAGTACATCTTTTTTTTTTTCTCCTGAATGAGGTCCTGTGATACCCATCCCCATACCTTTCTGTATTTGTGAGGTGTTGGGCTGGTACAGCAGCCGCTGATGCTTTCTTTTACAAGGTACCACAAACCTTCTGCATGCAAAGAGCAGGAGGTTGCACAGCCTTTGATGGGACTCCATACAGAAGTCTTCTCCAGGAGCCCCAGAACCCTTCTTGATTCAAAACCTGCTTAGTGCTCGTTGTAAAATGGGTGGGTTCTGAAACAACGGCAGCAAAATTCTGTTTTAGCACTTGTGTGAGCATGTAATATAGAGAGTTTGCAGGCTTTAATGCAATGGCACATTCCTTAAATCTTTGCAACAATAGAACAAAAGCAGCAAAAGGATTTTCTTCTTTCTGTAAGCGTGAATTCCCATCGCAGATGAAGAAAACAACGCTTGTGTATAATATCTGTGTTTCTTTAAGAGTGCAGGTCACGTACTGTTGTAACTGGTATGATTGCTGGAAGGTTTTATTTATGGTCTTAACATTTCTTTATCTGGTATTTTGTTTTGCAGTATTATGTGCCAAGAATCTTGCAAAGAAAGATTTCTTCAGTAAGTATGCCCCAATTGTGTAACTTTCTGCTCTTGATTAATCAGGTTTGTTTGCAGATTGTGCATTACTGTCATGGCTCATTTGTGTATGTGATTTGTTCTGTGGTTCCCTGCTTGCAGTACTACATAAATGCACATTGCTCTGAATTGTATTTGGGTGATGTAGGCTCTAGCCTTGGAATGACCAAGGACTTGCAAATTCAAGTTGGAAGTCTGGCTGATGAGACTGCAAGCAGGTTGCTGTTTATAATTTTTTGAGGGTTACCAATAGCATCTATCTCATAGGGATGTAATTGTTAAAAACCAGCCAACCAAAAAAACTTGCCAAAGGTCCAACTGGAGTCTCAATGTCATGTTAAGGACTGAATCAAAATGCCCACTTTTTGTATGCATGGGCCACTTAAGCACTGTTAAATTAAGCACATTTAGCCTTTTGTTTTCTAAATTCTTGTACAATTTATGGGAGTTATCAATGTGTAGGACAGAAGTACCTTGTTCTTTAATTAGGAACTCAGTTTGGATTTACTAAAATAGTTTTAGGATAATGGCACCTTTCCTTTCCTGAGAATAGCATTGTATTGGGAGAAACAAAACAAAACAAAAGGAAGAAAGAAAAGAAAAAGCATCGAGTTTAACGGCCCCTTTTCCCTTCCACAGGACTTCCTGACCCGTTTGCAAAAATAGTTGTTGATGGGTCAGGTCAGTGCCATTCAACTGACACTGTGAAGAACACGTTGGACCCCAAATGGAACCAGCATTATGATCTGTGAGTTAATTCTTAGGTCGTAAGTAAAAACTCTGAGATTTATCTGTTAAACGAAGTGCAGGGATTACCACTGCAGCTTCATTTTTTGTTATCAAGAAGAATCACATTTGTTGAGGAGTACTAATTTTTGCAATAATAAAAAATGAGCTGCAAATAAAGGGTTACATCTCTTGCTTCTACGTGTTTGAATGTGGCAATATCTGTGTGTTAGGTACACAGCGCAACTGCTTAGAGCAAGCTCTACTGGAGCAGTGCAGCCCAGCTTTTAGAAAAGATTGTCCTTGTTGTAGTGATTTATTTTCTTCAAAATATTGGAAACATAAATTTAAAAATTTTGTACATTAATTAGCTTGACGCATAGGTTTTAATGAGGCTGTCTGTAGTTAATTCGTGCTGCAGAAATATCAATTTAATGTGCTGTGTAAGATCATAGCACAGTAATTCATTAATAACACTTTTTCAGCCTTAAGCGCTTCTGCATTTATAATAAAGAAGCATGACCAATGGACTGAAATGTATCAGAATTTGTACCAAATAAAGCATAAATGCTGTGGAGTAAAAAGGTGATATTTTTTTTCTAAAATTACTCTTCCAATATGTGTTTTTCTAGATACGTTGGCAAGACGGATTCCATAACCATCAGCGTATGGAACCATAAAAAAATCCACAAGAAACAGGGAGCTGGCTTCCTGGGGTGTGTCCGACTCCTCTCCAATGCCATCAGCAGGCTAAAAGATACTGGATGTAAGAGCAGTCCCTGCCTGGCACAGCCAAGAGCCTTCAGTGCCGTGTGTTTGAGTAGTGGGTAGTGTTGTCCCCCAGTCCCTCAGTGTTTTGTTGATGTTTCCAATTCTCATTTGCAGACCAGCGTTTGGATCTATGCAAACTAAATCCCACAGATACTGATGCTGTACGAGGCCAAATAGTGGGTAAGAATGCTCTTGGTTAAACATTTATCTTCTTAGGTAAATACAGAACATGGGCAAATGCTGTATTAAAAACAGAAACCCCCAGACATTGCTTCAATGCCTTTTCTGTGCTGTTTCTTCAGACTTTAATGGGATTAAATTGCATAACATGATTTTTTTTTGTGTGTTGTACTCCTACATAGCAGTTTGGTTTCTCTCATTAGATAATGGGAAACAATATTAAAAATAGGGAGTGCATTTGGCAAGGGTTCTAATGCAGCTCTGGAAGGGTGAATGGTCTGAAAAATTGATTGTATTAGGATGGAGGTGACAGGCAAACAGAATGATACCTGGAAAAGAGGACCTAAAGGAGAAGAAGAAATGTTGTGAATTGCAGTTTTAATACCATTCTTGATCGTTGGCTCATGTAACCCCTTTCCAAATTTCAGCAATGCTAGTTGTACGCCTAACTTAACCCATTTTACCACACTGCGGTGCCTCTCCCCCACATCAAACCCAAGCCCATAAATGTTTGGCAAAGCCTAAATTCTAACCGTAATGATGACATCTAGTGGCGAGCTGTTTCTTTCTAGCTAACCTTTCTGAATCCTCATGAAATGCAGATGTAGAACCTGGCATGTTTGATATTTACAGAAATAGACTCAGCTTAAGTTCTGATGATGTGATGCCTCTGGTTTCTTTTCTCCCCTTTTTTAAATGAATAATGCTTTAGGGTTTTAGAAGGGGTTGTGGTAAGTGGTGTGCTCTCGTGCGTACTAAGATTTAGTGTTCCTTAATATTTTACCCTCTATAAATGTGGGTTGTGCAGTGGTTGCTGTTATTGTTTAGGGAACAATTGTTCTTTTATTATTAACTTGTGTTTGGTTTTTATTTCAGTCAGTTTACAGACACGGGACAGAATAGGCACAGGAGGTTCTGTAGTAGACTGCAGAGGGCTTTTGGAGAATGAAGGGTAAGAATTGCTTTCTTTACACTTAATTAGAAAAACAGTTTATATGTGGGAAGAATATAAGGAACGCTCAAAATATTAAATAGTAGTGTGACTAATATCTTGTCTGGGAATACGTAACAGGTAGTAAGGTTATAGCTGAATACTTATTTGAAGAAAATATGCTAAACCGGCTAGGACTTGATATTTCTTGTTACCAGTGCTTATGGCATTTCTGTTTAGCTAAGAAATTTGGGGTATAAAAATGTTAGTGTCATATCCTGTGTTCAAAGTTGTGGTACTTGAAGTAACAGATAGAGAAAAAGTTATTTCTGCATTCACTTCTTTGTGATGGAAACTCTTGAAGTTTCCCCATTTTCAGAACGGTTTATGAAGATTCCGGACCGGGAAGGCCACTGAGCTGTTTTATGGAGGAGCCAGCACCGTACACAGACACTACCGGGGCTGCTGGTGGAGGCAATTGTCGCTTTGTAGAGTCCCCCAGTCAAGATCAGAGGCTTCAGGCACAGCGACTTCGGACTCCTGAAGTCAGAGGTCATGTACAGACACCTCAGAACAGACCCCATGGTCACCAGTCTCCTGACCTACCAGAAGGCTATGGTAAGAGTTCTCCAGAACTATTAAATTTTGGTTTTCAAAAGACTTCAGAGCAAAAAATCTCCCCTTTTAACATATAGTTGTGGTTTGCCTGTCAGGACATGCAGTATGTGTGTGCATCTAATGGCCTGCATTTTGGAAAAGGAACTAAACAGTGCAGATGCAAGTCTGAGAGTGTCTAATTAGCAGTTGCCTACTCCAGGATACACTGAGGGGTTGACGGTGAATTAAACATGAGTTTGTGGTTTGATGCTGTTATAGAAAATTCACTGCTAATCTTGGCTGTGTATCTAGGGAGAACGAATGTAAAGAGCTCTTTAAACTAGAGCAGTAATGCTATTTTTTTCCTTCCCCCTTGGCATGTCGTGTAAGTTTGAGCCCACGTTTGAGAAAAGATCGGGAAAATATAAAAGCAACAAAGAAGCCAGTAGTACAGAAGATTAGGAAGGATAAGATTAAGGGGAATTTAAAGCTCAGAAAAGAGCACGCCAAATCTAGGAGGAAAGAAATCCAGTTTGGGGGTTTGGGTTGTCTGAAAATCTAAAAATACAAACTGAAACATGTTGGTGCCAGGATTTGTGAGTTTGAAAAGGATTATTGAAATGTGTAGTCAAGTAAATTTGTGATGACAGCGTTTAAAGACAAAGTAGTCCATGCTGCAAGACATCAGGTGGGATGGCTCAAGTGCTTTCTCCTAGCACTGGCAGAAAGACAGTATATACACTAATGGCTTCAAACAAACTGTTATTCAGGGTTGTTTATTTCAGATTTGTAATTTACACTAATCTTTTCTCTCTTTTTGCAGAACAAAGAACAACAGTACAGGGACAGGTTTATTTTTTGCACACACAGACTGGAGTTAGCACATGGCATGACCCTAGGATACCAAGGTATGGATTTATAGTTGCAAACTCATCGTTAGGGGGGGAATTGTTTGTGTGTGTACAGAAGTGAGCTGAATCGTAAAGAGCAAAAATCTGTAAAATGGACTATCTAAATTCAAAGGGAAAGGTGAGAGCAGAGGAATAAGTTTTGACCTCTCCAGTTAGCTTTTTGCCATACATTAACGATGACTTTTTGAAAGAGAAAATTATTCACCTGTGAATCATGTAAAACAAAAGAAAGAAACCTGTGTAGTCCTTTGGGAATTCCCATTTGACAAATTCTTCCCAGAATGTCGATGTGGCTTCCTTTTTTTTTTTTTTTTTTTTTTTTTTTTTAAGTTACAGATTTCTGAATCTAACCCAAACTTTGTCCAAAACCAGTTTGAACTGTACATGAAAGAAAAAGGTGACCACTGCCTTAAAGCCATTGCTTCCTGAGTATTGAATTTGCAGCTTCTCATACAATAGTGCCCATTCCTGTATAACTGAAACAGAGATCACTTCTCATCTTGAAACTTGAAGTAGCATTGGGGTTTTTGTGCTTCAGACCAATGATTTGCAGCTAGAAAATTTGAATCCTCCACATGATTAATTTAGTAAAGCCTCTTTAAAACTTAACCTGCAGTTAATCCAGGTCTTTGTGACTAAGGTCTGGCTCTCTTCCTTGAGGGGCTCTGAGTCTGGGCTGTTTCACTGGGCCACCTGCACGCCAGATTCCTGGTAAAACACAAAGTTTGTAACTCTTCAGCTGCTGTGCTGGCTGCATAATACACCGGCGTGATACAGGATATTAGAAAAATTATATAAAGCAGTGTAGGCAAAAGCGTTGATATAATAACAGCGTATGGGAGGATATGAGAAATAAGGTTTAGAGAGAGAGAAAATAGCTGATGTTAGATTAGCTGCTGTAGTTGGAAGAAGAAATGACAGTGCTCATTTGTGTCACTCACGGCAGGCTTGCGTGCCCAAAGCCGTGTCTCTTCTTCCAGTGATGCCTAACAAAAGTTATTGCTTCTTTTCTGTACAAATCTTAGATTTTGGGGACCAGCAAATAAGTGGACACAACAGTTTCTTGTGCGTCACAGGTCGCTTGTTTTATTTCAGTTCAAGGTGGCTTTTCTTTACTAGTTACAGTGCAAAACCCTAACCTTGGCATTTAGCACAGATGTAGGTTAAAACTTGATGTAATCAGATCTCTAAAGTACTTTCAGATGCACAGCTGATTGAAACAAATGGTTACAACTATAATCTTCTTTTAAGGAGCCTAACAAAGGCTTGTCTGTCTCCCTGTGTACCCCCTGCTGGCTTATACTCACTCTGACAGTAATGAAGCCTTTGATGTACAAAGTGTTTCTACCTTTGCTGAAGCCTCTCAGTTTACTTGCTTATGCTGATGCTGGGTGGTTAGATTTAGGTAAGGAAATCTATAGAGTGATGTCTTCAACCCTGGATAATAGATGAATCCGTGTCAGCTGTCTAGAGAATATTTTGCTTAACAACAGCTTTTCTGTCTAAACAACAATCTTCAAGTTCCTCTCTTTCCTTTTCTTGCCATTCTTTGGTGTTTTATTGTATTAGGTGTCAGGGGTCTTAAACATTTTAAATTCTCTAAATGTCAATCCATCCCATGCATTGAATTCACATGTTAACATGCTACCTGCAAGTGAGTGACTACCTTTAGCAGCACTTAGAAAGGATGATACCTTAAAGCTATCTGGGATGAAAGGGATGAATATGTCACTAAAGCCTTACTCTGGATGATTTCTTGGTCAAATACTTAGGATTCTAACCTTGCTAATTAAGGAGGTGATTTTTTCTTTTTAAGTGATCCTAGTGTTTGGCTGTCTTGGCTTCTTAACCTATTGGGCGTTTGGTGTTGAGACCTTTGAGACCTGGTGTTGAGTGGTTGGTGTGGAGACCTTTGATTAATTGTTGGGTTTTCTGCACATAGATCACCCTGGTGTTAATAGGATTTTTCCTTTAATTTTTTTTTTCTATGGAAAAAAAAAAGACTCTTCATCCTTTTATAGCCCTGAGAAGCCCTGTCATCACCTGAATGATGACATTGCATATTGAAGTTACTTCTAAGCTGCATGGCTTTTTTACTTTCAAAGACTTAAAAGGACAGACATAAGGAGTTGCACTGCTTAGACTGAGGATTCTAAAAAGGCAACATTAAAACAGCTATTCTCACCTTCCTACCAAGACTTTCATAGCTGGAATCACTGAGCACCAAATGCATTCCCCCGCCCCATCCCCTGAGTGTAATTGGTTTCATCTCAACTTCAGAAGTGCTTTAACTTTGTTTACTTTTCTCCTTAGAGACCTTAACAGTGTGAATTGTGATGAACTAGGACCTTTGCCTCCAGGCTGGGAAGTTAGAAGTACAGTTTCAGGAAGAATATATTTTGTAGATCATAACAACAGAACCACACAATTCACAGATCCACGACTACATCACATCATGAAGTAAGAACCTTGTATGATAAATAACTCACCTCAAGTTTGGATTCTTAAACCATTTATTTTTGTACAATTTTAACTGCAGCCTGGGAATCATGAAGGGCTGAAAAAAAAAACACGTAATAATGATATTGGGGAGCAGATGGAAGGAGGTAGGTTCCTGTGTGGGTCTAGTTGGTCTGAATATTGTTTGTCAGCATCAGTTTTGGTTAACCTTCACAGAAAGACTCTTCAAAAATGTTTTTATTATCATTTGCAGTCAAGTTTAAGGCAGGGCTTGTGTATTTTGACACAACACTTATCTTTTAAGCTGGTTTGGCAAAATTGGACCACGATCTGCTGGAGCAAATAGGCAGTTCTAGAAATGCTGGGGTGCAGGGTAGGGGTTCTGCTAGGCAGTTCCACAGCAGTCAGCTCATGTGTCTCTGACAGCTCTTATAGCTCTGTGCTAGCTCTGCTAGACCTGAACTGGCTTTGTGCTTCCTTGAGCTCCAGACAACAGAAATATAAAGCCAGCCGCAGTCTGGTTGCCTGGTGCTGTGCACAGCCAGCTTGGGTTTAGCAGGATTTAATAAGTTCAAGCTCTGCATCACACAAAAGCAGCTGAACTGTTACAGACATGACCCTGGAAGCAGTCTGACAGTGCTTGTGCCTGAGCTAAGAATTTTTTGTGGATCTGAGTTGTCTGCTTGAAGCCAGCTGTGGAATCTCTGGATCAAAACAAAACACAAACAAAACAACAAAAAACAATCATCCAATGAAAAGAAAAATGATCTGCAACCCAAATAAATCCCTGATGGATAAGGATAGTTGAATATTTGAAGTTGCATCTATTTGGGACAAGTATTTCTTTCTCTTCTAATAACCATAGATGCAATTCTTTTTACTGCATCAGTAATCCCCAGCCTTATTTTGGGTGGAGCTGGAAAAAAAAGTTCATAGCAGTTGTTAGGTGGTTCCATTTATAAAGCTGTTGTTGTGTTAGAGATCTCTTTTCATGTTACACTCTTGAAAGTTGTCTCCATATGGGAGAAATACCACGAAGTCTTTAATTACTGTTCAGTCAGCATTCAGTGATCTTGCTCCATAGTAACAGAGAATGCCTTCTGCAGCCTATTACCATTAAAAAAAAAAAAGGGAAAAAAAAAAAAGAAAAACCTTATCTGGAAATTGCTGAAACTCTTGACTATTGTAAAAATCTATATCCCTTATATCCCTGAATGTTAGGTAGTGATGTTATAGACAGTACCCACCTGAATATACGTTTTACTCTGAGTTACTCCTAGAGAAGCTTGATGAGTTCTTTCCACTGTTGCTTTTACAGCTTTCTTATTGTTATGCTTCTAGAATAAATGTTTTGCTTTTCTTTCAAAGCCATCAATGCCAGTTAAAAGAGCCCAGCCAGCAGCCTCTGCCAGCTCCAAATGAGGGGTCACTAGAAGACGGTGAGGAATTGCCTGCACAGAGATATGAAAGAGACTTGGTACAAAAATTGAAAGTTCTTAGACATGAGCTCTCTCTTCAGCAACCGCAGGCTGGTCACTGTCGCATTGAAGTGTCCAGAGAGGAAATATTTGAGGTATTTGACTCTTTACTACTAATAGCAGCTTTTGTCGTTCAAGAGATAAATAAAATGGATCTTTTATTACATCAGGTTTGTTTAATCAGAGAATTGGTGAATCTGATAGCATCAAATGAGTTATCCGAACTCTGATAAAGTAAGAAACTAAAGGAATGGGGTTTAATATGGGAGTTGGTAAGAACGAATTCTGAGTACAGATTGCTTTTGTACTCTTTTGCCAATACAAAATTTCAGTTGCTAAAACTCCTGCACCTTACAAAAGGACAGCTAAATTGCATACACTTCACAAGGGTTTTACGGACAAATGTGAGCGTTCTTTTTCATTTAGAAATGGCAGCAGTTGAAGGGCATCTGTAGGCTTGCTGTTACAACTTGTATATTTAGGCATGTAAAAGGTGGCTGTGACTGGGAATTCTCCTGCTCTTGGATTGGATTACTTTCTATGCACCTTTTGTGTAGCAAAAGGGAATTAAATATTCGGTGGACTTTATACTAACAAATATTAGATTTGTCATTGGAATGTGCTTTAGATTAGCCCTTTAACAGAATGTTTTCTGTAGCTGAGTAACAATCCAGGTATTATACTAATGCTTCTTAGTAGAGTTTAATTATAGAAAGGAAATAAAATGTCTAATCTGTTTTTAAAAAAAATTATATGTTTATATATATCTATACACACGTACAGGAATCCTACCGTCAGATAATGAAGATGAGACCAAAGGACTTGAAAAAGAGGCTCATGGTAAAATTTCGAGGAGAGGAAGGCCTGGATTATGGAGGAGTAGCAAGGTGAGATTTTGGGTTTGTCTGGCACTTTTTAACTGTAAAATTGTCCTTAAAGTGACCTGTGGCTGATATTCCCTTTCAAATGATCTATTAATAGTATATGCAAGTTTTTGGTGATCTTATTTATAGATACTGGTCTTGGGTTCAGTCTTTGTTCCAGGGTAGATTGGAAAGTGAAGGCTTGTGACTTAACAGTTGTCCTGCAGCTCTCGTGCTGTCAAAGGCTCATACTAAATGATTTGGTATGCTTTGGATTTGGGAATGCTACTGGAGTTAACACTAGATTGAATTGTTTCCATTTCTCCTCTTCCTCATAAAGAATCTGTTTTCATCACCATTACCTGGTGATTGTAGGAGGCTCGTTTAGGGTAGGCTATTGATCTTGCTGTAGAAAATGCTGGTCTCAGCAACATGATGCAGTTTCAGCAGTGAAAGTGAGATCAGCTAAAATTGCAAGGTCTGTCAAGAAGCATACAGACTCTGAAGTAAAATCCAAACCCGAGTACAAGTTTTGTTAACTACACATCTTATTTTCGGTGAAAGGATTCCAAGAGAATGGGGCTTCTTTTTTAATCTATAAGACGTATTCAAGAGAGTCCTGATCTGTTGGAGCAGTAGTCAAGATGAACTAATCCTAAACAAAGGCTAAAGTTTTAGGTCAGACTTGCCTGCCTGTTAAAAATAGTAATTCCTTAAAAGCCGCAGCAGTTCTGGAGTCGATTGTAACATCAATGCCAGAATGCTCATCTGTGCAGTGGCTGAGATGCCTCACATAAATTCACTGAGGGACTTTTCAAATCCACAAAAGCTGCATTGCCCAGCAACCTGTGGCTGGACAAAGGAAAGAAGCTGGAACGTTCTGAGCTGCCTTACATGAGGCAACCTTGAGGGTCTTCGCTGTTGATGTCTGTATTTCCCTGATGTCTTTCATAATCGCTCACTGGCTGGAAGAGACTCTTTGAAATTAGTACTGCTCCACTTCAAAGCATTAAAATTCATAGTTCTCTCAGAATATTTTGCACCTGCAATGGGTGTTCTCTACCAAATTTAATAAGAAAGGAGTGTTTGTCATGGGAAGCGGGGAGGTCAAAAATAGCTTTTGTTCAGTTCTGGTCCTTGTATGTTACTGAGATGAGAGGAGAATTTACCAGACCCGTCTTCTTTTAATGGGTTTGGTCTCTGCCCCTTCTGAATTCTTTGATGAAAGCAGAGATTCTCTAGTCATGTATTTGCAGAAAAACAGCTTTTTTAAAAAGACCTCTAGTGAGTGAACTGGTTTTAAGCAACAGTTTTTCTCTGCAATATTCAGGTTGCAGAGGGTCAGGCCTCTTTAGCCTCCAAATATTCAAATTCTGTAAAAATATTTGTTTGTCTTTGAAATGGATATTGTTCAGATTCGATTTGTTTAAGTATGCCTCTTTCAGGTGAGGAATATGATGGTATTGCCTAATCGCTTACTAACTATGCTAATTGATGTTAATTCCTTCAGTACTTACAAACTAAACCAGGCTGCCTGTGAGTGAAGTAAGTCACTTGATAGCCTTCTAAGCGTACCTCTTTGGTCTGCAAATGGAGGGCAGTACAAAATGATTTGATTAGAAATAAGAAACTCATATCTGATAACTCTGTTGATGATTCACAATAACTGTGTTGTCTCAAACTTAAGTTGATTGTTGTTCTCCTTTCTAAAATACCACTTTTTTTTTCTTTTTTTTTTTTTTCAGAGAATGGTTGTATTTACTGTGCCATGAAATGTTGAATCCATATTATGGACTCTTCCAGTACTCTACAGATAATATTTACATGCTGCAAATCAATCCAGACTCTTCTATCAATCCTGTAAGTATTGACTTCTGAGCAACGTACCTGCTTTAAGAGATCGTTCATCCCTTGCAGGCTTTCGTTACAACTGTCTTTTCACACCAAGAGTGTAAACAGACAGTGAAGAGGGGTAAGGATGTGTTAACAAATCTTATATTGACATAGCACAGAGGAGAGGGGGTTGTACAGAAATAAAAAACATGAGAGAGGAGATCTCCTTTGAGATCTGAAGTATCTGAATTCTTTAGGTTGTCATTTGAGACTCCTCACTACTGGATGGGGCTGCACATTGATTCTGATATGATACGTGTAGGTAAAAATGTTCATCACTTTACATGCAGATGATCGTGTAAACATCCTTGCATCACGAGCAGTGTTCACTTCATGACTGTAGGGGCTCATAAGTCTTGCTTGCCCTTTTGCAATAAGCTGCTGTGCTTTCTCTTTTTTCCCTTATTGGAGAACTTGTATTGATGCAGAACATAAAAGGAGCAGCAATTCTATACTAGCATGGGGGATTTTTTCCTGACATGATTAATTTTCTGTGTGAGTTGGGGGAGATAAATGGGAGATAGAACTTAAACTAATTTGAAAACTGAGGCATATGAGTAATGTAAAAGACACGTGAATGAAACAAGCACGTGCCCTGCTTCCTCAAGAGTAAGTGAGCACAAACATTTTGGTTGTTAAGCAAAGAATGAACTAATTTGCTTGGAATTGTCATATATTTTTGGATTCCGGTGCTTTCATGGGGATTTTCTTTCTCTGAATTTTGCTGTTTGTGAGGTATAGAAGACTTGCATCCAATTTATTAGGTAATGCGCAGACACTTGTTTGAGATGTTTAATTATTAAATGCTTCTGTTCCTGGTTATGTTATGAGGAAAAATGGTGGCTCCTAGTGCCCAGAGGGTTGCGGATAACTTGCACTTACGTAGCCACAAGATGTCAGTGTTGGAGTGTCTTCCTGCTGCCTGATTTTTCTCTCCTCTCCCTGCAGGACCATTTGTCTTATTTCCATTTTGTTGGTCGGATAATGGGTTTGGCTGTGTTCCATGGACACTATATTAACGGGGGTTTCACAGTTCCCTTTTACAAACAGCTTCTGGGGAAACCCATTCAGCTCTCTGATCTGGAATCTGTTGACCCAGAACTACACAAAAGTTTAGTCTGGATTTTGTAAGTACTGGATTTATCAGTTGCCTTGCTGTGGAGGAGATGGGGCAGGGTTTGCTGGCAGTAGTGAGAGAGTGCTTTATGGAAAACTCTCACAAAGATCTTGTCATGGGGGGAGAGCTGTACAAAATTACCAAATAACTGTTTCTATGTCAAAAAGCTCAACGTAAGTGAGGGAGAGTCTCATGCAGAACTCTTTGTTAGCCCTCCTTGCAGCAAATTAGGTTCTAACTCATTGTGTTACATGGGTGTGGTAGAATGCGACAGTTCCAAAATCCAAACTCAGAACAGAGTAATGAGGAAGTACAATCTTTGTTCAGAAGAAAATGTGGCTCAATTACCAATTTTGATTAAAAAGGAAATAAGTGGAATTAATTTCAACTGCTCTACATTTACAGTTCAGAACAAAAATCATCATTATTTGTAGCTTTGGGACTCTTCAGCACTGCTTTGTATTGTCTCTATTTTCACAAATGCTGGTTTAAATTTTATATTTTAAGTTATTGGTATATTGTCCACATTCATTGAATGCAACCTCTTCTGTGCTTCACACCAACACACGGCAGCAAATTGGTTTATTACTGTGCACATGTGGGCATGTATAGGATTTAATCATTTATTCATTATCCTGAGCACTACTAAAATTAGAAGAGTGACAATGACATGCCTGGTCAGGCTCTTTCAGCACGCATTAAGCTATACAAAAACTGATGATCATGGCAGTACTGCTCTAGTGGTGTGAAATGCAGATGGGTAGTTGCTAGGTTTATCCTGAAGACTGTCTCAGCATTCAGATAAAAAATATGTCAGCATCAGCACAGAGAGTTATCAAAGTATCAAAAATGCTAAGTTTACCTTCCATTTTTCATTTGCTAGAGAGAATGATATCACCCCAGTTCTGGACCACACTTTTTGTGTGGAGCACAATGCTTTTGGGCGGATTTTACAGCATGAACTCAAACCAAATGGCAGGAATATTCCAGTGACAGAAGAGAACAAGAAAGAATATGTCAGGTATTGCAAAACAAAAATATTTCCTGCAAATGTAGTAGGAAGAAGGTAGCGAACACTTTTTTTTTTATATATAGTGAAACTAATGGAATGGGTATTTTAAAGGGAAATACCTGAGTCATAAATTACGTGAGTGTTTTCACACAATGTGCTATTGTAAGACCTGGGAAGATGAAGGTTGTGAATTGTACTTTGTATTTTCTGTTGATGGTGCAATAATTAATTGTTGATAGAAAAAGGAACTAATAAGCATTTCTTTCATAAAACAAAATGCGTCTATTAAAGCTAGTTGGTCTGTAAAATGAGCTTTTTCCAGCTCTGCTATAAAAAGCCCAATGCCATCTAGCTTGTCATCCCTGACTTTTTTTTTTCTTCCCCCAGGTTATATGTAAACTGGCGATTTATGAGAGGAATAGAGGCACAGTTCTTGGCTCTGCAGAAAGGTTTTAATGAACTTATTCCTCAACATCTCCTCAAGCCTTTTGACCAGAAGGAACTTGAGGTATATATATTATCCACTTGGAGTATTATTTTTTAATTTTTAAGATCAACAAAGCACTGACCTTTAAAAAATGAACAAATAAATTTAACGGCGCAATTATAGCTTGCATACCAAAAAGCTGTGTATTTATTTAACTAAACGTTTTGTGTTTTATTCTAGACATTCCTTGGGTTAGCGTTAGTGAGAGGGCTACTTAAAAAGGGAAAGACAAACACCTCGTGTTGTGTAACCAAGGGCTAATGCTCAAAGCAGGTGGTCTGGGCAGAGAGGGAGTACTGAAAGGCTGAGGAATTGTTGGCAAGACCTAACCTGTTATCTACCCCAGAACATGTTTTCTTCGGTAACTGTTTTAATACATGGCTGTTCCTATATGCACACAGGGCATGGTTTCCAGTGGGTAAGACAAATGTTAAAGCGTGTAGAAAAGAACCAGAGTTATTTTCACATATAATCCTGAGGTATAGAATGCTACTCCTTCAAATAACTCTTATTATAGCCTTTTTCCATCTGTTGTTTTTTAATAAAGAAGGTGTCTTGTGGAACGTGGACCATTTTGGAGTATTGGAAGAAACAGCTTCATGTTGGTGGTTTTTGCATACCAGTTAATCAAAAAGTTACTGCACTCCCTGTAGTAGCTGTTTGAAAAGGCAGATTAAAAATCCATTAAATATTTCAGTGTCGTCTAAGTTAGGATAGACACAACTACCCTAATAATCTAAATTAATCTAAGTGGGTGCTATCTTGGTGGCACAAAAAGACAGCTGCTAAATGGTAGCTCTCAGAAATGTGATTCTCGATATGAGGTACTATGGGAAACTTAAAATATGACACACGTTTTGTTTTGAGTGATGATGTCTTCTGTATGCCATTTATTTGTTGTTGCCAGGGTAGCTGGCTAGATTCGTGGCCATCAGTGACTTCCTTTTACGGTATTTTGCAACCTGGTTTCATCTGGAAGAGAGATTGAAGTAATACATCCAGTCTTTGTCAGAGGATCTCACAAAAGACATCAGAAAAACATATGCAAAGTTTTTGTAGTTTGTGGTCAGTTCTGGAACAACAGACCAGCTAGGATGTTACCAGAAACTGAGCAGGATTTTCTCATAGTTGGTTATTAGCACTTCTATGACAAACCCAAATCAGGGAGATGATGTGTGTAGCTCAACAGATGGCATGCCTTCTTCCAAGTCTGTGCTCTCATAAGTCTGTGCAACAATCTCATAAAGATTGGCTGTACTTTCCAGGTAGGATCAATTTTAAAAGCAGGTCTTGAATGGGCCTTTAACTCTAGTTTCCTGTGAAAATGTCAGTTCTGGTAGGTGTAATCCTCAGCCTCAATTTCATTGCAGGTTAACTGGAGAGATTTACTTCCTGTTCTAAACTGTTTTGGAGCGTTACTGTGTACCAAAAAGGTGGCTCAAGAGTGTTAAGAATGCTGGCCTTTGTGAAATAGCTTGATGTATGTTTTTATAGCTGAAAACCTGCACCGGCTTTGAATGTTAAAGCATTTCCTAATCCTTTAACAGCTAATCATAGGAGGCCTGGATAAGATAGACCTGAACGACTGGAAGTCAAACACACGTCTAAAGCACTGCATGGCAGATAGCAATATTGTGAAGTGGTTCTGGCAAGCAGTCGAAACATTTGATGAAGAAAGAAGGGCAAGGCTGTTGCAGTTTGTGACGGGTTCAACGCGTGTCCCACTTCAAGGTTTCAAGGCTTTACAAGGTGACTGATGTGGAGGCCGAGTTAATGTGTGGTGGGAGAAAGATAAAAATCGTGTGGTATTTACTAGGCCCTTGTAGAATATCAGCGTGTTACTGGATAACTCAATTACTTACAAACTTTTGATCCCAAGAGCAGTTTTACATTTGTCAGCAGCTGCTGGTGACCACTTTAGTTGTTTTGCTGATAGTGATACAAGCTGGAAAATCTGTCATCGTGTAGCACTTAGACTGCTGTCAATATTAGCTTATCAGTCTCTTACAACTTTCTGGACTGATGTTAGCTAGCATGCACATGATTATAGAGCTGAACAACTCTTTTAAAAGTGAAAAGTGTGTTTCCTTCATTGTTTGGCAGCAAACTATTAGACTTTAAAGTAAGTTTCTGAAAATTGGAATATTTGTCACCAGAAAAGGTGGCAGTGTTTTAGGCTGTTGAGATTCTCCTGATAGCGTTCCAACTGTTTGCTGTCAGTAAGCTGATCTTCAGAATTAAAATGCATAGTTCTGTTTTGCACGGAAAGTCTGCTTGCAGTTGAGTCTCCTCATTTCTGAAAGTGCGATGTTATTGATGTGAAATTTAGCTGCCTTCCAAAACAGAAGGCTGCAAGTTTATTGTCATTAAGAACCCCATCACTTCTGTTGTCTCTTCACTAGCTGCAGATCTGACCTATAGATTTAGTCATATAACATACTTGTACTTGCATCTGGGACTGTAATTTTTCTCACTTTCCTTTTTGTAAGTAGCAAAATGTGTGTACACAAATGAGGTTTTTTTGAAGTGCATTAACTAGAATGTCTGTTTGTAAGGTTCTACAGGCGCTGCAGGCCCCAGACTGTTTACCATCCATTTAATAGATGCAAACACAGACAACCTTCCAAAAGCCCACACTTGGTAAGATGAAAACACTTTGTTTGTCAGTACTTGCTTGCTCGTTGTCTTGGTTTAAAGTAGTCATCTCTGTCGGTCCTGGCTGTGGATTAATCCACGTGATGTGTCTAGATGAATCCAAGTGTGTTCTGCTAGCTTGGAAATATCTGCACTCCGCAGCCAGCAAAATGATTGACTTCTGTTCTAGCTTGATTTACGTTTTCGGTAATATCTGTGGGTTTTGTTTATCCCAAGGTTGATTAGCTGCAATAGTGAGATGCATAGTTCCACATGTTTAGGATTACAGCGAATAGTTTTCAGATGTAAAATGTAGGATATGTGTGCTATTGGTACAGTATAAGCACAGAACTAAGCTCTCGTACAGAAATCTCACTCTATCAGGGACAGGAAATCATTTCAGCAGAGGCACAGAATATATGCAGGCAGAGCAGGGAGGAGGCCTGCCTGATGGCTTGCTTTATTTGCAAGTCTCCTGCATCGGCCACCTGTCTCCTCCCAAATGCAGCCCTGGTAAGTCACACATTCCTGCTGCAGAAATAGTTTCTTTGATCTTGTCTCTTTCAGCCATCGACGGGGCCGAGGCTTTCTTTGACATGGGTTTTACAAATTCTGCCTATATGTAGCTGATCTAGGGTTTGCTTGTGTGTTGTTGTTTCTTTATTTGTCTTGTTTCCAATAAATGTGTTAGATCTGTGTGCTGCAACGTGTTGCTATTTTACCTCTAGCTTTAACCGGATTGACATTCCGCCTTATGAGTCATATGAGAAGCTTTACGAGAAGCTGTTGACAGCTGTGGAAGAGACATGTGGGTTTGCTGTGGAGTGACAAAGCAACCAAAGGAAACAGATGCTAGCTCATGGACCACCAAATCAAAAGCTAGAAGAAGCTTGCTGCGAACTTCCTGCTAAGCTGTCTGAAGCATCAGAACTCTAGACAACTTAGAGATGGGTTGTTTCCCTTCCACTGTTGGTGGATGAGGGTGGGGGTAGGGGCTTTTGTTGGTGGTTTCCAACTCTCTTTCCTCTTTGTTACAATAAGCCCTTCCCTCTTCTTCCATCCCCCATGAAACGAAATGCAGCCAAGTTCAGCATTTGGCTTTGGATACACAGGATATTCTGCTAGATTTGTAACACATATTGTGATAGGGTCAGTGACCTTTTTTTTTGTTTGTTTTGTTTTGTTTTGTTTTGTTTTTTTTAAATAGGAGAATCAAAGTGTAATTAAGAATGAGCTTGATTTGCTGAGGACTTGCATCTGGTAGGTGTACCTGGTTAGTTTGTCTTAAATCAAGCTTGAGCCCTGTAGAGTCCAGTGGGTGCAGTGTGTCTGACTGGCACTAGAATTTGCATTGCACATTTTAAAAACCTGTTTAAAAAGTGAACTTCTAGCAGAAGATGCCTCCGTATGAACACTTAACTGAAAGGTAAAGAAATACAAGTTCTGCCTTAGCAGGAAGCTCTCAGTGGAAGCTGTGGCTCACCTTGAGAAAAGTGAAGGAATTGGGGACATTGCTTAAATGGTATTGTATGATTTCTTTTTGGTTGTCCTGGATGAAACCGAATTGTTTTGCACATGAAAACAATTATTTCCTCCTGCAGAATTACTTTCCATAGTTTGTTCAGACGTAAGTACCTTGCAGAGAAGCTTTGTAAGGACGAGACCGAGGAGAAAATTTATTCAATTCCAAAGCTGTGATTCCTGTGCCACTGTTTTACCCGAGATGTTGGTGTGACTTCAAATTCTAAGACTCAAAATGGAAATAGCTAAAAGCTAAGTCAACAGAGCAAGCTTCTGTTCTGAAGTTTTTGGCCTTCTGAAAGGTCTGTTTGGAGGCTGTGGTAAAAGGGTAACTATATGGTGAATACATTTGAAGTGTTATGGAAAGCTATTGGAAGGATTTATGACTTCAGTTCTGTAGGGATAAAATTTCTCCAGAGAGCCATATAAGGCAATTTTTTCAAATATCCGAAACTAATATTAAAAGGTTGGTTCTCTAACATTGCTAAAATGACTTCCCAGGGGAAACAAAAGCAAATCAAATACCTGAATCACTAACATTTTTTCCAGTTTGCACACCGAGATGAGACAGTATTCTAACAAATAACACAGCTTCAGGAAGACCCGGTTATCTATCAAACGTGTCTAAACTTAAGTAAAGCAGACTTGCTTGTATAGGATTCTTTTTTCTTTGGCAAGCCTGATTTTTAGAAAGCTTCATTACTGAAACATTTAACAGATGTTTTGTTTATGGAATAGTGTATTGAAATTCAGCTGTGGGTTAAGAGGTTGTTCTTAGAAGACGTCTACTGGAATACTTCTATTTTGTCTTTTTTAAATTGAATTTGATAATAGCTTTAAACTGTGATAGGACAGAAGGTAGACACTTGTCAAAATCCCGGCATCTTTTCCCAGTTCCGTTTGTTTCCATTGACCATAATTCTTGTGATTTGATGTTGGGAGAGAGGATTGCGTTGGAGGTGTAAAATTGTACCATGTTGTGAGACTCGCGCAGGGTGGCTGAAGGTGCTCATCTCGACAGATTGTACAGGAGCGGTGTGCTTGGCCCTGTGTTCTGCAGGCATCTTGTTGCACTTGGGGACCAGCTTCCACAGTACTGATTGCGGGGAAATAAAGGAAATTATGTGAGTGTCTTGCAGGAAAGAGAGGGAACGCAGCTGTCTGCAGGTGAGCACCTGTGCGGTCTGGGGCTGAGTAGCAGAATCCCCACAGCCCTGGCTTTTCAAAATGCCTGCGAAGCCGTACCTGTGCATAGGGTGTATTTAATCCTTTCAGTATGTTTGAATGTGCAATAAACCAGTCAGATAGGAAAAACGCGAAATAGATTATCGCCCCAAAGCTTTGCATGCAGTCTCATGTGGATTTTTCACTAAGGGAGTTTGAAAACCAACTACTAAAGCCCACCACTAACAAAAAGCCTGTCACACAAGCTCTACGTGCAGCACAACTGGCTCAGAAAAAGCCAAGCGAGGTGAAGGTGAAGGCCCTTGATTTGGAAATCGGTAGGTCAAGTAGCTTTATGCCAATGACCCGGTTGGCATACGATAGTTCCTGATGTCTTTGCTAGGTCAGTGTTTTATTGAATGCACAAGATAAGAATAGGCAAGGATCGTTGTTTTGAGAAGTCTGTATGTCTTTTGCTGTATTTAAAAGCCCTCGTCAAGGTACCTCCTCCTTGCTGACGATAATGAGCATAGGGCGCTGTCTTCTTAATTATTTCAGTTCTCTTTTAAACAGCTTCACCGCCCCTCCCGTCGTGTGTTGTCTTTGCAACTTTGTGCCACTTCAGTGATGATGAAGACCTTTTTTCTTTTTTGTATTGTTCTGTACATGCAATTGAGGCAGGCCTTAAAGCTGAATGGATGGATGGAGAAAATAAAGAAGCGAGGCAGCGCGAGTTTTAAATGATGAGTTCTTCCAGTGGCTGCTTTCAAGGCCAGGGAAGGATGAAATGCAAACAAGAGTTTGCACGGCTCGAGCCATTGACTCTCTGAGGTCTTGGGGGCTGTTCGGGTAACCTCAGCTGTCCGAATTTGTGTGTTCATTCCCACTTGGTCTGCCAGCACTCGAACTGGTTGTTACTTCTCAAACTTGCCCAAAGAATAACATGAAGTCTGGTGTTCATTTTGTCATTGCGTTCCACCTTTGTACGTCTTGGATCAGACCTGAAGGAAAACACAAGGTACAACGTGTCTTTTGTTCCTGTCCTAAAGGCAAACCCAAAAGCTGGTCCATTGGCACAGACCTTCAGTGCTTGCCCTGATACTGCTCATCAGCCTATTCTACACGCTCAGGGATGCAGGAAACCACCACTTTGCTCGTGTTTTAAACCGGGAAGAAAGGAGACTGTTCTCTGAATGTTTGCGTCAGCTTGGGCATTATGATAGCCGAGACCCTGCTTCGAAGAGGCTGCTCGAAGCTCCAAGTGGTGAAATCAAAGTTCGCTCAGCAGTATGTACGTCGTTCAAGTTCGGGGTGGTTGTGAAATCCGATAGGTTTTGTAAATTAGTGATCTGGCCACCAGGCCCTCAGTGCCCAGGTTCAGGGCCGCATGGCACAGCAAGTTCCCAGAAACACAGTATGGATCTGTTTTTAATTTGTTAATTTTTTGTTCCTCAACCACTTTATAATGTATTTTTTTAATTTATTATTTTGTAATGTCATGTTTAAGTATTGCTGCTATCCTTGTTATTCTTCCCACTGTTTTTATTGCAGATTTATTTTGTGAAAGTTGTACACTAATGTTTCATTTTATGTCTAAATCAAAGTATTTAAAGAAATACTAGTTCTATTTAATGTGGTTATGGAACCAGCTGGAATAAACAGTGATTGTATAGTAGGCTGGACCCAGGAGGTCATGTTCATTTTTGTTACATATGCAATAAACTCACAACTTTAAACTCTCGGTGTCCACCACTTTGTTAACGTATTTCTGGAAGCTGTAGGAAAATCGGTGGGCTCCAAATGAGAGGGGGGTAGCGCCGTGCTTAGCTAGGAGGTGAGGGTGGAGGACAAAGGCAAAGCATTGCTGACATGAAAAAAAATCTGTAGTATTATGAAATATTTTGTACGGTTAACAAAAATAATCCCATTTAGGTTTAAAGACCCGGAGTTCAGGGCAGTGAAGCTCGGCCGGTGTTTGCGGTGAGTGGGCTCAGGAATATCGAGGGTCAGCGTTTTCTCCCAGCGTTGGCTCACCGCGTCCTGAGCAGAGGTGTCCCAGCGGTGGGGGAAGCTGTGGAAACCCAAATTCATTTCCCAAATTTACCCAGAGGACGGAACGCCTCCGTTCAGCCCTGTGCTTACCCGCCTTAGTCCACTTCTGTTCTTATTTTCCCAAAACCTCAGTTTTCAGGAAAAAAAAAAACAATAATCTCCCCTTCACGAAGGCTGGAGAAAGATGGATAAGTATTTTTTTCAATATTTTTTATTATTTGAGTAACCTCACAGCGTGGCCAAACGCACTGACGTGCAGGGCTTCCTCCTGCCCCTCGTTTCAGCAGGAGGGGTTGAACAACTCGCCCCTGGTGGCACGGAGCAAGAAGCACTGTCAGCCCTTCGGTGCCCTGTCACACGCTTCTCCTGCCTCCTGTTTTCGTTAATAAAGACGTTTTGGGGAAGCATTCCCGATTTTCTGCTATCTCTTTCATTTGCAGACATAGCTAAGATAAAAGAGGACTCCTGGAGCCTGCTTCAGATCGGGTGTGTCGGAGGCCTCTTGCACCACGGGGACTTCTTGAAAACAAAAACAAAATTGAAAGAAGAAATCCCACAGCTCAAGGAATTCGCTGCCTCCTTTATAGGAGCTTGGCAGGTCAAGTAAATTCCTCAGGTTGGATTTTCCAGTCTCTGCCTCGTTCTGCAGGATGTACGAACCCTCCTGTGAGGAGTGCAAGCGGCCGAAGCGCAGCGGGCCCCGCACGGGGAGAAATGTCCCCAAAGGGCCTGGGAGCCCCTGGAGATGCTCTGGGGGTTTGGCCGGGTTCTAGAACGGGATCTGCAAAACAAAGCTGGGACAACGGTGAGAATGAAATCAGATCAGGGTCGTGGTTTCTGCAGAGGTAACCCTGGTGGGGGTAAGCCCCCTATGTTGAACCTTTGGGACCCCACAGGGGACATAAGACCCCCAATAGGGGCTATGAGACCCCTGTAGGGGATAGGAGACCCCTCAATGGGGTTATGGGACCCCAATAAGGGCCATGGGACCCCTAGAGGGGATAGGAGACCCTCCAACAGGGGCTATGGGACCCTTATAGGGGACACGAGACCCCCCAGTAGGAGATGTGGGACCCCAATAGGGGACACAAGACCCTCAATAGGGTCTATGAGACCCCCTCAATAGGGTTATGGGACCCTTATAGGGGACACGAGTCCCCCAGTAGGGGATGTGGGACCCCAACAGGGGCTATGGGACCCTTATAGGGGACACAAGACCCCCCAATAGGGGATGTGGGACCCTCATAGGGGACACAGGACCCCCAATATGGACTATGGGACCCCTATAGGGGATGTGAGACCCCACAACGGGGTTATGGGACCCCAGTAAGGGCCATGGGACCCTTATAGGGGACATGAGACCCCCCCAGTAGGGGATATGGGACCCCAGTAGGGTCTATGGGACCCTATAAGGGGACACAAGACCCCCAATAGGGGCTATAGGACCCCTATAGGGGCCACCAGACCCCAAAAGGGGCTCTGGGACCCCCCCTTACCCCGCTCCCCTCCCCCCGTAGCCCCTCCCCCCGGGAAGGAGGCGGGGCTTCCCCTGGAGGACCTCCCCCCCTGCGCACTCTATGGTAAGCTGAGCGCGGCGGGCCGGCCGCTCTACCCTCCCACCCCCCCCCGATCCCACCGCTGCTCTCTATGGTGCGGGGCGGGGCGGTCACGTGGGCCGGAAGGAACCGAGCGGCGGCGGCGGCGGCGGCGCCTCAATGGAGCGGGGCCGGCGGGGGGGCGGTGAGCGCCGGGACCGGGACCGGGACCGGGACCGAGGGGTCGGGAACCGGGACTGGAGGGCGGAGAAGAGGCCGCAGCCCTCTGGGGAACGGGAAAAGCCCGGGCCCGCTTCATACCGGGGCTCCCCTGCGCGCCTCGCGCGGGCCTGGCCCCCCCCTCACAGCCCCCGGGCCTCCCCCTCAGCCCCCTCAGCCCGGGCCCGCCTCAAGGAGCAGCGGGGCTGGGGGGCTCGGAGGTGGTTTCCCCTGTCCCCTTAGTGCCCCCCCCGGGCCCTGGGAGGGATGAGGGGGCTCAGGCTGTGGGCCCCCGGGCCTGCTGGGGGTCTGTGGGGGCCTTTGGATGCGGTAGGGGGGCTATGGGAGCACGGCTGTACTCCCAGCCGGGGGCTCTACCCCACTAGGAGGGGGCTCTGGTCCTGTGTGAGGGGCTCTGCCTGCATAAGGGAGGCTTTCTGGCTCTTTTCCCCCTCACCGTTTTGATTTCAGCGCTGTTTTGGTTTGGTGGGGGAGAGTGAATGCTAGAAAGGCGAAAATGTGCGGTGTGTTAGTGTGGGGAGGCCTGGTGCAGGTTTCTGCCGTTGTCGTTTCTCTTTTTCCCCCCCCACGATTGAAATAAGGTCGGGGTTTTACACCTAGAACTGCAGAGGTGAAGTGTTGTGGGACTGAGGAGGTTCAGTGAGCTCCCAGCCTCTGGTGAGTTAACCAAGGCAGCGTGCCCTGTGTTGCCGTGCAGCAGGTGAGCTGCAGGTCAGCCTAAAAAATCCCCAACGTCCCGCTGACCTCCTGGCACGCAGCTGGGTGCTGAGGGAGCCCGGTGCTGGTGTTGGCCGGCCGAGTGCTGACTGCAGTCAGGAACCTGCCCTGAGCAGCTTGGGCCCGCTTTGTGAGCAGCAGCCTCTCCAAACACCTAAAAACCGACCCTGAAACGGAATTGAACAACTCCTGTACCAGCAGCAGAGTTCCCAGGGAGAAGTTCCAGCATCCACGTGGCTCTCTGCATCCTTACTGCTCGTCAGGAGAGGTTTGGTTCGGACGTGGAGCGTCACAGATCAGCCGCTGGTCTGAGGCTGCCGCTGTTTTACAGCAAAACAGCCGCTGTGTGCTTTTAGGTCCGTTGCTGAGGGGTAATGCTCAGTGAGTGCAGCTCAGCTCTCTGCTTTTCACACTCTCTTCCTCTGTCTTTTGAAGCTCGCTGACTGCCACACAGCCCAGCAGGCTTCTCCTGCTTTATTTCAGCCAGCGAGCCCGAAAGCAGCCGGAAAGTTGCCTGGAGAGCTGACAGGAGCAGGCAGCGCCCCTCTGCTGTGTCTCGTGGCGCTCGGTTCCTCTCCCTTAGCACCCACGAAGGGAGCAGAGCCCTTCCCTGGAGCCGCTGGGGGAGGCTTCCCGTGGGAGCTGCTCTCTGCAGGGCGAGCGGATTTGTGGGGACAGCTTTTAGGTTCGGAGCTGCAGGATTCAGCCGAGCTGCTCGTTTCTAGGGCCGGTGCTTTGCGAATTCTGCTGCCTTTTGCTGTTGTAAACATCTTAATAGGTTGCATGTGCCGGGGGCCTGCGCGGCGTGACTGGCTCTTCGTAAACAATCGTCTTGACAGGAGCTTGTGCCTGGAATCCCGAGGCTTTGGGAGAGGATTCAGCCCCGCTTCCTGAGGACGATCTGCAGCGACGCTCGGCCCCGCAGCGCTGCGTTTCGGTACTGGGCCGCCCTCTGCCTGCCTCCCTCCCTCTTTCCTACAACGCTTTCCTCTCAGGGTGGCTTCAGGCATCCTTCTGGGGCAGCTGCAGGAGTCAAAGCGCGAATAATCATCCCCAGAGCAGCGGCTGGGGCAGGTTTGCTGCTGCTGAGGTGTGTTTCCAGCAGGGTGCTGGCAGCTGGACCCGGCCTTGTGCTTCAGGAGCTGCCCCAGAGCTCCCAAATTCCTGGGGAGGAGGCCGGGGGATGGCTTTGTCTGCCGGGGAATGCGGTGGGCGTTGCTGCCACCAGCCTGTAACTGACTCTGCCTCCCCCGCCTCGGAGCCTTTGAAATTGGACACAAATCGCCAAAAAGTCCCGTGGCAAGAAGAGGTGGAGCAGCTGAAGGGAGGCAGGAAGCGTGTCCCGGGGGCCAGGAGCCTCTTCCTAAGCCTGAGCAGCTCAAAGCCAAGCGAGAGAGAGAGAAGTGGAGCCCTCTGGACGTTCCCAGTGCCTGCTGGAAGACGATCCCATTCATTAATTTGGGATGGGTGGCTTCTCTTATGTTTTTTTTTTTCCGAGGCATTGTGCGTGGCTCGCCGCGGAATGGCACAGGCAGCTCGGGGGCTGAATTCTTCTCGGGACAGTCAGAGCTGTGCTGCTCCTTCTGCCAGGCAGCAGCTCGGGTTCTGCACCTGGATTTGGTCTGGAGGTGTTTAGAGCTGGAATTTAAATGGATTCAGGCGTGGGCCCCTGTTCTTAAATGCTTCGAGGAGGGGCTCCAATGGTCTGAGAAAGCTGCGTGCCCTAAATCATTAACTCGGTGTCCACCTGCCCTGATGGGCTCTGCGGGCTGCTAGGTGGCATTTTGGCTGTTCCTAATGGGATTTCTGCCCAGTGGGGGAAACGCAGGGCTTGTTTGGGACTCTGGCTGTCTGCCAGGAGCCGAGTTTCTCTGTGCTCACAGCCTGGGTCCTGGCTTTGACACAGAGCCAGTCCCGTGCCAGTCAGCCTGATGAGAGGTCGGGTGGGGTTGTTTGAAGTGGGTTTTGGGGATGGCTCCACGGCTCTGGGACACACGGGAGGGGGTAGGTGAGGAAAAGGGATTTTAAAAGGCCCTCAGCAATGTCCTGGTGGCTTGAGTCAGGTCTTGCCAAGGCCCTGAGACGTGAGCTAATGAGGAATGTTGCGCTGAGCTGAGCTAATCGTGTGCTCAGCCACCTGCACGGCGCTTTTATAGGACCTGGAGTTGATTTTGGAAGTATCTCAAGAGTGCTGCGTGTCCTGTGGGTCAGTGCTGAAGAGCTTGTGGTGGTCAGAAATTCAGAACGGTCCTTGAGGAACCGGAATTCCTGGGGACTGAACGGCTGCTGCTGACCTTGCTCCTGGGCACCAGTGGTTCCGTCCTTGTGCTCGCAGGGGGAGCAGCCAGTGCCTGATTCAGAGGAAAAAACGTTGGGATTTGGGCAAAGATCCCAATGAGGGGAGGATGGAAATGCTGTCCTGAGTCACGCTGCTGTCCCTGGGTGTTTCTGACCGAGGTGCTTGGGCTGGGTCCGTGCTGAGAGCAGAGCTCGGGATGGCTCCTGGGTGGTGGCAGAGCCCAGCTCTGCCCGTTCCCTCCCAGAGCCTTCTGATCACTCTGCTTGGGGAGGGGAAAGGGAAACGAAAACGAAACGAGGCTTCCTGCTGGCTTCCTGGGGCTCGTGTCTCTTCTGTGGGGTGACTTCTAGAGGCTGTCCTTTTCAGGAGCAAAGCCGGTGAGTCAAAATAAGCCTGGGAGTGCCCGTAGGTGTCAGGGGGACGGACGGGTAACCAAATAGCCCCAAAACGTGATGACCACTCCGTCAAATACGATGCAACCTCTCCCTGCTGCTTGCTGCAGGTCATTTTAGCCCGGAGGGACCCGCCGGCCACCTCTCCAAGGAGCCCTTTACCCACCTACCAGCAGCAGGTAGGAAATGTTGGGGGCTCAGCGTGTTGAGTTTGGGAAACAGGCAGCAGTGCTGCTGCCCGGGAGCCTTCCCTTCTCTCCCTGCTGCTGCCGTGCTGTGCTCTGATGCAATTTGAGGAAGCTGACAGCAGCAGCGTGGTGGGTAGGCAGGAAAGGCAGCTCTTTCTGCAGGAAACCAGCAGCGCGGGGCGTTTCGTGCTTCCCCTGCTGCTGGGATTTCCAGCTGCAGCTGACCAGGACTGGCAGGATCCTTCAGCAGCAACTTGGCTGGCAAAACCAGCTCGTGTCCCCTCTTCGACTGCGATGACCAAGGGAGAGGCACACAGATTGCAGCCTGGAGGCAGTCGTGTCCTTAGCAAATGGTCTGAATTCAGTCTGGGTGATCTCGTAGCTGTTGTGGTTCTCGTAATCTTGCACGTGCAAAGGATTCGTTTCCTTTGGGCTGAGTTTTGGGCCGTTGTGGTCTCCTGGGTCTGTGTGAGCGTGGAGCTGGAGAATTGATGCGCGGTGCTTCTTTGCTGGCTTTTTACTGGTCAGTTGGTAATTCGTTCTGCCCTTGTGAGCTGTAATAGGCTCAGAAAAGAAAAACGCTGGCTGTGGAGCAGCTCTAGACCTGACCACGGGCTGGTTTTGCTGCTGTCAGTTCTCACAAAGCAAAGCCTTTGTGCTGGGCAGCTGGAGGTGCACAGCATCTTCTGAAACAGAGCCTGATCCTGGCTGAGGAGCACTTTTTGTTTGATGTCCCTTGGCTCTGGGCTGGACTCATGCCGTGTCTCAGCTCTCAGGCTGCCATTTAAGACCCCCCCCTGCTTGCAGCTTATTTTAGCATCTTCTTTCTGTTCTCACAGTTATGCCACAGCAGACATGTGGAGAGAGATGGTGTCACATCCCAGCCCTGCAAAGTTTTCCAGGGCTTTTCATGCGAAAGCTCTACCAGCTCCTGGCACGGCTCAGCACGAAGGGAGGTGACAAGGGATGGAGTGGGAATGGGAACATCCTAGGCAGGTATTGCAGTGAGACACTTCTTAACGTGCAGGCACAGCTTCTGGCCACCTCCAGTGACCTCTGGAATTATGACAGGAGCAGATGCTTGGCGTGTCTCCAAAAAAAAAAAGGGGCTGCAGTAAATGGAACGTGACCTGGGAAGGCATTCGGTATGGAAGTCCCCAATTCTGGGCTGTTTGACACCTGCACGCTGCAGAAGAATGGCTGGAGGCAAACTTTGAAGCCAGCACTTCTGAAAGGACTGCGCGGGCTGACACAGAAACCTTTGTTCCCTTTTGCTGAGGTGGGCTGCTGCAGAGCGCTGCTTTTCTCTTCTGTGCCGCCTCAAGGTCAAGTCTCGGCTTTTACTGTCGGCAGCGCTGTGAGATGAGGTGAGGTGTCCTCTGCAGCCTTCACCCAGCCTTGAATGCAGAATTTCACGTGAGAGCTTCAGGTCACCGTTTGAAAAGATATAAGTTAAAATCCCCTTGAACTTCCCGTGTTTGCTGCTGGTGCATTTTGGTTTTGTAGCCTTTTAGCTGGCCGTAAGCAGCAGCCTCAAACTCCTTTATTTCCCGGTTTACTCCCCAATAAAAAACTGGGCTGAGATGGTAACCCGAAGATGTGCACGCGACTCGTTAAATAACTGCTTGAAAGGTTGCCCTTCGTTCGCTTTGTTCTCTTACACCTTTTGAAAGCAACACTTGGGCTTCCTTAAAAAAGGAAAGAAGAAAGGATAAAGACTACTGAGGGTTTGGAGAGGAAACGCAGCGTCCGTTCTCCTGGAGAGAGCTCTGTGAAGTGTGAGTGCTGGAGAAGCACTCTCCTGTGTATCCCGGGGCACGCAGGTCGCTTCTTGTCTTCTGTTCTGCCTGGCCTCTGGGCTGATGGGGAAGAGGAGGCAGCTGCAATTAACATCAGGCAGTGGCAGGAACGTGGAGCACCTGGCAGTCCGCGGAGACAGCTGTCAGGGGCCTTAATAACGGTGCTGCTCGTTAGGAAGAGCCTCACCCGCCTTGGGTTGGGGTACACGTGAGCTCAGGGCAAAGAAACCAGAAGTAAGGCTTGCTCTGGAAGTGGCAGAGCTGCAAATCACGTGGCTGCACGCGCTCTTCTGTTTATCCCTGCCCTGAGCCCACAAAATCAGAACAAAACAGTGCTTCAGAACGGTTCGGGGGAGAACACAGGTGGGAAACCTGGGTGGGTTTCTCTCCTCTTGTACTTGGTGCTAATCGCTTTTCAGGAGTTACAGCTGAGTTATACTTTCACCTTAATGAAAGGACAAACACAGATGAGGTTGTTCAGATGCCTCGTGCTGTACAAAATGCTTCCTGCAAGTCTTAAAAAGGGAAAACCTGAGTGATTTGTACCCAAGTCATCCCAAAGCGTGCCCTCTTGCTGCCTGTAGGCTGATCAGTTCCCTGGAGCGTTGACACGTGGAAGCAGCCCATACCTTGCTGCTCCTTAACCTCGCTTGTCCCAGTGTCTTACAGCCTGTTCTTGCTGACACCACGGACTGAGAAGTGACCAAAAAGCGGAGCAGCGGTCGGATCCCTGCAGTGCCACGCTTCTGGCCTTGTTCCAGTCACGAGCAGGCTTTAGTAAAGCTGGGCAGCCCCGTGCTAGCGCTCGTGGCTTGCTTTTTGTCAATGAAGTGATAACGAAGCACTCTGCAGTTATCAAAGGAGCCTGCATCAATGGCATGCGTGGTGAAAAGGGCACACGGCTGCCTTTGATGTATGATTCACAGCGCGCCTTTATTCCTCGGGAAGAGAGGGCGAGGAGTTGAAAACTTGCAAGAGATCACTGGAAGTTGTGATTACTGCCAGAGGAGCTCGGAGGCTGCCTGTCCCTCTTGTCCATCTTAACGACGTTCCAGTCTGGGGCGCTGCTTCTGAAGTCACTGCCTTTCCCAGAGGTTTTCTTGCACGTGCAGGGGGGTGACCGTGAGTAGGAGCAGCCCCCAGCACACACAGAGCCCTTGGAAACGTCTCCCTGTGATGCTTGACAAGAGGTCGGGCTGCTTCGTTTCACTTCTGGTGCATTTCGTGGCTTTGTTACTTCATTTTTAGGGCTGAGCCTTAGCTTGTCACGAGCCATGCATTATTGAAGCAGCTTCTCTTTGTCTTAGCTGCTTGAAACGAGGCAGGAATTCACCTTGCTCGCAGGCTACCAGGAGACAACGTGTGCTGCCTGCAGGCAGGAGGTAGGAACTGGTGCTCTGCTGCAACACAGGTGAGCAGCAGCGGTGGTGCTAAAACACGCAGCGACTCCTTGCTGCTGACATCTCTTCCATGGTGCTCTTTTTTTTTTTTTTTTTTTTTTTTTTTTACCCACATTTAGTTGGGATTTCAATTCCAGCCTCTCCTGCAGTGCTTTCTGTCTGGCCCCGTTGCCTTGAACCAGGAGAGAGCGCTCACTTTGTGCCTAGTCCCATCCTGGGGATGTGGGAGTTGGAGATCTAAATGCTGTGAGTGGGAAAAACCACACTCCAACATTTCTCCCCTCCACTGTGGCTTTAAATCCCAGCCCCAGCTGAGGATGCTCGTCACGGCACAAACGGAAGACGGAGGGAGCACGGTTGAGTTCTGCTCCAATTCCTGCCATCCAGAAACTTCTGCATACACGGGGACTTGAAATATATGCACAGCACCGCCGCCTGCTATTTTTAGGGCAGGCTAAAAATACCCGACGTGGTGCTTGCGGGGATTTGGAGCGGGTTTGGGAATTCACGTGTAAGCGAGCTGCCTGCACCTGGGACCTGCTTCACCTCCTGGCAGCAGCTTTGCCAGCTTGGAGCCGGTGGCTGCGGGGTTTGTATGTCTGTGTGTGTGTGGTTAGCTTGGAAATGGGTGTGAACAGGCAGCCCGAGACCTGTGTTCAGAGCGGGGTTACCCCTACGTCCCCCATAGTCTCTGATTTTTCCGGTAGCTGTTCCGTTAATGCCGGTTTTCCCTCCCAAGTTGCTGTAGGAAAAACCTTAACGGAGAGGATTTGATCTCCTGCTCGGTGAAATACCTCGGGCGTGCGGCGTCCTGAGGCCGTGGAGCGATGTGGGAAGCAGAGGGGTGATTTTGTGCACTGCATCTCCAGCCTGATGCTGTATCGTGCCGTCTGCAGGTGACCTCCAAGTCACAATAAGGGTTTTGTGTCACCCCGTTACTTTTCTGGGGCTCGAATCTCTGCAGTTTGCTGTGCTGTAGTGCTGGTGGGAGATTTTGGGAAGGAAACCCAGCTCGTGTGCTGCTTCAGGTCGCTTTCATTTAAAATTATTGTTGCATTCAGTCCTAGTCTGCATCGTGAAGAAGCTGATGGCTGTGTCGGAGCTCACTTACAGGTGGCCTTATTCTGTACCTAAAAATAGGCATAAAAATCACCGAGGTAGCGTGGGTAGCAGCTTTCCATCTGCCTCTTTTGCTTTTTATTGTGTTGTTTATGTAGGGCAAGACCCCAGGGTGGCTTTGATCTTGTTACTTCACGGTCTTGGCAGCCTGGTGCTAGAAACACGACCAAACTTCGTATTCATGCCACTGGATGGAACTGGCCCGTGCTTATAGATATTTGTTTAAACTCCAGTCCTCTATTGCCTATTGACAAAACGAACTGCTGGCTTGCTGGAACCGTGCTTTCTACCCCCCAAGCAGAGCTTTATTAAGATGCCTGGGTTTGTATGGGCTCTGTTTTGAAAGAGAGAAGTGGTACGTAGCCAGCTCTTCCCAGGCTTGGCCTTTATTTTATTTTTTGATGTTGCTTTGGCTGTGTATTGTGGCTAGTGCTGTTCCGTGAGCCTCTCGGTGGTGTGCAAGCACCTTTCTCTTGTACTGGGGGGAGCAGTTTGTTATCCCAAGCTCTTTGTGGGCCTCTTTCTTGATGTCCAAGTTCCTTTCCAGGTAACTGGAGCTGCCTGGGGGGAGAGCATTGCCCTTGGGTGTGGGCAGAGCACCAGTGGAGCTGTTTGGGAGATGTTTTTGCTGACTGTGCCAAGCGTTTGTGGTGCTGACCAGCCCACACGTACTGACCTCTGCTAACTCATCGCATGCCCCTGCAGGGGAAAAACATCCCAGCCACTGAGCTTTGCTCAGAGCCGAGCCGAGCAGACACCTGGCTAGCCTCTGTCTGCCCCGTTTGGTGCTGCAGGGGCTGATTTGTGGCATTCACGACCAGGCTCGTCCCTCCCCAGCCAGTCTCGGAGCAATCCTTTGCCATTTGACAGGTTGAGTGTTGTTTTTTTGCCTGCCAAACCATTGTTTCGTCTAGCTTAAGCCGGGGTGAGGCTCTACAGGGTTTGCTGACTGCTACGAGGAGCATTTTGGGGGACCAGCAGGTGGAAATGGTTGGTGTGGATGCACCCGCCTGGATCTGAAGAGCCTGGGTGCTATTCCTGGCCCTGCTTCATGACCTTGGCCGCGCTGTTCCTCTCAGCGCTTCCATTTCTCCATCTCCTAAATGGCAGGAACAATATTGATCTTGTTTTCTCAAGTGCTTGGAGGGCTACGGAAAGGAAAACGCTGTGCGGGGCCGCGTGGTGGCTAGCCACAAGCACCAGGGAAATGGAACGATAACAACGTGGATGTGCCCTCGTAAAAAGGACGCTGTTTTCACCAAGGATGCTCACAATTAGCCAGCCCCTCAGCTGCCACTCCAGCACCTGTCTGCAGGGAGGGAGAGCAGCACTTTGGTGCCGTTCTGGCAGCTGAAGTGCTGTTCTGAGTGACCTCGCTTGTAATAAGGCAGAAGCTGAAGAGCCTTGTGGAAACAGCCCCCAAACCTTGTTTTTTTGAAGGCTTTTCAAGGCATCAATACGTCCATGATGTTTTTGGGGCTGCTTGCTGAAGCCAGAATCCTGCCCTACAAATGGGAATGCACTGCTTCCCTGCTCGTTTATCCTATTACCTGTGGTGTGAGGCTTTGGGACTGTGTCTGTGCGTGCTGGAGACCTGCGGGTTCCCACCAAGATGCCCAAGTCTCAGCACTGCCTTGCAGTGAGCTTTGCCTTTTTTTCACAGATGCTTTTGTATGATTATGCATTTTTATTTCCATGATTTTACAGTGCATTAAAATATTTTGAGGCTGGTGATGAGTAGCTCCCGGTGTGTGTACGGGATATACGTGTTTAAGTTCCCGGAGTCTATCCGAACAGATTTCTTCATCTGCTGTGCTAGCTGCAAATGGCGTTCCCTGCAGAGAAGGTTAAGTGGAATTATTGAGGAGGAATTTGTGCTGCTCGTGTGTGCTAGCAGACAGGATTTTATAGCAGACCACCATTTTCTTTCAGCTTAGGCGTTGGTAAATAATGCAGACACCTCTACGCTCTAACAATAAGGCAAATATTTCCCATTAAAAAGACCTTTCTCGTTGCAGTGATCAAACTGCTTGGAGTTCACGTGTACTCAGCTGTTCTGTGATAGAGGGAGCTGGCAGGGCATAGAAGGGAAACCAGGTGTTGAGGTTGTGGTGATTCCTCAGGGCTGATCCTGCCCCGGAGCCTTCTGCCAGCACGTGGAGCCGATCTGGGAGCAGGTGGGGTGGCAGAGCAATCCCAAAAGCTGACCCGTGAAGGAACTTGAGCCCTGTTGGGTGTCTAGTTGGAGAGCAGGTGGAATATCCTGGGATTTGCACCAAACCCCCAGGTCTGGCTGATAGGACCTCGATGCTGGTTGTGGGTGGCTGTCACGGGTGGCAGAGGTGGTGCTGGTGTCCTGGGGCAGCTCAGGCAAGTGGCTTTTGCTCCTCTTACCGGCAGAAATGCCCCTGGGGGGGTTTTGAGTTCTTGGAACCAGGAAAACAGCTCTGAGCACAAACACAGGGGCTGAGGCTGGCAGGGCAGAAGTGCCTCTCCCTTCCTCCTGTGGTCCCGGAGCTGTGAGCGCCTCCAAATTCTCCTCTGGGGGACTTTTCAGGACTAATTATGCTCGCTGGTCTTCCTGTCTTAACCCTCAGAAGAGGACCTGAGACGTGCCTTCCTTTGGGCATGGAAAACATCTCCTGAGAGCCACGAGAATCCCAGAAGGGATCTAGCAGGGGAAGCCCAGGGTGCCACCGTGTTTGCCTTACTGTTCTTCTCTTTTGTCTTCTAGTTCCTCGTTCCAGCCTACTTGCCATGCCTGGGCCTTGACACTTCTGGGAGCAGCTCTTTAAAATGGCAGAGAGAGGTGGAAATGAAGAAGTCATTCACTTAAACAGCTTCCGTAGTCACCGAGGGAAAGGTGAGCATTGATTTGTGTGCGTTTCCAAAGCTATCTCGGTACAGCTCTGCTTCCAAGCACTGGGAATAATAACCATTAAACTTGCAGGGGTGATGTTAACAGGAAGCTGCTCGTGGGCTGTTCTGCCTCGTGATACACCGCTCTGTTTTGTTTAATTTTCTGGAGGTAGCCACGAAGCCTCTCCTTTTACGCTGACGTGAAATATTTGGCTCTTGTCTTTCTGGTGTTGTACTGCCTTAAGGTAGATTGCGAACTTCTTGGGAACACCCAAGCCACGCAGAGGTATTTCAGCAGGTCTCAGGGACTCGTGATGTTCCACCTTCTTAAGAACCTCATTTATAAGAACCTGGTTTGGTTCCTAATAGGGCTGGATGCACTGTCACCCATTGCTTCGAGTAGAATTCAAAATGACGCTTTCTGTGTGTCTGAAGGGTAGATAAATAGGTAGATAAATGCTCCAAGTTGGTGGATGCTTTAAGCTCTTGAGTGAAGTGGTTGTGTGCTGGTTTGCTGCAGGGTTACAGAAACGTAAACCAAAATGTTGTGTTAAATCCTAGGGAAGGTGTGGTTGTTTGCTGCTGTTGCAGTACAGAAACCCTCTGCTTCTGCCTGGCATGTTTTTCCCGAGTTCCAGCAGCTTTGCTCAGTAGCATCTTTATTTCCCTCCTGACAAACCTTGAGGCTTGTCATCCAGTAGCAGGATATCATCTGCACTCACAGCCAGGGGCCCTATCTCAGGCTGGCACAAGGTCCTCCCACAAAGTCACTCTCAGAAGGCACCGAATCGCACCTGGAGCCTTATCTGCCTGCTACAACATACTGTGCATCAATAAAAGAAAATGCACAGCCCCTGAGATACTGAATGTTCAGGATTCCTCTCCAAAAAGTAGGAAGAAGTCTACATGAGTTAGTCAGAATCGTTTCTGCAGCAGCTTGACTCGTGCTCACGTTTAGGGTAGAAGACTTTCTGTGCAGGACCACTTCATGCACATGCCGTTGTGGTCTCTCGAGCTGTGGTTTGTGCAAGGTTTTTGCTCAGAGGGCTGAGGGACGTAGCAGTGGCTGTGGCAGTACGTTGCAGAGGAACCAGGGACCTTTGTGTGCTTCTTCCTTGCTGCTGCAATGACAACGTGGAGATGGCTTTTCCACGTGTTCCAGCACTTGTGCTGTGTCACTTGCAAGCAGCTAACTGTACTGACTTTGCTGCAGACTGGATAAACCGCAGGGATGACGGTCTTATCACGATATCAGATTCCTCGGATGAAGAATTACCTTTGTTGTTGGAAACGTCAGCAGAACAGCAGCACGAAGAAGATGATGATGATGTGGTTATCTTGGCAGAGGTAATTTTTCACTCTTGTACGTGTTGCTGCTTTATTCATGGCCTTTGTAACCACCTCCTGTGCAAATATCTGATGCGTTCCTTCGAGAGTCCTGCCTAGTTGCAGTAATTTACTTAAGAGGCCTTAAATGAGTGTTGAAATGATGGAATTTTGCTGGGTTTGTGTATTTGTATTTTGGGCACAGGCAGGGAGAACTAGATTATTAGCTGTATCATAAAGTTATACGTTATGTAAGCTAGAGCCTTCTTTATCTATCCTTATCCAAAAAAAAGGACTTGTTATTTAGAATGCAGGTGTTCAAAACCTGCCCTGTTTAACCTTGCGTGCTTTATATCTGCTGTTTTGAATAGTTCAGTTGGAAGGGGACCTTCAAAGATAATCTAGTCCAGACATAACTACCTCAGGGCTAACTGAAAGTTAAAGCCTTTTATTGAGGGCATTACCCAAATGCCTCCTGAATACTGACAGGTGGGGACATCAAGCACCTCTCTAGGAAGCCTGTTCGGGTGTTCAGAACGCTGGATTCTTGTTGGGCTGTTGCAGGCACCTGAATTTTTGCAGCTTTACAAAGCCAGCCTACTCGGTAAATCTCTTTCCTTGGGTGCAGGCAGTCACACAGAGGAGGGCCAAAGGCATTGGCTTAACCTTAGTACTTTATGTTGAATTTCAAATGTAAGCTGTGTTAAGAATATATTTCACTCTTCTGTTAAGATAACGAGAGTGATTGAGAAAATGGCTTGTAAAGGTAACTTTTCTGTTTCTTACTTGAAAACAGTATCGGAGAGTGTTCAAACTCTACTTGCATTCAGCAGCCTTAGCTTGCCAGAGGCAGGAGCAAGGCCAGAGATTAACATTTTGAGCTTTGGTTCTTGCTGTTGGTTAAAATGAATGAATTTGCTGAGATGCAAATGCACCATCCGTTAGCTCCTAATTTCCAGACTCTCATACCAGGAGTGTAATGGAGATTGGGGTGAGCTCTGGGAATTATTCCAGTGTGAAAGCCCTGTGTGTCCCCGATTGTGCCAAATATACACTTGGCACCTGGGGACAGGCTGAGGATGGTGTCCAGTGAAACAAAGGGTTGCAGTTTTATGCCTTATGCTCTTTGCTAGAACAGATTTTTCATCTCTTTCCCATCAGAAACGTGATTAGGTGCAAAAGACCATCTGGAGGAAGGATTCTGACAAGTAGAAAACTCCTACTTACTCTTGTCTGTCTTCTTTTTAGACCCCAAAGCATCAGCAGCTTGTGCGTCCCAATGTCATCAGGCCTGCTGCTCAGTGGCAGGGTGCAAACGCTGTGGGAGAAGGAGGATCCAAACGCACTGTAGGGCCCTTGAGGGGCACGTATCTGCAAGATGAGATGTCAGCTCTGCTCTGCCAGAAGGACCAGCGTGATTACAAGGTGGAGAGCAGCGCTGGACCAAGCAGGGATGAGAATGTGAACTTTGCCTTGCAGCAGCCTGGGCCATCTGAACAAAACGGCCCCAGGTTTGAACTTACGAATAACCTGGAGCCTGACCCAAGTTTGCTTCCAGCATTAAAGATGAGTCCACAGGTTGTCATCGATGAGGAAATCATTAATCTGGAGAAAGTAGACATACCACCGCAACAGGAGGAAAAAGTGGAAGCCCAGGGCTGGCAAGGAGAGGACTTGAAGCCAGAGCTCTTGCAAAATGCTGAAGGAACAGTTGCTGCACCCAGCACGGAGCAGGAGCTCCAGCAGAACGGCCGGCTGGATCGCTTCCAGCCCTCAGGAGGGGAGCCCCAGGCCCTTGTAAATGGTTGTGCTCCTCCGCAAGGGCAGCCTGAAGCAGACTCAGGATCTTCGAGGGTTTATGGAGAGGAGGCTCCTGGGCCGGCTTTCCCCAGACCGGAGCCGCAGCAGGATGGGATTCCTGGTCCTGCTTCACCCCAGCCAGCACACCCCCCAGAAGAAACGAGGGGGCAGCAGGCAGCAATAGACAACGAGCAGCCAGGCCCAGCGTTCCCGGCACAGGGCTCGCACGAACTCGGTTCTAGTGATGTGCCAGAACAGGGGGCTGCTGGGCAGGACCAAGACCTCACTGCGCTGCTCATCAGAGAGACAGTAAGTGCTCCCAGGCTTGTTTGCCTTCCATGTGTGTGTTATTTTCAGACAAGCTTTTCAAACAGATGCACCCCACTGTATCTGGACCAATCCCCTCTTCCCCCTGCCGAGTTCTTCCTCCCTATCCCATACCTGATTCTATTTGGAAAAGACATTGAGAAAATGTTCGTGTTATTTTCCAAGTAGCAATTTGACAAAATTCACTTTATTTCAGAGTAAGACCTTGTTGATCACTGACTTGCTTTAACAAATGGACAGGTAGAGATACTCCTGCATTGTCAGGGTTTTTTGACCAGCTCAGTCTTGCAAAACAAAATACTATAATGGTACAATCAATTGCAATACCTGGACGAAAACCCCATGAGAAAGCCAAGAGCACCCTTTACTGCTCTGTGTGGCTAAAGGTAGAAGAGTTTTCACAGACATGCAAGTAAAAGTTTGTTGTCATCTCTGATCTCATCGCTAGTGTCTGGGTGCTTTGAGTGGGTATATGCAGTGTGTTTTTCTTCCCCCTTCTTGCTTTGGAATGTTGTGTTTCAGCACCCAACCTGGAAGTCCTTAATCTTCTATCTAAAGGTAAATATTAGTTTTGCTTGTGGTGTAGATCCTGTGTGCCTCTCCTCTTTCCATCCACCCTGAATCACTTGTTAGGCCAGCTGCTCGTGACTGCTCATATCACTGCCCCCATTTTTCTTGTTGGTGTTCATCCTGTGGAGCAAGGAAAGCCAGCAACGTGCAGTATCCAGGTTGGATGGGTAGAAGGTGTCTCTTAAAACCCATTCTAGCCCCTGTCTTGGGAGCACGTTAGATAATTTCCTATATATTTCTGTCTTCGGTGCTGTTGCTAGGTTGTATCGCACAGCTCCTCTAATGCCTGTATAACCTTCATCTGTTCCTACTGCAGGAAGCAAGGTTCCCAGATGTGAAGAAGGAATATATTGAAGAGTTGATCAATGTCAAGAACTGCTATGACTTAAATGTGTAAGTATAAAGCTAAGAGCCAGAGTGTATCATAAAACAGGCTGGCTGCAGTCACGCTTCCATTTTCCTTCCTGCTAATAATGCTTTGAGCATATCCAGGCTGGGAGTCAGCACTATGCTGGCAGTGCCAGAGAGCATGGATTTTTTTTTGTTTGTTTGTTTCCCACCTCTTCATGCCCTTTTATGGCTCAAACTGACGCTGTTTTGGACTTGCTCATTTGATGTCATGATGATTTTTATCCCATTAACTTGACTGAATGGCAGTGGTGCTATTCAAGTTCCTCTCAAACCCCCTTTTGCAGATAAAAAAAAAAAAACGCAGTTAAGGGCTAGCAGGATTGGTTGCAGGTGTCTTCTGATGGACAGAGTTGGTCAAATTGAGCAGAAATCTGAGCCAAGAAGGGAAGTAAAAGCAATGGAAAATCATCCTGAGTACTGTTGCTTTCCCAATTGTACTAGCAGCTCAAGGATTCCTTAGTGTTAAGAATCATATTTGATGTTTTTGGGAGTTCACTTTAGAATCAATAGAGCAAAAAAAAATCATCAACCTTTGTTGATAAGTTGCATCATCACCCTCCCCTTTTGGGTAAAGCTTGCACAGCTGAAGAGTGAAAGATGGTGGGTGTTGGCACCAGCCAGCACCGAGGGGAGAGTGGTTTGAAGTAAATTACGTCTGCCTTGGGTCTGATGCTGGGTGGCCCCTCTCTCTGTCTCTCTGCAGCTGTCACTGTCTCAAACATGCTGAAACTAGTTATGAGATACAAGAATGAGGAATAGGTGTTGGTTGCCAGAGGTTTCATTTTGTCTCGTATGAATCCCGTGCCCTTTACAGTAAACTAAGGCACTAATTAAGCAGTACTCAAGCGTGTGAGGCTTTCAGTTACTTTATTGAAGCATAAATAAGGTAACTGGCAAGGAACTGAGCCTAATGTATAAAATAATAGATGGGATCACCCTTAGATTTCCTATTCTACTACTTTTGCCTGTGTAGTCAAGTCGTGCCTTCAGAGAAGGACTTCTTGGTTGGAAAATGATGAAGTTACAACTATCCTTGTCTTCTCAAAGTGCTTTCCCTGCAGCAGTGACATGTTCAGCTGTGCCTCAGAGCAATTGGTTATGCTGGAAATGAGGAGGACGGGAGGGCAGCAGCCAGTTCCTCGGGGTGATCGGGCTGTTGCAGCTGTGCCTAGCTGCTGCACCCTCGCACGGATTGTGTGAAAACCTCCTTATTGTATCCTGCAGGGCCTTAGTGAAGCCTGGTAGACGTAAATCCCAGTATCAGCTTCTCTAAGTCTTAATGTGTTCCTTCCCTTTCTGCTCCCGAAATCTCTTCTCTTCTATTGTGTGCCGCAGAGCCAGGGAGATGAAAAGGTGCTTACAGGCTTCCCCGCAGGCCATCCACAGTGCCTGCTCAGTGGTGCATTACGGACTTACTGGATGATAAAGATTTCTCCTCCATATTTTTATTCCTTTAACCAAACTATCTTTTGAATCGTCACTGCATCTTTTGTGTGAGCACAAACGAGTCAAAGCACTGGTCAGCCAGGCTGGCGGGGTCCCTTTGATCTCCACGGTGTGTCAAGCTGAATCAGGCTTGAAATATAAGAACTCGGGGTGGCTGGGTTTGGGCAGGGATGAGGCTTTTAGCTGCTTCTGTGTCCTGTGGTGCGGATATTAATGAACGGTGCCACAAGTGTGCGTGCGGTGCGTGCTGGGACCCACTTAACTAATTGTCAGACACCGAAGGTTAACACCTCCGAAAATCCCAAGCATTGAGGTGGCAACATGCAGGATGGATCAGATCTGCTCCGGCTGTGCCACAGCTGAAACCCTGGTGTTTGAGCTGCAGTGCTCGGAGCTCCTTGAAGTTTCTGTTTTGTCGGATTAGAATAGATGGCCTTGACAAAAGGGGGAGCTGGTAAACGCTCGGCCCGAGATATTTTGTTGTTTTCCAAAATGATAGTCTTAAAAACTTTCAACCCATGCGAAAGATAAGATGTGAGAGCTCCTCTTAGCAGGGTATCATCTATTCAGCTTTTGTGTGCAGAAGCATTCACACTCGGTCAAAAGCTTCTGGCTGGGTATGTCAATACCTGATTAAACAAAAAGAAATGCCTCTGCTTTGAATGTGAAAGCAGGGCTAAAGTAATCACGCCTTGATGGTGGGTTAATGCTGCAAGCCAGTTCGGATTTCTTAATTAGGGACTGATTTCTGACATCAGGAATGTAAATTAGCAGCAATTATGTCTTTGCTGCAACCTAGCACCTTCTCATTCAAAAAGTTTCACAAATGTTAATTGCTCCTCGGAGCTCCTTTCAGGAGGATATGATTCTAGAGCTGGGGAAACTGAGGATCAGCTTCTGGTACTCGACCTGTGGAGCACAGCTGGTTGGTGGCAGTTGAGAATAAGCTGTGAAAGGCAGGTTCAGATCGCCTACAGCAAGCTTCCCCCTTCTAAAGGGCCTCAGAGGTGTTTGTGGGGTATTCTGCAACTACTTGCTGCAGTCAGAAGCTGCAATGCTCAGCTGAGCTACCTGACAAAGTTATGACTGTTTGCAATAGGACCTCAGGCATGCTGCATTTAGCCTAGTATGTAATTTTCCAAGTATTTTTAGTAATTTTTTCTAAATGCTTTTTCCCCTTAGAGCAGTTTTCAGGCTGAGTTGGACAATGGCAGTGTGATTTCAAGCTCTACTACAATGAAACCCGTGTTCAGAGTACACAGCTTAAGTAAACAGCATTCAACATGTCTCTGCCTCTGCTGCATTGTGAAAGCAGATAAAGACTGGAGGCTCTAATTCAAATTTGAAGCAGTAATCTTCTGACCAGGAAGACATCAACCTGTCACATTTTTTATAGGGGTTTGTGTGCTTGTCTTTCCATAGCTGGTTTTGTGTTAGCCACAGTAGATGTCAGCTGTTACAATTAATGCTGCTCTGCTGTGATTGTTCCTTCTTGTGTAGTCCTGACAATGTTAATTCCACAGCGGCAGAACGTTAGCACACCTTGGTGCTTAGTTGTGAAAGATGAGAGGTAGATAGCCTGAGGAAGTATCACTTCACGTGGTTTTAGCTGTGGATGTGAGTGGGAAGTAAGCCCAGTTGTTCCCTGCTGGCATGGAGAGATTTGGGCTGGTTAGTAGCTCACCCATACAAGCTCCTCTTATGTAAACATAATTGTTGAAAGAAGTCTATTTGCTTTTCCTTCTGCAGCCACACAGCTGATCATTTTTAATTCTCAGTCATTTATTTTCCATTCGCTCTAGCCTGAGACCTCTCTTGGTTCTTGCAGGGCAAGCTGTGACTTGCCTGCCCAGCCTTTTAATTAGAGGATGCTAAAAATTTGACAAGTGAGGAATGAGCCTGAGCTCCCAGAACCTGAAGTAACTGTATTTATCTTTTCAGACTTTGCAACTTTCTTCTGGAAAACCCAGATTACCCAAAGAAGGAAGGCAGAATGGTTTTAAATCCCAGCAGCAGCCTGCTTGCCAGCCAAGACGAGACAAAGGCAAGTGAGAGTGACCTTATCCACAGCGTGCTTCCCGTCAAATCAGTCCAATCTGAACTCATCTTGGGGCATATGGGTCTATTAGTGCATACTTGCGGAGTGCCTAACAGAGCCATGCTTTGTTAGGAGGCCTCTAGGTGCAATTAAGATAGTGTTAAATAACAATAGGTAGTTGCTTGCAAAATCACGTAGAGGTTTTGGTGTTGTGCAGCTGCCTTTTGTCTGCTCTTCTGCCTTCAGCGAGACCCCCTGGCTTGCCTGCCCATCAGCCACCTGCTGTCTGCAGTGTTCGTTGTGGTAACTGGTGTAAGAACTCCTTGGTCATTCTGTCGCATGAAGTAGATTTGGCCCTCAAGTCTATCTTGGGTGACCTTTAGGCATTGATTTTTAGTCTCTTAACTGCAAGTCTATTAACTGCAAGTCTGCATACAGTTACTTGATTTTATTAACTGATTTTAAAGCCCATTCTCCTTTTTTTTTTTTTTTTTCTTCATTTGAACTGCTTTGAGTATGTTGAGATGGCTGCGTGTGGACTACCTTCTCTTTTGCATTTTCTTCTTAGGTGCCTAAAGTGGACTACTTCGACTTTTCCAAGCTTGCTCCACTTGATCAGCGGTGCTTTATTCAGGCAGCTGACCTCCTTATGGCGGACTTCAAAATGCTGAGCAGCCAAGACATTAAGTGGGCACTACATGAACTCAAGGGACACTATGCAATCACACGAAAGGTTCTCCTCTTCAAATCCCTATTCTTTCATAGAGCTACCTCCCATATCTGTGGAGAGCAGTGTGAAGTCTTCTGCTGTACTGTGCCATCTGCCTGTGTGTGTGTGTAGATGTGCTTTGTTCTTAGGATCTTCTTTTCCTTTCAAGAAGTGTTTGCTCATTTAGTAGAGACTTGCAGAATTTATTGGCCAGACAGAATGCTGCAGGAAGTTCTCACTCTTCTGTAACAGGAGAATTGAGGAAGCACTGGCTACTTGATGATAGGTGATGCGTTGAACTCAGAAGTGTTCCTGTACTTTGCTGAAGTGGGGGTATAATTGCCAATAAAGCCAAGACATTTAACTAAGTCTTAAAACATTTAACTGCTGCCATTAGTTTTTAACTGACTGCATGTAATTAAAGAGAAACCCATGTCTCACTGTCCTGTTTAATTATATGTGTGAAATGAATCATATATTGCTCATAAAAGTTTTACTGTAATGGAGCAGCAAAGAAACTTGTTCTTAAGCATCAACAAACTAAATATGAATGTGGTTTCAAGCTTTTGACTCGGAGCTACTCTTCTGATACGCTTTTCTTGCTTGAGCTTCTCCCTCCACTGTTCCACAGTTCTAAAATCTAAATCAAAAATACCATGCCTCTTCGTTTGATAGAACTGAACAAAATCAGATTCTAGCTCTAGGCCTTCTGAAAAGAAGCTCCTTTTAAAAACATAAAAGGAAAAATATCAGCTCTGTTGCATCAGAGTGGACACCGGCTGTATTAGAGTTAATAGCAGAGGTGTTGTGAAGCATCATTCAGCTCTGCGTGGTGACAATTTTGTTTTTATGGAATGATTGGTGGACAAAGGGAAGAGGTATTCATGCCTCCATGGGGTGCTTGGCTTTCCTGTTTTAGATCAGTCCTGTGTGTGTTTGTGCAGTGCGTTGATGTGAAGTATGTGCTTCTGCTTTCTTCCAAAGAACAGAAGGGGTTTAAGTCTGCATGTTGTTGGTTGTTTTTTTTTTTAGGCCTTTTCAGATGCCATCAAAAAATGGCAGGAGCTGTCTCCAGAAACCAGTGGGAAACGAAAAAGAAGAAAAGAAATGAATCAGTATTCATATATAGATTTCAAATTTGAGCAAGGTAAATAACAAGCAGTGTGTGTTGTGCTGTCTGTGTAGTTATTGTAAGCAGAACTAGATTACGCTAGAAAGTACTGTCCTTGAAAAGGGATATTGTCCCAGAATAGCTATGTTTGTCACTGTCTGGTATCTTATTTTGGAGACGTGCTTCATTAGTATCTCTGCTTGGTACAGTTCTGAGGCCTTGAAGTTATGCAGCTGGTGGTGTGTAGAGGAGGAAGGATTTAAGCTTTTTTCTTGCTGCTTCATCCTGCCTCATATAGTGCCTGTAACTGTGCTTTAGGTGATGTGAAAATTGAGAAGCGGATGTTCTTCCTGGAGAACAAGAGACGACACTGGAGAACCTATGACAAGCTCTCGCTTCTTCCACCAGTGCTGCTGGAGCAGGAATTCTATGAGCAAAAAGTTAAAGAGATGGCAGAGGTGAGTGGGAGGAGCTGCTTCAGTTTTGTGGTGCAAACAACTTCAACTGTTGCAGAGATCTTGGCCCCGAACATGGGAATTTGCCTCTTCCAGCAACTCAAATGCTGAACAAAATTTTGAATAACTTAGTACCTTTGTCCCTTTACTGCCTGTTAACGTTTATGACTTTTTCCAGGTGACTTATTTTTGAAAGAAAAAAAGGCAAGCACAGGGTTTCAGATTTACTTACATTAAAGCTGGCAATTTTGTTATTGAAAACCTTCCATGTGTCTGCTAATGTTAATTTATAGCCCATGATAAAACACCTTACTGGACTCCTTTTAACCGCGTAGTAATAAAAGCTATATTAATGACTTCTTTCCTCTAATTGTTAGCAGGCTTCTCTGCTGCTTTAGGGCTTGTAATTGCAGCTCATGTTGGTGGCTAATAATGACCAGGCCCGGGGCAGTCTGTCCACTCACTCTGCTTTGCAGAAGCTGGCAGTCTGGTCTCTCCAGAACAACTTGTCCCTTGCTGAGGACTGCGTGTTTCAAAGCAGAACCCAGCAACACCTGCTGGCGTGTTGTCTTCATAGACCGAGGGATGACTAAATTCACTCCTCTGCACCTACAGGCCTTTTATAAAGCAGCTTCTTGAAGACCAGCATCTCTTAAGCAGTTGAATAGTACCTCCTTGTAAAAACAATGTTCCTTGGGGCTTTCTCTGGAGGTGCCTGTTGAGTAAGCTCTTTTCTGCCCATAGGAACCTGAATGAGCAGCCCTCATGATGTAGAATTTGGTTGTTCTTGCTGCCTTGGCTTCTCCCATCTGTTTTAGCTGAATCATAAATAGCTTGAAGGACTGGAAGCATGGGGCTGAGTGATGTTGAAAGCAGACAGTGCACCTTTTGTGGTGGGCTGTAAGTTGTGAGATAATGTAAAAGAGTTTAGAGGCTGGAAAATTGCTTTATCCACTCTGTAAATACAGATGCACGTCTCTTTTCCAGCATGCAGACTTCCTCCTTGCTCTGCAGATGAATGAGGAGCAGTATCAGAAGGTCAGTATCCATAACATCGTCCCTGGAGTTCAGCTTCTGCAACAGATGCTGTTTTGCACTTACCACTTCAGACTTTCCTGGCTTCTGGAAGGGAGCTTTTCTGAAGGGCTGCATTTGCACTGTGCTGCTTTTGCTGAGCAGGCAAAACCTGCATAGTGTGCATTGGCTGGCTTTTAGAAAAGGTAGACAAAAGCTGAGTGCAGCAAGACAGTATTGATGCACGTAACGATCTGTAGGAATTCGGTCAGCTTGTGTCTTTACTGGCCACAACAAACATTGTAATAGAATAGCACCAGGTTTGCTCTTGCTACCACCGTTATGGCTGTTTAAAACAGATTTGTTGTTCTTGGAGCTCTGCCAGTGGAAAAGGCCTTTCTCATTTGCAGAAAGGACTCTTAAAAAAAAAAAAACAAAAAAACAAAAAACAACAGGTCTTTCCCTTTAAATGATGAGAAAATGTAAAGATCAGTTCAGCAGCTGTGGATTACATTTTTCCTTCTGATGGCTGTTTCTCTTCAAACTTTGGAGAAGACACGGGACCCTTGAAGAAGTGGGCATGCTTATTCGTAACGGTGGCAAGCTTCCCCACCCCTGCAGTGAAGGGGCCAAGACAGGGTCTCTGCAGGCAGCTGGGTAAATGTTCCTTTAGAGGGCAACAGATTTGAAGCTTGGTTTTTCCCACGTGAATGGCATGTGCTCTGCAGCTTCCCCAGCCCAAGATGCTTCTATGCCTGCGAGCTAAGAATTATCTAAATACCAAGCTCTCGAGCATTTTGGAATCTGTTAAGCAGGATATGTAGATATTAAGTTACTTAAAGCTGAGTTCCTGGTTTTGCTTAGTGGGTTTTGACCACTGAGTAGGATATCTGCTGGAATGATGTACATCTGTGGCTATTTTTTTTATAATTAACGCTGGCACTGTTTATGGCTTGCCGTTATATGTGCCCGCATCGCTGCGTTTTATTTGCAGCAGAGTGTGTTGGTATGTTGCTCTCGGTATTGATTTGTATTTATTTATTTTTTGCTGTAGCTAACACCTCTGTTTATGGCTGCAGGATGGTCAGATGATAGAGTGCCGCTGCTGTTACGGGGAGTTTGCGTTTGAAGAGCTCACTCAGTGTGCAGATGGTCACTTATTCTGCAAGGAGTGCCTAATTAAATATGCTCAGGAGGCAGTCTTTGGCTCTGGGAAGGTAAGAATTTCCCAATTGGATGAGGGGAAAATGGATGAATTGCTGTTGGGAGATCACATTGCTGTTTGCATAGTTTTGTTGCTTAAACCAGATGTAACTGCACTTCCCAAGAAGTATTTGAATGGAATTGTCTTGAAATCCAAATCCAACAAGTCAGTCTCACCGAGTGAACAGCCGACGACTTCACAATGGATTTTTTGTTGAGTAGGTTTCTGGTTTTGCTGACCTCAGTCTTCTCTGTTCCATACTTAGCAATTTTTAATGGATTATTAGAAAAAAACTTTTTACAGTGTTCATAATAACTTAGACTCATCTGGTTTTGATTTAATGCTTAATAAACCAGTGATAAGTCTGCACAGAGAATGTGTTCTCATCTCTGACTCAGCCAGTCTCTTCATAGCTAAAGAATGTTTGTCCTTCATGAGTTCCTTGCAATCCCAACCCAATTTGGGGGTTGGTTTCTCAATGGTACTAGTAACCCTAATCCCATTTAGAGGTGCTGCTGTTCCTAGGACACAATTACTGGGGGTGGTCCAAATGGCAAAGGAGCAGCAGTTAACAGTGTCCTGGTACTTAGCTGAGCTACAAATGAATTATTGACTGCTCTGAGGTGTGCGTGCTCCTTTGCCTCGGGTATGATAATCAAACTGTAGGATGCTTTTGTACTCTGGCATCTATATTTCATGTGAAGATAAACCAGACAGCTTTTATATGACTGTATTGACAGGAATGTAATGTGCTGTTCAGAGTGCTGGTTCTCAGTGGAGACCACACAGAAATAACAGGCTACTGTGCAGTCACAGCAGGTCTGGTGCTTGTGGACTGTGATCCCAGCTATCAGCAAGCATCTTCATGTCCAGAGCTCGTTAATTAGCCACATTCTTACCATAGTAAGCCCGTTTTCTGGCCATTATCTACTGATTTATGCCCTATTATCTCTAAGGAAGGCTCTGCTCTGGTTTACTTGCAAATGTTCTAGGTACTAACTCCTGTTCTGTCACTACCATCAGACTGAAACTGAGCTCTCTTCTTCCAACCGCAGTCAGAGCTCAGCTGCATGGAGGGCAGTTGCATGTGTTCATTCCCCACCAGCGAGCTGGAGAAGGTGCTTCCAGAGAACATCCTCTGCAAATACTACGAGAGGAAAGCGGAGGAGGAGGTGGCTGCTGCCTGTGCAGATGAGCTTGTCAGGTAAGTGCCCAGTGCAAGACGCAGGCTGTGCTTACTGTTGTGCAAAATTAACCCCCCAAACCCTGAACATGCACCAGACGAGGGGTAGGTAGCTTTTAAAGAGCTGCCTTATCATTTCAGGCTTCAGACTGTTTTTATTCAGCTTGGTCTGCCTTTGACTAGGAGCGGATTAAAATTCAATAGAGCCGTCTCCCCCAAGACTTGCTTGCTAGCTCTGTGCTGATCCTCTAAATTACGTGGTCTAAAGTAGTGCTGAGCGTATAATATTTTGATTGCAAACAGGGAAGTGATCGAAGAAAAATGAGCAAAAAGACAGCAGTCAGCACATCCTGGCGGCAGACGTTTGGTTGGCATCTTTCTTAACAACCACATAGCTGTTTGACTAAATTCACTTCCAGTGGAGATTTGTTTGGCATTATGCATGAACAGCACCTTCTTTTGGGCTGCAGGTGTCCGTTCTGTAACTTCCCAGCTCTCCTGGACAACGACGTGAAGCGGTTCAGCTGTCCTAATCCCCGCTGCAGAAAGGTAATGGGGTGGCACTTGCCCCTTGGTCTCTTCTAGAGTGTTAGGCAGCAGGGCTGGAACACAGCTCGTGCTTCCTTAGTACCAGATGAATGAGGATCTAAAGCGACTGCATGGGACAGTGATACAGGTATTTTGCTGGATCTGTTGATGTTCTATAAAACTGTGTAGCTGGTGACTTGTATTTCAGGGCACTGTTGATGCAGACAACAGTATCCCTTTCATGTAGCAGACTTGGAAGATACTAAAAAAGCGTCTAAAAAAGCTCTAGGGAGCTGTCATGCATATACAGAACTTTTTAGGTGAACAGGGAATGAGCATAAAGTCCAATTGTAATCCTTTGTGTAATGAAATAATGAAAATTCTGGTGAATGACCTGAAACAACCCTGTGTACTGTCCTTAGCATCTTACATTTTTGTTTTATGCCATCATTTGAATACGGTTTTGGTTGGAAGGGACAAAAACTTAGTTGAATGCATCCATTCAAAGGGCAGATTTTTTTTTTTGTGCTTCTATCAAAAGCTGCTATTAGCCATAACAGAACAATCACCAGGTTGAGTGGGGGTACAGAGTGGGGGAAACTCGCTGCTGCTGCTACTTCTGCACATTCTGTTCTGGGGGAAAACAGAAATGTAGAAATGTGTTTTCTCAGTTTCCTTAATATATGCAGAGCCTCGCTCACATCTGGTGCCAGCGAGCTGAGGCCAACACAGTATCAGCATTAAGAGCTGGAGCTGGGAGGCATCTTGCGTAACTGTAGCCACAGCGATGAATTCTCCTGCAGTATTGAGAGCTGCCCATCCACCAGCAGAGATTTCTGCTCATCACAGAAATTCCTCTCGAGTGCATTAACCGTATGCTTGTAGCTGCTGTAGCTTTGGGTTCTCATCAGTGATTCCACCATTGGCCTTATTGAGGAAAGTAACAGGCAGTCCTAATCTTTTGTGTGCAGAAAGTGAAGTTGCCAGCAGTGAACTTTCCATTTCTTAGTGAAAAATTAGCATATGGGGGGGGGAGCTGCTTAAAGACACACATTTTAGGTCTCGGATATCCAGATAATGTTTTGCTAACATCCCTCTCTAGCATTTGGGTAAGAAATCCAATTGTGGTCATCCAGACTTCAGGAGCAAGGAGCTCTGCTAGTCACTAGGTGGCACTGTTGATTCATGTGTTAAATCATTTTTTTTTCCTTAATCTGTTTGTGCAAAACCCAAGCTGTTTTCGAAATGCACATATGTCAGCACCACCGAACAAAACTCAGGCTCGGAAAAACATGAATGTTTCAGTATGCAAAAAGAATGGAAGTCTTTTTCCTAAATCATGTAATGTGGTACAGTAACTGATAAGAGAGGTCAGTGCTGATGTGTTCCTTTCCTTCTGGTTTGCTGTCTCATTTCCTTCCTAGCGTGCTGTCTGTTCCCCCTTCCCTGGGGTTGCAGCATTCCAGTGGGCTGGATTTCTGGTTTCCTGGACAGCTTGTGTTGATTCATTAGCTGAAAATCTGCTGAGTAGCTCAGTGCTCTTCTTAGAAGTCTGAACGGGTTGAGGATTCGAAAGCGAGGATGAAGAATTGGGATAGCAGGATGTGGTGGTGTCTCATGGCAGCCCCTGCAGTGCTTCTCATTCCCTGCTATCTTGTCTCTTCCCAGAACGAAGAATTTCAGTTAATGCTCTTGCTTTCAGGAAACTGTTGCCCTGAGGGAGGAAAGGACCGGATTAGCCTTTCCTCAATGGGAGCACTACAGAGGTTGGAGAGGATGCGCTGGCTTTGCTAGCAGTGCCTCTGGCAGGCTGTGGTGGTGATGACTGATCCTGGAAGGAGTCCCTCTCTGGTTGGAAGGACTGTGCTTGCACAGCTGAACCTAAAGCGAGGGGAAGTATAGAAAGCGAAAGGTCAAAATGTGCCGGTCTTGAAGCCTCGAGGCTCCTAAGGGGAGTTGAGAGGAGCAGCAGATGGTGGTCCTGAGTTTCTGTGCTCCATCACCTTGCTCCTTTGTCTTGCTTAAAGGGTTCATGTTCATACTCTGCCTTTCCTTCAAATCTTGCAGAGAGGTTGATTCATATTTGGATCTGATATGGCCATACTGTAAAATAAGTGGTGGAAACCGGTTGGAAGCCTTCATTTTTTGGCTGTGGATGTGTGTTGGGCTCAGTAGATCATCTCTAGATGTACCCAGGTTACTCCCCATGCATCTCACCTATGGTCTGCTGTAGTTCCAGTCCTTTGCACCTTGCAGGGACCGGAGTGTGGCTGGCTGTAACCCCAGCAATGGGCAGAGCTCCAGAGGCTGCCTGTGACCGACCGAATGCACCCGGCGTGGCTCCAGTGAGGTGACCAGGGCTTGAATCTTAACATCACCAACTGCAGGGCGGAGGAAGAGCTTAATTAGTCAGGAAGAATTGCTCCAGCTACCCCCTGAATGCATTCCCCTGGGTATTTGCAGTCTGAGCTGATGTGGGATGGAGTCAGCGTTCGCTCAGCAGCCTGCCATGAGACCTGTTGGAGACCTGTTGGAGCTTCGAGGCTTTGCTCTGCACCGAGCTGCTCGCAGCGTGTTCCCAGGAGGCCTGCAGGCACTCAGCCAGGCTGCCAGCAGCAGGCAGGTTTGCTGCCCAGCTCGGTCAGCCTCCGTCTTGCCCCGTGCGAGGTGAATTTCTCATCCCTCCTGGGGCGTGTTTCTCCTCCCCGCGTTCCCACAGAGCGATTCTGGGAGCACTACAGCAGACACATGTTGCTCCTTGGCTTCTTAAGCACTGGGCTTGCACTTTTTGCATGCTGGGGGAAGCAGAGCAAAGGAAGTCCTTTCTTTCCGCTCTGCCTCCCTCCTCCCAACATCCTATATTGTTCGGGGAAGCCTTTTGTTCCCAGGCTGCTCGCCGCCGCTATCCGATGCGGCTGGGGGGGTGCCAGCCTCCTCTCTTTGCAGTCTCAGCACAAAGCACTGCAGGGCTTTCAGCCAGCCAGGAGATGGGGAGGTGAAAGCTGCTGTTGCCATGGAAATCCTGCATGCATGGAGCAGCGCTGTCCCTCCGGGCGAGGAGAGCTCCAAACCCACACCAGTCGCTTCATCCCCTGGCAGGAACCTGCAGCCACAGTGCAGGGACTTGCATTTCCAGCTCTTTTCCTTAAAACTCCTTTTCATCCTTTTTATGCCTTAGGATTTCTGTTCCTTTGAGTCGGCTGCTTCAGTGCAGGCGGGATGTGAAGGAGTGGTTACGTGTGGCTGCGTGGTGCTAAATTGCATGGCCCTCGGACCGGGCAGCTGCCACCCCCGTTCTCAGGGCTCCTCGGTGCATCTGCTAATGAGGCTGGGTTTAGGGAATGAGTTTGCCTGCTGGGGGTCTGAACTGTGCTGGAAAAAGGAGCTGATGAGCCTGTGTCAGGTGGATAAACTCCATGCCTTGCCTCTTTGTCTTCAGGATGGGCTCTGGCCGCAGCAGTCCTCGTGTGTGCTTCTCATTTGCAGCACTAAGGCATGGTGGTAAGAGGGGACTTGTTCCGAAGCTGCTAATACCCTGCAGGATTGATTTCAAGGTGCTTGCTAGGAACAGATGCACCCAGCTGCTTTTACCCTTCATTTTCTGTTGGAAGCAAGACAGGTTGGAGCTTGTACAGAGCTCTGCCTAGCGAGCGATGCCTGAACACGGCTTTTCCTAGCAGGGTGCTAACACTGCATCCACAGCCTGTGCTAATAAGCCACGGTGCGTGGTTTGCAACAGCTTGGATGCCAGTGTGGCCTTCCTGGCTGAAACACGAAATCGTGGTAGAAAAAACTGCAGATGGAAAGCTGCAGGAGCAGCTTTTGGGGCGTGCTGCAGGGCCTGCGATCTCCAAACCTGGTGCGGGACCAGGGCACGCAGCTCTGCCTCGCTCGGGGGAGGAGATAAGGAGGCAGCCCCAGCCACCTCTGAGCCAGTTCGGAGTGTTTTATAGGGTGCAAGGGAAATGTTTGTGTAATCGAGTCCCCGGCAGCTGGGGATGTGCTGGGGGTGACATATCCTTCCAGGGATGTCATCCAGCACATACCACAGCGCGATTACTTATGTGCTAGAGGCTGGGCTCTTGCTGCCCTGCCCAGCTCCAAACACGCTGTGGTTTTAGGCTCAGGCACTATCACGATTTGTCACTGGGTGCGTGTGCAACATGGAAAAAAAAAATTAAAAAAATCCCTCTGGTTGGAGAAACTGAGCTTGTCCAAAATGTAGGATGTGCATATGGAGAATTACTTAATTCTCCTCGTTTTGCAACATGTTTTCCCAGCTGCTGAAGTCTGCTGTCTCGTTCAGCTTCCTGACAGCAGTGCAAACATTTTGAAGGTCCCGTGGTCCTGTCTCGTTCTCTGTTCAGACATTCTTATCGCTGTTCTCTGTGTGCTTTGCCTTGAGCCTGGTTATTTGGGTTTCGTTGTTACTTGTGACTTAGCCCCGCAGCTTTAGCGGAGAGCAGAGCCGGCAGGGGCATTTGCTTATGGCAAACCCCCGTCCTTTCTTTCTGTTGGCAGTGACCTCAAGGCCCAGCTCCTATGTTTAAGTTCCCATCCTCCTGTGTCTGTGCGAGTGTGGTTTAGCAGAATTTGTTGGGATGAGGAGGGAAGAGAGATGTGGTGCTGCTACTTGTCTTACTGCTGGGGCTTGGGAAGGGAGCACTCGTGCCTGCGTGTGCTTTTGCCTGGGAGCCTGTCACCCCCTTATCTCACCCAGGAAACGGGTCTAAGCTGTATTTTCAGGTCCCTGCCACCTTCCTCCTCAGCTCTGCAGGAAGAAATCTGCAGCTCCGGAGCTGCGAGCTTTCTCCCCCAGCTCGGTGCCTTCGCTGCGCCCTTTTTAAACAAGCGCCGCGCATGGGAACGCACTCCCCTCTTCTCGTCCTGCCAAAACCACAACAAATGGCAAGTTTCCGTCTGTCATCTCGGCGCTGAGGCGCTCGTGGCTGGGCAGGCGATTCATTTTTCTTCCATAAAAGGCCACTGAAACTCGTCTGCAGCGGCGGGGCTCAGCGCCGCAGCCGGCGAGCAGGGCGAGCGGCGATGCTATCGCCCGCAGCGCTGCGGCAGGAGCACTGCTCATTTCCCTGCCTCTTCCCAAAGGGATGGGCTGGAGGGGAGGGACCGAGGCCGAAGGTGGGGTGGAGGTGATCGTAAGAGGCAGATAACGCCCCGTTTGGCGTTTTCTTGCCAAGTCCTAAAGGAAGACAGATAACAGGAGGGCTGCTCCTGCTGCTGCAAAGCCTTAAAAGTACAGTCCCGAGCAGGAAGAGCGCGCGCGTGCTACCCCACGTGCTCGTCCCCGTGGGGCGTGTGGGGTCAAAGTTGCTTGGGGAGTGCTGAGAGTCAGGAGATCTCCTCATCCCGGGCCTTGTGCTGGGTGGTTCACTTACCTTTTAGGGGAGCTGTAGGGGAAAACAGGGGAAAGCCATGTGCCAGGGGCTCTCCTCGCTCCCCAGGTGCACGGTGCGTGCCTGCTTGCTGTGCTGGCAGCTTGCTCCCTGGCCGAAAGGGAGCCCCAAGAAGTAGTGACCAGGAGTGAATTGTCCCCCTTGCCACCCAGGGCAGCTCCCACAGCTTGCTTTTTGGTGCGTGCTTGGTCTGGGCCAGGAGCAGCTACAAAAATTGACTGATGCCATTGGTGGCTTGCTCCTGAATGCCATAATAATCAGCCTGAAATCGCTCCTTGCCTTGTGTGTACGCCTGCCATCCCTCCTGGGGACCTGTAGGAACGGGCTGTAGGTGTCAGGACAATTCCTCACCTGGAAGGAGGGTAGCAGCAGGCTGGCTTCTTGGCTGGGGGGGGCTGGAGAGGCTCCATCAGTGGGAGCTCAGGTGCTGCTGCACAAGGTCAAGCCCGTTTATGCTTTCCGTGGAAACGCTTCGTTTGATAAATGAGCCTGACGGAGGAGGAGAGGGTGAAGCCCAGCTTGGAAATGGACCTGAGGAAAGAGGTCAGCTTAAATGGGGTATCTGTCTCTGAAAGGAGAAGAAAAAAAAGTTGCTGAAAGCAAGAACTCAAACTAGTCTCTTTAAAAATAGACCGTGTAAGTCAGTGCAATTTCAAGCAACAAAGCTTGCTCCTGTCCTTGGCTTCTGCCTTATATAGCAATATCCACTCGGTGGAAAGGCGATTCTTCTCCTGGTCACCGACCAGTGAGCACCTCTCTGCCAGGTCCGTGAGCTGCCCTCCCTTCACAGCTCTGTCCTTTGCCAAGGAAAGGTTCGGAGGTAAGAAGCTGGGCGCTTCGTGCAGGACGAAAACTTGGGCCTCAGCTCTGTGCCCAGCAGTCACCTTGCCCTCTCTCCAAGGGCACAACCTGCAAAAATTTAGGTGAAAAAGAGCTGTGAGGGCTGTGATGGTCAGCGCAGGCAAGGTGGCAGTGTCCTTGGAGGTCAGTTGATGGACTCCAAGAGGAGTCAGGTAAGAGCACGCAGGGCAGGCGGTGCCTTGAGGGTGGCACCCTGCAGGCTGTCGTTGCTCTGGATAGAGCAGAGGCCCTGCTGCAGTCTGAGATTTGCTTCAAACCTTGCCTTTTCCTCCTAGGTTTACTTGAAAGAGGAAGGGAGCGGTGGTGTTAGTTCATTTCTTGTGGGAAACAAGAGAGGGAGCAGCTTAACACGATCACTCTAACACCAGGGAGAAAACCTAAAACCTCTGCATGGACCAGGGTGCTCAGATTGCTCGGGTTGATTTTTGGACAGTGAAGTAACTCGGCCTCTGCTGCTCGGGCCTGTCCTCACAACAGGTAACGGTGGTGCTGAGCTCCTGGGACGGAGGTGGGAGCTCAGCCCAGGTACCCTCCCCAGGACTCGATACAGAAGTCGGGATGAATTTAGGGTTAAAACTCTGCCAAGTGCTACTTGTATTCGCAGGGCATCTGAGCAGGGTTAAGGTTTTGCTGCTGCGGTGGAAATGGAGCTTGGAGAGGATGGAAAAAGGCTGTTCCCAAGCCAATTGAAAAACATTGTTCTGACCTTATTCAAGAAGCTACATCTTCCCTCTCTCTTTCCTCCCCCTCACATTCCTCTCATAGTAATCACTGATCTCTAACCTCAGCTTCGTCGGCCGCAGCTAACCACTTAAAACTGAAAACTAAAAACCCAACAGCAGCAAAAAAAAAAAAAAAAAAAAGGCTGCTTCTGCAACACACCTCGTCGTGTACCTGACTGCTTCCAGAGTTATCTCTGGAGGCCATGAGTCAGTGGTGAAGGTTTTGGATAGCTTTGTGGCAGGGCAGCTGATGCCTGCCTCTTCCTTTTGGGCCAGAGCACCACCAGGGTGGCTCAACCTGGGGTATGCAGCTCAGGGAGGTGTTTTTGCTTCTCCTTTCTGTTTGCACATAAACAGATTGCAGCAGATGACACAGTCACCAGACTTCCTGGGCTAACACAAGGCTGCTGCAGCCGATGTCCATTTTGGAGGCTGTCAGTTGAGTTTGTTGCCTAATTTGGTCACAGTGTGCTTGGGGCTGGCCTGCTTTCCTTTTTTTTTTTTTTTCTTTTTAAAGAAAACACTCGTCCTTTTCTATCATTGTCGTGGAGGGGAAGCTGTTTGTGTTGGAGAACCTCCTGCTCTTCTCACTTCCTCCGTGCAGAGGAAGCGATACTTGAATGGTGTCTTTCAAAAAGCCATGCAATGCTGAAGGTGATCTTTCCAGCCTTTTCCTTCTTTGCCACCCTTTCATGAGCTTTCAATAACCCTAGCTGGCCTTTTATCCCTCCTGAGTAGTCATTTGAGTTATTAATGCTGGAGGACTTTGGATTAGTTCTCTTACTGACAGAGGGAGCTGTATGTGCTGAATATAAAATAGTTAAATAATAACTGATAAGTTGATGTATTTGCAATACATGCTGTCAGGGGGAGATGACAAAGATGCAAACCCAGCCTTAGCTAATGGAAGGAGCACGTGTTTCCTCTCATTACCACTAACGAGAGGCCTGGCACCGTTTAGGACCCTGAAAATGCCAACCACTGGGGGAGAAGGAGCGCGACTGCTCTGCTGTGCTGCGTGGCCTTCACGAGTTAGCTGCTGCGTCATGAAAACTACAAGTTGCAGGGCCCTTTGGAAATTTCTGCTTTGCATCGAACCAAGGTCAGCCCAAACGAGCTGCCTGCCTGGCATGCAGGAGGCAGGTTGCCCTTCCATGGTCAGTGAGATGCTGGGCTGCCTACTGCAATCCAGCCCCTTGTTGTAGGTCCAGAGTACACGTAATAAAAAGCTTCAGCAGAGCCACAGGTTAAGGTACACCATGAGTATTGCTATAATCAGCCTTAAATGTTTGGCAGCGGATGGGCAGGCACGGGCTGGTCTCTTCAGAAGATCCCCTGGAGAGATGAACCTTCAGCATGCGTCAAGTGTTGGTAGCATTGACCTCTGAGACATTAGTAATGGAGAAACACGGGCGTAAAGTGGTGAGGCAGCAACTTTACAGGGGAAAGGGAAGGTGAAACAAGTTTTCTTCTTTTTTAGTAAAGATCTCCTCTGTGTGTCATTCGGCATTTGCATATCATCTGCTAATTAGGCAGGACTGACTCACCCACCATTTCCACCTGAAAGGCACGATGTGTTTTGAAGAACACAGTTGATAATCTCAGTAGGCCAGCACTTCTTCTCTTCCTCCTCCCTCCCCTCCCAGTGCCCCCCAAAATGCATTCCCGTCCTGCTTTTAACCTTCAAGCCTCTTTTCTTCTGCTCTCTCTCTGTTACTACTCCTGCATTATTAATGGGGCTCTCGCAATCCAGCCAGAACACTGACATTACTAATTACTACTTGTAGCAGAGGAGCGAGATAGAAACTGGGTCAGGAAATGTTGTCATCACAGTACGACAGTCTCAGAACTGCAGAGCAGAACTGTTCAATGAGCAGGTTTGAGTTGGAAACCTGTGACCTTGCTCCCTTGCTGCACGCCAGTGACCAGCTTGCGCACACACGAGTGTAAACGGACCTGTAATTTCCAGGAGCTGAGGGATGGAGTGAGTAAAACGTGTTGTGATCGTGCTTTGAGCATCACAAAATTCACGTGTGTGGTGCAGAGCCCCTTGTCCTGTCGGTGTCAGAGGGGGAGGAAGCATCAGTGGCTGCGTTTGTGTTTGCATTCAGCGGGAGCCTGCCTGTCACACTCGCTGCATTCAGGTTGTCCTTGGCAGCACCAAGGGCATCCTGCAGCAGCAAACAGCTCTCGTGCTCTGTAAGAGAATATGGCTGCTGTGAAATCAGAAGGAGAACGTTATTTGGGGGATGCAGCAATTAACCCACAAATACTGAGCTGTTGAAAACACGAGGAACAGCCTGGCTGTCCTGCTCCTGGCTGGTGGAGCTGGGCCGTGTCCCTCCCTTGGGCACAGCATCCACGTAGGAACCCAGCGTCCCCGGGAGGCATTGCTGCCTGCAGTTGTGCCGTCATGATAGCTTGCTCCTTGAGCGAGGGGTGAGAGTGAAAAGGGGAGTGCCACTTACTGCCAAACGGGTTGTCTCGGAGGGTAAGTGACAGCATAAAGGAAGCAATCTCCTTAAATTAATGCTTTCATTGCTCGCTCCTTTGAAGTAGTTAAAACAGCTAAATGTATGTCAGTAATAAAACACGAATACAACATTTTGTGCCTGCTGGCAGAAGAATGAAGTCCCTCTCCCCCAAAAGATCCTTTTAAAAAAAAATAAAAAAAATGAAGTCTAATCTTTCCCAGAACCATCACATTCCCCTTGCAGGATGGGAGGTTTGTGTAAGGCTGCTTGCCAAGCTTATACGAGCGAGCTGCTGCTGAGAGGCTGAGAGCTTGTCCCTGGGGGCCGTGGCTAACTCAAGGTGGCAAACTCCTTACCAGCCTCTTGGAGAGGAGGGAAGGAGCTGTGCATTTCTTCCTTCCCTGTGCTGCTGGTAGCAGCAAGCAGCTTTTCCTACATCCTTGCAGCATCCAGCACACGGCAGCCTGCTCTGGCTGTGAGTGTAGGTGCTGCTGCTTTTGGAAGAATCCAGGAGGCATCGAAGCAACTTGTGCAGTCCCTGCAACAAAAATTATCCTCCAGGCCTTCGGCGCCTGCCTGAGCCTTTTGTAAGGATGAGCAGTATTTAAAAGAGAGACTGGCTACTCTAATCTGTGCTCGGTGGGCTCAAAACTCTGTCCTGATGTGGCTGGCCAACTTTATTTTCCTAACTGACAATTGTACGTGTAGGGCTTTTAAATCCTGGCTCGTATTTTATCTGTGCTGTTGGTGGAGCTACCTTGAAGCGAGCCCAAAGCAGAGCTTTGCCAGTGCAGCTTTGGGTATTTCAGGAGGGCAGGCACTCCCTTCAAGTACAAGCTGATGAGGGGCACTGATTTCAACCACGTTTTTAATAAAGCCATTGTGGAGCTGAAGAGGTCTAAAGTTTACGACCCTGGTATTCTTTTTAAAAGGTAAGTACTGACTTGCCATAAAAATCAAGCATTGTCAGTAAAGCAAATGCTTTCTCTACCCAAAATTTTCATCTGCACGTATTTAATTAAAAGGTGACAGGGTTAATGAAGCTTTGAGTGCATGTGGCCTCATTCCCTGAATTTAATTTTCTTTAATTGCTCCAGAGATTGAAATTCCCAGCTATGGTCGTCCCCTAACATGTGAATTAAGGAGCTGGAAAGGAGCAATCTCACTCGGTGCCAGCCTCTTCCTCGTCTACTAATTTTTACTCTTTCACTGAAAGAGGATTAGATAAAAATCCCTTCCTTCCATCAGTGTTTTAGCTTCGTGGTGGAATTGGCTGATGTGAGAGCTGCTGCTACCTTGGGCACTGGGAAGGAGGTGAAAAGTGGGGTGTTCTTGCCAATTGTGTCACTTTTCCCTAAGATATTAGAGAAGATTGAGAGCAAGGAATTTTTTGTCTCTTCCCACCCTGATACCTGCCATCACGTTCAGCATCAGTGGGGTTAAGTTGACTGAACTGCGAAGCCAGAACCCGAATCAAACCAGCCTTCCTTAGCAGTCTTTAAAAAAAAAAAAGACATTTTTAAAGCACTGCAGGGTTTTAAAATAAAATTGGGGGAGGAAGGTTGTTTTGCAGTGGACTTCATGTTGGTTTGCAGGAGCTTTTGAAGAGTGGTTTTAGTGCCTAAGACCTCGGTGAGAGGTTTTGTGGTCCTCGTGTGCTAAGTGCTGTGCGAGCTCACGGTCCGAGCCCTGCAGAGCCAGACCAAGGGGAGCAGCGAGCGGTTTTGGGTTTTGCACAGCTTTGAGTCCTTCCGGAGCTTGAGGCTGTCCAAAATCTGTGGGAAAATGTAGCAGCACCCGCTTGGTCTGGTGGAGACTTGTCATAAGTGGCCGGCACGTGGTGCTGATAAGTACGTGAGGAGGTATTTGAGAGCTGTCAGGGCTTCCCGGTGAGAAGTGGGGGGCTGCTGGGGGGCTGTGCTGGGTAAGTTGGTGGTTGGGGTGTGTTTTGGGGCTGGAGGGTCATTTTGGATGAGCTGTGCTTTGTCCTCAGAAAGGATCGGGGCTCTCCCTTGCTGTGGGAAGGTGCCCCAGCATCAGAGGCAGGCAGTGGGTCGCCTTGGTACCCAAAACTCTGCTGGGATGCGTTTGGGGAGGCGGCACAGAGAGACACCCTCAAAGTGGGAGCTCCGACATGCCTCAATCAGCCGTGTCCATCGAATCTCTACCTAAACACATGAATCCATAAAGCAGCTGGAGTTAAAATCCTGAATTCCTTTCTGCTGTGCTTTAATCCTTCCTCCCTTCATCCCCCACTCAGCCTGTGCATCTTCAGACGGAGTCGGCGCAAATCCTTGCTCGAGCTCGCCCTTCTCCTGGCCTTAATCAAACCACCTTCCCCGCTACCTCCTAACTCCTCTCCTCTGCCCCGATGATTTAAGTGACCCCTGCCCTCCCAAATAACTCGGGGCCAGCTCGATGTGCTGAGGGCTAGGAAGGCCAGGGCTTGGCTTGTGCGCGGCCGCTCCTCCTGCTGCGGGCTCGGGGAGCAGAGGTGATGCTTAAGTGGTCTCGGCGCTGCTACCAGCGTAACCAGAGCAGCTGTTTTTCCCCGAGCCAGGGGAGCATTAATGGAATGCACCAGCCCCGGGCTGATGTAAAACATCGCCGCGCGTTTTGGGGATGAGGTCAGCGGCACGGCAAGCTGATGGGAGTTTAATGCCGAGCCTGCCTCTCCAAGCAGAGGGGTCAACCGAGAGAGCCGCGGCTAATGGAAGCGCGAGCGCACTTGTCATAAATCAGTGCCAAAAACCCCGAGCAGGCAGAGCTGCCTCCGTATCCCGCAGCCAGCGATGTTTCTGTAACTAGCCATTAGCTGTTCGGAGGCTGCCTGCCTCTCCGGGTGCTTTTAGTGTCAGTGCTTGACTTTAAAAGGGCCAAGGAGAGGCCGGGAGTGGAGGGCTTGAGGAAAGCTTTCCCCCCCGAGTGCTGGGAGAGCGCTGCTTCGGCGGCTTGTTCCGTGCGTTGGAGGGGCCCCGTAATTACTGCTGCCCATCCTGTTGGGAAGTGGAAGGAGGGTGGCTGAGAGCTTGTTTTAAACAAATCGTCCTGCTGGTAAGATGGGATCGGCTGCGAGGTTGCTAGGAGCTCCCAAGGCACGCAAGAAAGCGTCGAGGGGCCGGAAGCAAAGCGCACTTGGCACCGCTCAGGGATCATATGGCTCTTAAAAACAAACAAATCTTGTAAAAAAGTAAAGAGCAGCATTTTTCTAGACAATGAGAAGTCCGTTTGCCTTCCAGACCAAGCAGCATATTTCCCGTAAGGCTGGACGCTGCAACCTCCCGTTTGCCAACAAGATAAGATGGTTGTATTTGTGCAGTGATTTATCCTCTGCGAAGCTAATCTGAAAGAATGCTTTATTGCTCTATTTATTTTTTCAAAAGAGGCTTCTTTGACCTCCTTTTTTTTTATTATTTGTGTTGGAGGCATGCGTGCCTTTAAGCCAAATCTCAAAGCCCAGCTGAAATTGGGGTCTGTCTTCGGGGATGCTGCTGAAAACACCACATCCGTGGGCTGTTAGTGGCGAAGATGCCATTCAGAAAAGAGGTGAGCATCCCTCCCCGAGGCCTTTTCTGTAGTGAAAAGCCTCGCCACCGCGATACAGCCTCGTACAAACCAACAAAGCCGGTCGGCAGCTAGAGGGTTTTTCCTTTCTGGGCCCTCCTCAGAGGGCAGAGGTTAAAACAAAGCAGCTGCTCTCGTGGTGCCTGCGCTCCCCTGCTAAGAGGCAGTTGCTGTAAGAGGCCCTGCCCTGCAGAAGGAGGATGCTGCCTCCCGTTTGCAAGTGGTCTTTGGGGAGGGGGAAGGTCTGCAAGGGGTGATCCCGTGGAGAGAGAGAAGGGTTCTGGGGGTGTCAGCGCATTACCTTCACCCTGAAGCTTGTGTGTGCAATTACCCACGGAAGTGAGGGCTGGGAGCGCCTCGTTAGGGCACGCTGTCCCCAAAGAAGGGAAAGGATCGCGGCGATCGGAGCGGCCTGCTGCGAGAGGGATGGATCTCAGGTAGCTGCAAGCCGTGCCAGTTTGTTTGCTGGTAGCTGGCTCCTGCGACTATATTTAGTTTCTTCTCGCCTCCCAGGGCGAAGGCATTGAAACCTTGCTAGATATGGAGATAGGCACGCCACCAAGGAGCTCTAAACAGCAGCCTGCCAGCCTCCCCAGCTCTGCAGTTGTTGTTTTCAGGCTGGGTCCTCGCCGTTCCCGTGTTTGGGGTTGAGCTGTGCTGGCGAGGAGAGGCTGGCTAGATGAGGTTATGTGAACGAGGCTTGTTTTTGTAGCTGCTCCGTCTGCACTCGAAACCTGGTGTGTTTTTCAAGCGAAGCTTCCTAGGGAGTATTTGGTTATCCTGCAACTCCCGGCCCTTTGTGGCGTGTTTCAGGTGTGCAGAGCAAAGAGCAACCTGCAGGAGTCACCGGGTAACTCGGCGGCTTTGTACCACAAGCAGCTATTCAGATGCTTTCAGAGGCAGCTTTGTTTTACTGTGAGATCCCTGTCTTGAATAATTCTGACCTCCCTGTGTAATTAAATGAAGCGTTTTTATTTTTTTTTTTGCATCCTGGAACTTTATTTTGGTTGCAGCTGTTGTACGAGCTATAGATTTCGAGATTTGTGTCAGAAAACCATGACTTCAGACCGCTGGGATTTTTGTGGGTGGGTGAAAGTGATAACAGATTAATGAGTTTTGCTTAGCATCTCCATCTGCCAGACTAAACCACGTTCTGCACAGGAGACTTAACCCAGCTGTTTGAGCTGGTCCTCTAAAAGCAAAGCGCCATTTACTGAGTCAAAGCTGACCCCTAAGCGTGGCAAACAAGCACTGCTCTCGAAGTGGCCTTCTGCAAGTTAGTGCCTTGCACGTTATTACACTTGTTTTCCTTTTCCTGGTCTAATGTGATGAACTCTAATCATGCAAACGAGGAATAGCAACGACCACACGGAGAAACACAGGTGATTCCCTGAGGACTAGGCAGAAGCCCCGGATGCTCACCGAACACGTGGATCAGGTTCCTTGTCTACAGTTCAAACTCATTGCTGTGACACTTGCGATTGCCTTCCCTGTGCTTTACCCTCTGTAAGTAGATAAATTAAAAGACGTGGTGTGAAATCAGCTATCTCAGCCCCAGTGCGGATGACTTGTGGCAGAAGAAGGTGGCTGAGAAGCCCTGGCTGTGCACAGCCCCGTGTGTGAGCACAGACGTCCTCTCTCCAATTGCGCTGGGCTCCAAGCTCCGTCGTGCCGAGGGGCAGCCTGAAAGCCCAGCTGCGAGCAGAGCCAGGGCGAGGAATGAGATGACCAGATCAGGGGAAAGCTGCTGCGCATTAGTTGTGGCTGTTAGCTTCTCTATTCCCTCCTGTGAGCCTTGGAAGCTAAATGGGAATGAAGTAGTTGAGTACGAGACGTGTTAGCCTTCGCCTGCATCCTGTTACGCGTAGGGAGTTGCCGTGGCTAGATGCTGATCAGATGTTATTTTGATATTAGGCTTTATTCCTCAGCTTTTTTTTCTAGAAATGGGTATCTGTCATCTCCAGTGCCCTGAAATTATCTTCAAAAAGGCTGATATTAGTGTGCATGCGCTGCGTGTGCTCACACATGCCCGTACCCCTGCAGTTCCTGCACATTCTGCTCTGATTTCCTCGCTGCCCGTGGGATTGCCTGAACAACCCCTGCACCGAGGAGCCTGAAAGCACTGGGGAGTTGGAGGGTGTGGGGGAAAGGCTGCCTCGGCTGATTTGGGTATGGAAAACTGAAAGGTATTTACCCAATGCTTTGGTCGGGCTGTGCTTGTACGCAGTGCGTTGTGCAACGGTGCAGCTGCACCAAAACACGCTGAGGTCCTCTGCCTCGTCTCCCACATGGACTCGTTACAAAAACTTGTCGGGAAGCTGCAGAAGTCCCATGGGCTGGTTGTGTGTGGTATTCCAGGCTGCTTTCTGGTCAGAGTGCCTGTCTGGAGTATTGGGGGCCCTTCTCACTGCCTTCTACAGGCTTTATTGCAGATGCTAGCCCTGAAATTTGGATGGGGCAGTTCCTCTGAAGCACATCACGTCACCGTGGAGAAGTGAAGGGAAGCAAAGCAATTGCCAGGAAAGCTGCTGTAGTCCTTGGACTTGCATGCTGGGCCACGTGGAGTCAGAGAAAGGTCCATCTTTCTGGTTTGGCACCGTTATTGACACCAAGTGTTTTGTTCTGGTTCTTAGTTAAGGATGACAGGGAGCTAGAAGACACTTAAAGCGTACAAAAAACATCCTCCGAGGTGTAGAAATCCTGCCTTAAAGTAAGATGTTAAAGCTAACTGTCCAGAGAAATGCTGTGAGATCACTTGATGAGTCTGTAAACGTACCCAACAGGTAACAATCAGGTGGTATTCAAGGTCTGAAAGCCAAGCTGGGTGAAAACCTGTGCTTTGAGTCAGCCTGGAGCTCTGGGATCAACCTGAATACCTTGGTTGAGAAGGACCGAGGGAGATGTTAGAGTTGTAAATGGGATCTTTGATACCAGGCGTAGATGCTGGCATCTGACTCCCGAGTCTGATGGTTGCTCTTGGCTTCGTTCTGAGCTGCAATCTCTCGCTTTAACACCATCCCAGCCTGCAGCCCCAGCATTTCGAGCTGTGATTCAGCCAGGGTGTCCGGGCTCAGCCAGCCGAGGTGCGAACAGATGTGGCTGGATGACAGCCAAGGAGCCGGAGAGCTGCGAGAAGCGGCGGCCCCGATTCAGGAGGTAACAATCCCCTGGGGATCGTGCAGCGTTAATTAGCACTGCCGTGGGGGAGAAAACCCAGGAACCCGTGGGATTCAAAGGCCACAGGACAAGCTCAGAGAAAGAAAATGGACGGAGAGCGATTAGACAAAGCAGCAGCAGGGGTGCGGGATGCCTGCCCTCTCCGTGGGGCGTGCTGTGTCCTCCTGTGCTGGTCTAGATGGGCTGCTGATGTATGATGCCACGTTCAATCACATGGATTTTGCTGCTGGAGAAAATGACAACGTATTGATACTGAGGAATAAGAGATCCCTATGAAAAGGGCTGTAGGTAGTGGCTGTTTCTAGACCTCCACTTCTGGCCTGAGCTGTGCAAAACCAGCCTTCGTTTTGGGGTGGCGTTCTGTTAAACTGCTGCTGTTCTGGGCCAAAGGAGTCGTTTCTGTATGTGTATGCTGATAGGTAACACTATTAACACCAGATTCACTGATTTACTTTTTTTTTTTTTCCTGCTAGTAGATGTGGGCATGCAGGAAGGTCGTGCTCTGGATTCTTTGTGCAGTTTCGGTGTGGTTTTGTTTTTTTTGCAACTCTCCACTTCACGTTGACTACAAATGTTTATGCGTATACTTAGAAAAGGCAGGGCTGGAAATAAACTCCTCTTTGCAGCACTCCACCTCCTGCTTCATATTTTAAGAATCTCCATTCCATCGCAGTAATTTTCCAAGTGGATTAGCACAGGTCACCGAGGCATTCACATCAGGAAAACGCAGTGAGATGTTGCTGTCATCCTCGCAACCGCTCCAGCACTCCACCCCGCCGCTTATCAGCCCACACTTCAGTAATCCTAATAGCTGTGTCATAGCCAGATTAACAGAAAATCCAGGCAAATATTTATGGTTCCTTTTGAGGTACGTATTAGCGCAAGAATGCGAGGTGGGATAGATGCGTTATTCGGGGAGCCTGCAAACGTTGCTCACGTGGGCTGAAGAAGGGATCCTGCCAGGCTGGGGAAGCTGCTGCCAGCTTGGGGAAGGGGCAGCTGTGAGGTTAAACTATTTGTGAGCACGCAGGGCACTCTGTGTGCAGCATCCCCCAGGCAGGGACGGGGAAGAGGCAGCAGCCGTGGCTCTCGGGAGAAGGGAGAAGAAGAAGCAGAGTTGGAGTTGCTCTCGGTGCTCCGCCAGCATCACACAGCGCCTGGTGATGAGCACAGGAGGAGAAGCACAAAGGCAAAGCGAAGGAGGAGTAGCTCGAGGCTGGAAGACAGAGGAATGTGCAAGGTGTCATTTAGCCCTGAATGCCTGGGGAGGCGGTGTTAGCTGGGAGGTGATGGCTTTAATTTTAGGGAACGCTGGTTCCCTTTTTTTTGTTTTCTGTGGGGCCGTGCAGATTTCTGGACTTCAGGGATGATGCAGGCAGGCTAACGAGGTACAGATTCCTTCCCCCAGAGGAGCACAGCGAGTCCCAAGGGGATCGGGTGCCAGGCCCCAGCTAATGAGGAGGGTACTCAGCACTAATTAGAGCTGTGCACCTGGGGACTGCTGCTGAGCAAGGCCTGGTGAGGGGCGTGGAAGTCAGGCAGAGCCCAGTCTCCAAAGCTGAGAGAGAGAAAAAGAGCAAGGTCAAAGAGTTCTTTATGCCTTACAAAGCCACAGTCATTTCTAATTCAGGTAAATATTGCACACTTTTTTTTTTTCCAGAGGAGAAAGGAAGCAGCATTCCTTGTATTCTGTGTGTTTTTAGGGGTGATTTATTCTCAATCAGCTGCAGAGCTTTGACAGCAGAGGGAGCAAGCGAGCCTCAAATGCTTGCTTTCAACAAAACCCAGCAGCAAATAATCACAGCCTTTGCAAGAGGTAAATTAAAACCATCTACTGCTTGGGAAACATGCACAGCTCAGCATCTTCCCTCCATAAATATTTCCTTGCTGGTGAATCTCTGTAACCCCTTCGGAGCCCAGCTGCTGTGCTCTTCCCTGCTAGCAGTGAGCCTCCTCCTCGCCCTGTGCTCTGTGCCAGGCGGAGATTTGGGCTCGCTGAGAACAGCTCTGTGGCTCTGTTGGACCTTAGTGGCCCAAAAACTCAAGAAAGAGTTTGTGCAAAACCAGTCCAGCCTTTCTGCATGCCAGTGGAGAGGCTGTTGGTGCTAAAGCAGCAGCTTTTGGTAACTTCCTTGGCACTGCTCGTGCATCGCTTTTGCTGAAGTAATGTGGAAAAAAACGAGGGGGTCTCACTGTCTTCCGTCATTGCTCTTAAACATGAGTCTGCACGCACATCAGGAGCAGTAAGGTAGCTGAACGTGTGCTCTGTTCCTTTTTTAAACGTTTTGTGGTATCAATATTCACTCTCCGGGTATGGTTTTTCCCAGCCTGTTTGAGCAGCACTGCATTCTTTTCTACAAAGAGATGATTTGGGGCGTGTGCTCGGGGTTTCGCTCCAAGGAAGCTGAGAGCAAGCTGCCATAAGAGGGCTCCAGAGCCCTGTTCTTGCGTCTGCTCTTTTGTGGAGCAGTCTTCCCCTCTTTCTTTAACAGTACATCCAAGCTGCCTTAGCAAAAACCCCTTACACCTACCCTAAATTTTTCCCCCCACTGCTCAGATTTGTTACGAACCAGGCCTCTTCATCTTACCAGGTGTAGTAGAATGGAGCATAAAAATACCTTATTGCTAACAAACCTTGCTTCTTTGCCTGAATAGAGAAATTGGACCTAGCAAGACTCCTTCCTTTGTGCTGTCCTAACTACACCCACGTCGTGGGAGCTGCTGGCGTCTCGGGCATCCTCGCCCTGGCTACGAGTTAGGGGCGGCGTTGGTCTGCACATGATGTCTGGTACCCAGCACAGGAGCTCTGGGCAGGAGCTGTGTTGCCATGACGATGGAAATTGCAAGGGCTGGCTCTTGGGATGCTCGCCTCGTGGTTCTCAAAGGAGAAGAAGAGAGGTGGAGGAAAGCAGCAGCAGTGGCAACGCGGCGCGAGTTGTAGCTGCAGTAGGTGGCAATTACGAGCCCGATGTGGGGCCGTGGGTTGTAATCCCCAAATGTGCTTCCCCCTGGGGTAGGAACAACATGAAGAACACCGTGCAGGAGCCAGGCAGCGTGTGAGTAAGCACCCAGCCAGTCTTCCATGCAAATTTTTGGACGTGGAGCAATGAGTTCCAGTAATAGCTCGCTGCTGACTCGCAGCGCTGGAGATGTTATGAAAACGGGCGCTGATAGCGTGTTTACCCGGAAAGATCCAGCTGCCAGGCTGGGCCATGCAGCACGGGGCAGATGGCCTGCTATTTATGCTGCTGGCGTGCCTGGAGCAGATTCCTCCGTGTTGCCACTGTCTGGAGGGGAAAGGAAAAAAGGAAACGTCCCCTGGAAGCGGTAAGGACGTATTTCCCAGGCAGGACAGGCAGCTCCAGCACACCTAGTGTGCTTCGGGGGCTTTTTAGGCATCTCCTCCTTGGTCCTGTTCAAGTGGAACACTTCTGGTCCTGGCGTGGATTCTTGTGAAGGGATGAGTTTATTTTTAACCATGGCCAGCGTGAGGTATGTCTGCTTTGATCTGGCACCTGGCTGTAAGCTTGTCCCTTTTTAACGCAGACTCCCGAGACAGTAAGGCAGGCTCTTTTTAACCGTCCTTCTCCCAAAATTGTTCACCAGGAGACTAAACTTCCCCAGCTGCCTGTAATCAAGATGTGTGATGATTGCCCTGGTGAGGCAGCCTGTTGTGTCTTGTCAAGCACAAATAGAAATTCCAAGGAAGGATGGGATAATTAGAAGCAATCCAGCGACTCTTGTGACTGCATAAAAATAACAGGGCTTTTTAAGGATGGCTTATTTTTAGCAGCCTCATGTGAAAAAAAAGTTTTGTGGAGTCCTGTGGCAGAAGACAAATGAGGTATTGTACCTGCTTCTCTCTATTTTTCTCTCTCCCAGAGTATGATGTGTGCTGAGGATCTTGCTACATAAAGCCAACTGGCTCTGCAAGGCGTTGGGGTAGCTCACAGCCTGCTGCCTTTCTTACCAGCAGGGCGAGAAACACTTAGTGGGTCGTGAAGGTCTGATTTAAGGCAAATGTGGTTCGAACATTATGCCTAAAGAAACTTTGCAGCCTGCAGCCCTGCGACGTTGGACCCGATGATCTTGGGGTTGGACCCGATGATCTCCTGAGGTCCCTTCCAACCCCTGCAGTTCTGTGATTCTGTGATGTCTGTCTGACCCTTTAATTTTGCTATTTTATCACGTGTTGGAGAGGTTGACTCTCTTTCTGTTGACTCTCTTTCTTTGTAAGACGAATTATTTTCAGGCTCGTTCTAAAAAGCTGCTTTTCCGAGGGAGAGAGTCCAGACTGGCAGCCAAAAGTAGGAAGTCAAGTTTCAGTTGATTTTATAATATATCATTTAATACACAAATATCATTTGTGCATTCCTGGGAAATCAAGAAATAGTGGGTTTATATTAAAAAATAAAACTTTAAAAAAATGGAAGGGGGGGATTGACTGTAGAGTGGTCTCACCAGCAGCTCTGTAGCCACCGGACAGGGTCCAGCCAGCAACACCAAACCATTTTGCAAATGTGCCTTGATGTAGTGTGTGTTACCAGAGGTAAAGCTGCACCTGAGCAAGGCTAAGCAAAACTGAAGGTAAATCCTAGATGTGCTCTTGGGTGCTCTGCTGGTGAGGTGTGCATCGAGAGCAACGCTGGCTTGGGGAGCTGCAGGGGGTGAAGCAGCTCCTGAGATCTGCTGTGGGACAGAGCGGTGTTTCCACTGGAGCGAGGTGAAGGACAAGGATCCTTCTGTGGTGTCTGGCTCCGTTCTTGCTAAAAAATCTTCTGGTTTGAGAGGCTGATGCTGGGGACGGTGGGAAGCACCGCAGTCCTGCGTGAGGGAACCACAGCGGGGAAGAAACTTAGAGACACCGAGTGTGAGGTTGTGTTGCTTTCCCTTTCTCTTAATGCCTTTCTAATATAAAGCTTCGGTTGTGGAGCCACCTCATCCCATGGAGAATGACAGGAGGTGTTGTCTTGGAATCCTAACGCTGATTTCCCCCTCCAGATGCTGTCGTGCAGACATTGTCTGCCTGGCTGAGACTTGCCAGTCTGAAGCTGGGTTCGTTGTTACTTCTGGAGTCATAACGAGTTTTGTGGTTTCCACCCAAATGCTGCTGCATTGTTTTATGCGATTCTGAAAGCGAAACTAGCGCTGTACGAAAAATGAAATTGTCCTGTCAGCTGTTGTGGAGTGTCTGAGCTGCTGGATGTGCAGCGCTGATGGCAGCCAGGGAGCGCCTTCAGCTGCGGGGCCGCTCAGCCTCCATTCATCCTTGTGTATGCAGGCTTCCACGTGGTTGTGTTTCATGGTACAAAGGTAAGAAAATGCCTTTTATTTTTCTTTTAAGTTGTTATTCCTGAATAAATTCGCTCCTGTCAGCTCTTACTCTTGGAACAAGCACACCTGTGTTTCAGCTCAGGACTTCAGCCTAACGCGAGAGGGGAGAACCAGGAGTTTGCTGAGCGGACAGAAATATGCCCCAACTAAAAGGGCAGCTGATCCTGATTTAGAAGAAACTCTCAGCTTGTTGAACATCATTTTCCAGTAGCTACGTAATTAGGGCTGCTTGGAAAGGAGGTGTCAGCCCCCGGTGAAGCAGCGCGTTGTGCAGCCAAGTGCCCCCGGTGCCGGACAGAGCGCTGGGCGCTGCCTGCTCGCTGCTCTCCCTTTTGTTCTCCTCCTCTTTTGTCTTCCGTACAAACAAGACCCCTGTCCTTCTCTGCAGCCTGGTGTCCTTGCCCGTGTGCATCCCTTACGGAAGAAAGGGGAAAACCCTTTAATCCTTAGGGCGTGATGGCGGTGGCCTGCTGCGTTTCCGGAGCTGTAAGGAAGTGGCTGAAGTTCCTCCTCGCTGACTCCCCTCCGCAGAAATGTGGCAGATAGGTCTTTTTCCTTTTATGGCCAATAATGCTGGTTTCCCTTTGCAATAAAATCCCGGGTCAGAAGTGGAAGCGAGAAGTCGGTCAGGGGGAAGGGGCTGGTCTTACCAGCTCCCAGCGGGTGGGGATGTGATTTGCGACACAGCAAGTTCTCGACTAAAATAAACCCGAGTTACAACATCTACCCAGAGGTGCCTGCTTTGTTTGCTCGAGGGGTGCCTCAAGCCTTCAGTCTTGCTTAAGACAGCAATTAGGCATCATGACTAGTCTTAATTTCACGGGGAGAAGTTTATCTGGTCCGAGCCCAGCTAAGGAGGGTTTTCAGATGCTCTGATTGTGTCTAGGAAACTCTGATTGAATCTAGACACACGCAGGAAGACAATGCCTCCTTTCTGACAGTTACTTTTACTGTTTCGCACCAAGCGAAGTGTCTCGGCCTCTAATGGATGTCTCAGAATAGTTTTCTTCCTGGGCCCTACGGAGCCATTTCATGCAGCAGTTAATGCGGTCTCGGTGCGTGACGCTTGGCACCGGCTCCGCTCCTTAGCTAAGGAGAGGTAATGACCCTCTGGGTGGTAATTGCACGGTGGTGGTAAGCCAAAAGACAACTTTCTCAGCCAATAATGTCTCTTACAAATCATCTGTGGCTGCAAATGGCTTGATGAATTTGAACCTTAAAAGTGTTTTGCTAATAAAGCGAGCCTCCTCTTTCTCGCTACAAAGTGCTTCACATCCTGTTTCACGGCTTTAACGCAAATGGTTTATTTGGCAATCTTTTAAAATAACCACTCAGTTCTTAAGTGGCACGGCTCTTGCTCCTTCCCCGCGAAGCAGGCTGGCAGCTGCTTTAGTTTCACTTCTTATTCAGCCCTTGAACTCTGAAATCAGGAGGAAAGGCTGACTGCTTGGGAGAGCCTGCCCTGATGTTCCCAGGGCTGCTGGCGAGCCTCCTCCGCTGCCGGGAGCTGCTGACCTCAACAGGACGGATCGCTTACGGGCTGCTCTGCTCTTCCCTGCGGCAGGCAGGAGGGAAAGGCTCTTCCCACCTGGTCGGGCTGGTTGTTACGTCCCCGCGTGCACCTCGGGCCAAACGAGTTGGATATCCTGGAGGATGAGAGCTCGCGTAACCATCTCAGCACCTCACAGATCTCCTGCTTCGTTCCAGCCGCCCCCTCAGCAGATAACAGCTCCAGCTGTGGGCGTGTGGCTTCTCTTCCAGGGGAAGGTGGCTTTGAAGATCCTGATTCCTTGGCTGCTGACTGTAGGAAGCAGCAAAGGAATCTGCTTTGTTCACATGGGAAGCTTCCTCTTGCTTACCAGCTGGTCAGTAGGAGCTGAGCACTTCCCCACGTGTCGGGGAAGCACTTTGGAAATGGTTTTCAGTAGCAATTGCACATTCTTCAGCTCTGGTTTAACAATAGGCTATTTGTGATCATGTTTTTTTTTTTTTTTCTCCTCCTTCCCTTGACTTTACAGCAAAGGTCCAAGGGGAAAAAAGAACACAATCTCTAAACTGCTCTGGGGCTGGGGAGATGGTAAAAACCAATCCTCTTTCTAAATACTTCGTTTGTGCTGCCAGAATTGTTGATTTAATCTTTCAGTATCCCACACTGCGTTTTTGTCTGGGCTTGGTTACCCTCTGAGGGTACGGCACTTAATCCTTGAGAGGGAGCTGCCTGTGCAGTGTAAGTCAATAATCCAACCTTTTGATAAGGTAACCCCCGAAGGTAACTAATCTCCATCCTCGCCTACTTCCAGCTTTACAGAAGCGCTCGCTACTTGCAGGCTTTAGATTTTTCCTATTTAATTACTGAGAGTCTCGGTAATCTTTGCTAGGTCCTGGGTTTGGACTGGAAGGCACGCATCCAAAACTGGACATCGGGTGGAGGTCTGCACCCAAATTCTCCTGCTGCCAGAGCTTCCCGGTGGTGCTTGCCTGAACCAGAGCGTGGGGAAGAATGGATGAAGCCTGACGTTATTTAGGGCAGCGACAGCCATCAGTGGGATTCGTGGCAAGCCTCCTTGGTCTGGAGGTGGAACAAAGGGGATGGCCTCTGCTGGGTGAACGTGAGCATCCAGCAGACCCCATCTCATGGAGCCTGGCCTGACAGCAGCGATACAACATGAAAATATTTTGCTGTTGTGGTCGGGTCACGGCAGAAATTGCTGCTGCTCTTTAGGAGTTACTGCTGCTTCTTAAACAGGTCCCTGGAGAGGAGGTGGCTTGTATTTTTATTTTATTTTTTTTGTCTTTTACAGAAGGCAGCCTTGCAACAGCTCTGGTTTGCAGGCTAGCCGTGCCATGCAAATAGTTGAGCAGGGCATTTAGTTAAATTGGTGCTACAGAGAAGCAGGGGAGGGGAACCAAGCTTTCTGCTCAGTGTTTGCAAGTGTAGCAGAAAGGGAACTACTTCACTTGGGATTTCACAATGTAAAAGCCTTGCAGCTCTTCTTCCTGTCTCACTTCTGTTCAGATGAGCCTTTTTCGGAGTGACGCCGAAACCTTGCAAATGTTTCGGTGTTCGAGAGCTGGGTTTTTGTCTCATTTTCCCAGGCTCCTGCCCCGTCTCACATGATTGCGTGGAAGCGAGCCTGTCTTGCTGGATTACCAGCTTTTGTTTCGGGGCCAGGCAGGGTGGAGAGGCTCCCCTTGGAAGCGCTCGCTCAGTTTAGCTTTATTTTAGGCAGATCCAAGATGTTCCTCCTCTTATCCCAAAGTGCTTCCGACCGCTGCATTTTTCCAACACTACTAAAAATGCAAATCGAAAGGGATTATAAGATTTAAGTGAAAACTAAATTACAGATTAAATGATTCTTCTAATTAGGAGACAAAAGTGTCCTGAGCTGGCCCTTGTTTGGCAGGATACTGCGGCACCACTGCTTGAACCTGCCTGCCCTCCTGCAGGATTTAGCTCAGCCGATGGGTTTGGTCAAGACTGGACAGGTCTGGGTGTGAGCCCGCACGGTGTGGGATATCCTCGGGTGGCCCTGGCCCCTCTGCCACGCTCCTTGCATCCCCAGGTGGATTTGTGGGGTGTGCAGGGCCCCTCGGTCGTTCCTGTATCACTCCAAACCTCACAAATTGAAGGCTGGTGTGTTCCTGCCTGCAAAACACCCACAGTTGTTCACTGGGATGTGAGGGCATATGTACAGCAAGGGTTGAAGTTGGTCTTTTTCACCATATGGGTAAGAGACTTTTTGGGTGTTGCAGCCCCTGCCTGTGCCTCCTGATTTTGGGTCTTGTTTGTCTCACCCTTCCCTGAAAGCTGCTCCACCCTGATGTGATGAGAGGCACTTCACATCTACCGAGGCTGTAATAGGGCTTCAGAAACCCTCCTGAAGCTGCACTTTTGGGGTTTCTCTTGCCACCTTTACACCAAAGGGAAACCCGTGCCCAGCCGGGGTTGATCTGGACTCGTGGGTGCTTTGGGTACAACAGGAGGCAGTGCAAATGTCAGCTGGGGGCTCTGAAAGAGGAATTGGTCAGCTGCCTGCACACTGATTTCCCTGGTTAGTTCTTAATGCCTTACTCGGCTTTACCGCAGCGCATGCTCATTTGTTTAGTGTCTGTTTTTCTTTTTTTTTTTTTTTTTTACCAGGTGCTCAAATAGCTTTTGTTCTGTGGGAGGAAGCCCAGTGCCTGGCTGCACTGGAACATCAGGTCCAACATCTCCCACCACGCTGCACTGCCTGGTGCTTTGAGGCTTTCAAAGCCTTGCCCAGCACCCTCCGTGTCCGCACAGCACCCCTTCGAGCCGGGCTGTTCCAGCAGGCTGCGCTAGCATGGGGCCCCCCTGGCTTTGATTTTACCACTGGCTTATTTTAGGGTAGCAAACGAGTTGCAGCTGGCTCGGTGTCACACTGGTGAGTCTGGGAGATGGAGGTGAGAAGCTCAGAGGGCTGTTTTCACCATTTTCACTCTCTGCCATAAGCACTGCCTGCCTGCTGTGCTGTGCAGATCAAATTTTGGGGCTTTGAAAGTGTTTTCTCTTAGCCTCTGCATGGAGAGGAACAGGTAAGAGGCAACTCTCCCATGCAGGCATTAAAACCAAAAAGTTGTACAAACTTCTGAGATTTCAAGGAGGCCAAGTATCATTTTGTTCTCATCTTCCTGCAGTTCTGCACCCTTGCTGGTTCCCTGCGTTGTTTGCTTTGAATTGTGCTTCTTTTCTTGTTTTGTTTTTGTTATGGCTAGCTTAAATCTAGGAGCAGCTTACTTGCGGGGTTTCCCCTTGCTCAAGGTTAATTTCCCTGGCAAAGCAAGCTGTACTCGCACAGTTTCTGAGGGTTTGTTTTGCCAGCATAGCCACCCTGCTCAGAAAGCTCACATTTTTCATCCCTTGCAAGTGTTACGATGACCTGGGGTGTTAACTTATGCTGTAAGCAGAGAGCACTGTTGAAAATAAGGCTCTAAATGGGAAAAGAAGCGTGCTAATGCTGCTGGATTACTCTCCGAATTGCCATATTGCACAGGCTCATTAAAAGTGGTCGTAGGTGTGTTACATAAACCTGGGCCTCCACGCAACTGCTGCTGGAGGAGAGGACATCTGGAAACGAGTACCTGGTGTGATCCTTTCCTAGCACAAAATTTGGGAGCTGGTAAGGGGAGAGAGACCAAGGAGACGAGCAGGACAGCTGGCTCTGGAAGAGGTTCTGCAGTTGCTGCCCCAGAAAGCAGTGGGGAGGGATCGGTGTCCGGGGCAGGGCAATGGGGGATTTGTTTGTCTTGTGGTGGTGTAAGAGGGAAGTTTCAAAATTAACTCCAGGGATTGTTCCTCCTCGTGGCCTTACAATGCTTCATTAGCAGGTATCTCTGCGAACAAGGTGCCTTGCTTTTGTACCACCTTCACCATCGCGTTATCTCTGGGTGCAGTCCCTCGAGTTATCCTGAAAAAATCAGGCTGCTTATCTTGCAAGCTAAATCTGGTCCTGTCCCGAGGTCGGCATTGTTCCACCAAAACCACAGTCACTGTTACTTAGCCCTGCTAGATTTCATGATCTGGACTTCAAGCAATTGTAAACAGCATCGCTTGTTTGCTGTGTGCAGGCTTAAATGGACAACCTCTTAGATCTCCTCTGCTGAGTGGAGTAAGGCAATCTGCAGCGGGGGGGAGATGCAGGAGGGTCAGCTGCTGAGAGCTTTGAACCAGTTTAATTATTTACTTTGGCTGGGCAGGCACACGGCTGATACCTGCAATCAGTCCTGCAGATCTGAAGGCTGGTTACCAGCTCCGCGAGTGACTCCTGTAGCAGGTACTGAATTTCTCTGCCTTCCTGCCCTAGCAGAGAGTGCTGCGACTTGAGGTCTGTGGGTTTAAATGTCTTCAGCGTGAGGTCACAGCCTATATTTAACCCACCTTTATAAAGTGATCAAGCAGTGGTTTCCTCAGGCTGCCTCGGGTTGCTGGATGAGCGCCGTGGAAGGTGCCTGAGCCACCCCACCAAGCTGCCCCCAAACTTCTCTGCTTGGAGAGCTGCTGGATCCTGCCCGGAGGCAGGGGATAGCTTTTGAAAAAGTGTTGTTTTGGGGGGTGAAGCTTACCTGTACAATAAACACTTTTTTTCTCAGCTTAGGGAAGGGATCCTGGTGAGATGAAGGAGTGATGCAAATGCTCCAGTGCCCATTCGTGCAGCCGTCCTGCTGCCTGGGACCTGTGGTGCATTCCTCATGGGGCTTAAAAGGAAGGAGCTTTGAATCAGAACTAATTCTTTCAACTATCAGTAGTGGAATTCTTTAAACTTTGGTACAAGATGACATTAAACCATGTTTGTTCTCAGCAGCAGAGCCATGTCTCTGGTTGTGTTACGGTAAGCGAGCAGTTCCTCGTGCTAGCAGTTTCCTCTCTGCCCAGCAGCAGGGTGTTACTGGTGCCCAGCAACACTTCTGGTGTGAAGCTGCGGGTATTTTGGTTCTGTACGTCTCTAACTACTGCAGCCAAAGCACCAGGTCAGCCAGCCCTTTAAAGCTGAGCTCTGGGGAGGGGAAGAAGCTTGCTTTGCTTTCCTCTGCGTTTTGGGCATCGCATGTCTCCGTTGTCTTAAAGGTAGGGGGGATTGTGATATATTTAATTTAACAAAAACGTGTGAAACAGGAGGCGTTGGTTGGAGTTGTCATTTTCGGTAACTCGGTTTAATACATGGCTGTAAAAGCTTTGACCAGCACTGTTGATGAGCGTCAGGAATCAATGTGGATTTTCCTTATCCCCGGCCCCTGCAGGTCTCCAGTTAGGTTTTCACGCTGCCCCATTCACACAGACTACTCCAAGGCTTCCTTTCCCCTCCCAGAACAAATCATGGCTGTGCTGAGGAGACGTCACTTTTTCTCCCAGCAGCTCGTCTCCTCCTTTCTCTCCTCCTTTTCCATCCCCAAGCCCCGAGAGCTGCGCTGTGGCCGGCGGCCGCTGAGCGGCAGCGCTGCCTGAGGAACAGCAGCTCCAGCAGGAGGAGGAAACCACCCAGCACTGATTTCCTCCCCGCTACCACTTCATCACTCCTTGTCCACCCGAGGCATTGTGTCCGTTTTGCCACGCTCAATGGGTTTTGTGCTTTTAGGGTTGGTGCCTGGGGCCGATCTAGGCTGCTGCCCGCCGCGGTGCCAGCTCTTGGATCAGTCGGGTGCTCACCGAGCCCCCTTTTCCTGTGCTGGGTGTTCCTACGTATCTAAAGCAGGTTTTCTCACCAATGTGGATTGTTTGGGGCTGGATCGTGTCCTCTTTATCCTGGTTTAACATAGAGGAAATCCCAGAAACAGCTCTGAAGGAGTTTGCCATGAGAGCGTGTCCGTGCTTACGCTGGGTTCCTGGAGCTCCTCCTGCACCCGCTTGTACCCGAGGTCGGTGTGGTGTTAAGGGAGCAGGGAGGCTGTGCTCGTGTTCTCCCTTTACCTCCTCTGCTTGGGAATTGCAGCCCTGTAACGAAACCGGCGCAGCACAGATTGGCCCCGAGGTGCTGTTCCGAGACTGATGCATTCACATCTGGTTTGGGGTAAAAATTGGCCGGTTTGAGGCCAGCCTGCGCTGTTGTGCGTCTGCGAGCAGGAAGGAGCAGGGAAGGAGCAGGGAATCGAGCAGGGAGCGCAGCCACCGACATCCCCACATGTGCCATCAGGGACACGGGGACCTGTGCAGTGCTGCAGCAAAAGGATTTAATTCCCCAGCAGACAGGGAGCTGAGGCGAGCACCGGACCCTGCTCCACCACCGCTGAGAGCTGGAGGGCGGTGATGACAGCCTGGTGTTTGAGAGGAGCTTTTTTTTTTTTCCTTTTTTTTCTTTTTTTCCCCTCCCCTCTTTGCATTTTGCTCAGTCAGGACGTGGCTTCGTGTAACCTCCCCCAGCAGCAGCAGGCACGCAGGAATGCCGTGGGCAGCCGCTCACGGAGCCCTGTGCATCGGCCGATGTTTTCGTGGTGGCTCGTGGCGGTGCAAACAACAGCCTGCCTGTGGCCGAAAGGACACGAGGGCTGGCGGGGGGAAGTTCATTTCTCAGGGCTTTCTTCCCCCCTAATGCACGGGCTGGACCTCGGAGTTATTTTTAGGAGAGGGTGGAATGAAAAAAGAAAAAAGTTGAGGCTGTGTTTTAATACTTCAGCATCTGCGGCGAGGATCAGTGGAAGTGCTGGGGAAGGCTGGTTCCCATAAAACACTTCCTTGTACCTTCACTGGAGGCAGGGACAATGAACAAGGGCCATTTAGGATCGGGGTGGCTGCGCTGCAAGGCAGCCCCGAGCACAGAGAGCCCCTGGGAACAAAGGATCCTCCTGAACCCAAACATGTTTGTGCTAATCCCGGCTGCTTCCTGGCGGCCGGCGAGAGGAAACGGAGCCACTACCTCTAACAGATGTACAGTGAGGAGATTACAGGGTGATTAAACACCCTCTCCATCACATCCTCCTCTCCGCTGTCCCAGCCCGGCGCGTTAATGGACTGTCCCAGGCCGCCTGCCAAGCCCGGGCAGATGTAACAGGCAGGAGATATTTAATCTCCGGCATCCGTGCCTGGTTTGGAGCTGCTCATGAGTGCCAAAGCTTCTCCAAACCGTCCTGGAAGTGCGAGCTGTGTTAGCTCTACCTGCCTGTTAGGCTGGCCCTGCCTGCGAGGAGGGCTGGGCTGCGGAAACGCAGTGAATTCACCCCCCTGGAAGGGATTAATTTAACCAAAAAGCTTTTGTTTTCATTAAAAATAAAACATGCTTTCCCACACCGGGTGCCTCTGTATGACAGGGTTGGCTCACAGACAGCTGCAGGAGAAGCCGGATGGGATTTGGGGGCAGGATTTGGTTTTGGAGGAGCGATGCGCTCCCCGGCTGTCAGCTCTGGGGGTGGGAAGGATGCGTCCCCCCTTTGTGCGCACCGAGGTGCTGCCTCATCTCGCGGCAGCCTTGTCGTGGTGCCAGGATTGCACAATAGAAATAATCCAGGGTGCTTGCAGAAATCAGCCGTCCTACCGCGTGTTCAGGTTAATTAATATGGAAATGGCAGAGTACATTTCTTCACCGAGCAAAAAGCTGCTGCTGAAATGAAAGAGCCCTCTGTGGAAGCGCTGTCGAGATGGAAATCGTCGTTGGGCGAGACGGGCAGAGCCCTCCCCGACAGAACGGGTTTGGTTCAAGTAGGTGTAAAAATTCCCGAGGGCATTTTTGTGTTCTCAGGGAACGGCTGTGACCTGAGCTATGGCACTGGAGCAGCTGCCTTTGTCCGAGCCGTGCACTCAGACACTTTTTCCTCTCCTTTTTGTGCCGAGGGGTCCGACACCAGTTCCTGTAGCTGCTAACAATGGGCTGTTGTCTCGCTTACACCAAGAGTTACATCGAGCTCTCAACGGCCCCTGCGTTGCCAAAATGTTCCCTTCTCTCTCCTGGAAGGGGGATGTTGAGGCCGGAGGTGTGCAGTAGGTGATGGTGGTAGCTCAAACCCCGGGGATGGTGGTGCTGAGCCCCAGGCAGGGCCAGGATTGTGCCATGAGCCCACCCGTGATGGCTCTCGCTGCGCGGAGCTCGCCGTGAGATGGCAAAACTGACACCTCCAGGTTCACCAAGTGCCAGCACATCTGGGAGCCCGCGAGGCTCTGTCCTTTCCCTTTCTCCTCAGCTGTTAAGGAATCCGTTCCCCTGGGTGGAGGAGACAACTGTTTGGCAAACGGCAGCAGCCTCAGCTCCAGGGATTGCGCTGTTTTTAAATACCCGCGGCGTTCAAAACTGGGGTGGTGGCGGTAACCAAAGGCAAAGGGAAGGACTTGGTGTGAAGGAGAAGTGGCTCCATCTGCTCCAGAAGGGCATCGCTTCTACTTCAGCAGCAAAAGAGGCTCCTGGAGCTCAGTAATTGGGGATTGTAGGCTCCTGGCCGCAGCGTGTGCCAACCCTTCTGGCAGAAAGCTGTGAAATCTTTGTTGCTGGCGTGTGAAAGTGGTTGTGGGTAGCAGGGCCCCAGCGACTGGTTTTAACCCTTGATGTGTGCAAAAAAGCATGCAGCACTTCTGATCTTGGAGTGGCGTTTGGCTGGGTGTCGAATCAACGGGGAGGGAGCTTCCTCGCCGAGGAGGCACCCGAAATGGTGCCAGATTGAACAGCTCGAACGGGAAAACGCAGCATAGGATGGGCGATTCACAGGGATCACCAGAAACAAGGCACCTATAGTCCCTTAAAGCTTGGGCCTGCCTGCACGAGGTGTGTTTGGATGGTGAGTGATAACAAAATGCTGTGCTGAGCTCCGGGACGTGGACACACGCTCGGCTCTCCTCCTCCAGCCCTGTGCCTGTGGTGTGCAAACACATCCAGCTCCCCAGCCGGGGCGAGGAGCCTTTCATTCCACAGATGAAAGCCGAAGCTCTTAAGCAGCTCCCAGCGAGCACAAATACAAACAAGTCAACGTTTTGCACTCCCCCTCCTAGGGGTGGCTTCCTTGGAAGCTTTGGGCTTCATCCTGTTTGGCTGATGAGCGATCAAAAGCGCGCTGCTGCCTGCGCCTGTCTTTAGGCAGAGGAGGCACCGAGAGCTGAGGAGAGCTTTTGGTTAGACTAACGAAGAGTTTCAGAGTCTTGGGTAATTCTTATCTATCCTATGAAGCTCCTTATTAAGATAAAATGAAGGTAATGCACTCAGAAAGGTGTCTCTGCAGTTGTCATCTCACTAGCTGTGCGACTGGAGCAGGGCAGGGCTGTCTCCAGGGACCTCCCTTGGTGTGGAGGGGAAGAGGACGCTTCACAGCCCTCTGGTTTTCCTGCCAGGGGGGAGAAAGCTGGATGTAAAAACCCGAGTCCCAGCCCTGAAGATGAAACAGTTGGATCGTGAAACGCGCGCCTCTTCCAAGTTTGATTTGGATGCTTTTTTAATCGTCCTCAAATTAAAGGAAAATCTCTTGTTTGACCCAAAACAAAATTATGTTTTCTTTGGACAGCCAGCTGAAAAAATCAACTGTGTTGCCAGTGTTAGTCCAAGCTCCCTTGCCAAGAGTGCCTCCACAGCTCTCTGCTCCGTGAGGCTTCACCAGCCTGAGCTGAGTCTTGGTGCCGAAGAGCTTACAAGAACAGGAGAGCTCAGTCGCTTGCTCTAAATTTAGTTTGGCTATTTTGGTTGAATTCGTAAATACTTTTTCATATGCCACCGCTGTTCTGTGGACACTTGTCCACATCCTGCCTTGTAAAACATTTACTCGCACAAGCTGCTCTAACCATTTCGTGAAGTTTTACAAAGCAAAATATAGACTGGCTTGTGAGGTGAGGCAGAGTTTTTGTTGCAACCGCAAAACAGCGGCAAGCTTTCCATCACAAGCTGAACCAAAAGCCCCTTGTATGCAAGGGAAAGATCTTGCTCAGGAAGCATAGGAGCTTGGTGACCTTTAGCATCGTGTTTTTGTTTCTGCAGTCTGCTCCTGGTTGACCTGGTGGCCATTCCATGAGTTGGAGGTGAACTAGGATTTACAGACTTGTTTTACACAGTCGCAGATAGCTCCAGATGTATTTTGTGCCTGGGTTCTTGTGCCTTGGAAACCCCTTGGCTCCTGTTATGGGTGGTTTCATTCTGGTCTCCAGTGTGGGACAGACCCGCGGACCTCTCTGAGGCCTTGTGCCTCGATGCAGAATTGCCAGCCCCATCCTCAGCTGAGAAGCTGCAATGTGGTGGGGGAAAAGATGGGAATTTTCTAATCCCCAGTGCTCTCAGTGGTGTGCTGGGTCTTCTCTTCCTTTAACACTTGCTGTCTTCTTCAGGAAACATGTCGGAAGTGCCAGGGGCTATGGAAGGAGCACATGAACCTCACCTGCGAGCAGCTGGCTGAGAAGGATGACATCAAATACAGGACGTCCATGTAAGTAAAGGCCACAAACGAGCAAAAACAGGGGGGTGGGTAAAATTAATAATAATAATGGTGATGTGCAAGACAATAAACTGGCGTGGAGGGGGTAAGAAACTGAGCTGGTCTTGTAAACACTGGAAGCCCTGAAGCTGGGTGTCTTTACCTCCATCGGGGAGGTACTGGAGGCATCAAAGCTGAGGGGTCAGGAGGCTCCTAGGATGGGATTTCTTTCTGTGAAAGATACTTGGCAAGGGATCCAGGCGGTAATCTGAGAAGGTGGGAGAGTTGTCACCAGACCAGCCTGTTCCCCTGGCTAGCCCCATGTCTCGCAGGCTGGCACCTGGTCCTTCTCCGAGGTGAGAAACCCCCACTGCGTTGCTCCCGTTCACTTGTGGGGAGAAGGGAGGTGTTGTGCTGAGCCAAAGCAGCATCCTGAGTCAAAGGAGCTTACCTTCTGAAAATCGAGACTGGTGACAACATGCTGAAGTGTGGCTTGCTCAGCTGCTGCTTTGTGGCTTTATGGAGGGATGTGTTTGCTCTCAGAAGTTTCTCTGTTTCTAACCACTCCGTCTGTAGGAATCTTTACAGAATCAAGTCACGTTTTGAAATGCTTGTGTGTAAATCTCAAGCGTTACCCCCAAAACCTTCTGAAGCCTGAGCTCTCTTGTTGCTACCATAGATAACAAAATCTGCTGGCTTTAGGAGACGAGCGAGGGCTGAGCCATGAAGCTGCATGTCTGTACAGTCAAAGGGGAATTGCCTGCGTTGCCCAATCCTTTCCTCTCTGATTCAGCGTGTCCGGTACGAGCAGAGTTTGGAGAGCTCCTCCACTGGGAGCCTGAATGATTGCTGCTTGCTCATCTCACAGTCCATAACTTAGAACAAAATACTGTCCCAGATTTGATATGGTTTCTTTCTCTTGTCACTTCTTTCCCTGTAGGAAAGAGGGGCGAGAGGGAGGAGATACAAGTTGTCATGTCCCCAACAAGGAAAAAAAAAATCAGTTTCAAAACCTTTAGAAGATTGCTGCCGTAGATAGATGAGTCTTACTGCACAATAAAAGCTTCCTTTTGAAGCCCTGCGTAAGGAAAGGGAAGCACAGCTGGAGTTCAGGCCAAACTTCCTGCTGGGCTCAAAGTTTCCAAAAAAAAACCCTGCATCAGCAGCATCCTGTTGAGCAGAGGAGGGAAGAGCAGCTGCAGCTCGCAGAAATCAGTCTCAAATTGATTATTATTTTTTTTTCCTTCCTGTCTATTCTTAGCGCACCTCCTAATACCTGGGCACAGGTCATGCTGGATATAACCACACAGGAGCTGGGGGTAGCTGAAATTCCCACCTCCAGCTGCTCCTTTTTCCACCTCGCCACTCGCTGCTTCTCCGGTTGTGCAGATGGAGCGATTTGTGGGGCTGTGCCTGCTTTGGCGCTGTGATCCTCCTCAAAAATACCTCTCTGTCATCTCCCAAACACATGTTGGCTTCGCAGGGCCACTGGAGCAGCTGGGTGGAGGTGCTGGCTGGGGAAGATCTCTCCCTGCTTGGGTCAGCGCAGCCAAAGGACCGTGCCTCCTCGGTTGGTGCAGTCCCTTCCCCCTGCTGTCATCAGATTTCAGTTCTAGATGGCGAATTAAATTGTAATGTGATCTCCCGTGGTCAGAAAATGGGCCCTCAGGATGACAGCTTGTACTCTTAAGTCTTTTAATTAAATGACCGAGGCTTTGCTCCCTTTCGGTGCCAAAATAGCATCGCCGGGGGCTGAGCCTTTGCACTGGGGCGTGTTGCTGCCAGGCTGCCTCTTCGGGACGGGACCACGCGTTGTCCTGGATTCCACGCCTTGTTAGAAGCCTGTCTTTTGCACCTAAAGCAATAACCTCTGGAAGACTTATGTGGGGAATTTTACTGGGAAAGCCCAGTCTCAGTGGGGAAAGACGTGATTATCTTTCAGTTACTGATTTAAATTTAACGAAAACCAAATAAATCTGGAGCGTAGCAGCCAGCATTGAAAAAAAAAAAACGACATGGCCATGGCGACTTTGTAACCAGAGCAACAGCCAAACATAAAACTATCGAGCAGATGACAGCAAACAGTTTGCTTTTCCTGAACTTTTATCTCCTGGACCATATTTCTTTGTGGCAGAGTCAGGAATCCTCATGCCCTTTGGTCCCTTGACTTACGGTTTAAATTCCTCCCGAGCCAGAGCCTGGCACCGCTGTGTTTTGGCTCGCATGGAAACCAGAATCGGGGCTGTAGCATGCAGTAAGTGATTGACTTTCCTTCACTTAATTTGTTCTTGAGTTGTCATGGGCTGGCTCCAAGTGGAGCTGAGCCCAGACCTCCTTGGAACGGCGATGGACTGTGGGGATAGCGTAGGAGGGGAGAGAAGGGGGAGAGGGGGTTAAAGCCGTGCTGGGATGGTGCAGCAGCAACTTCACCGCAGGCTGGTGAATGCAAACAGCCCGTCTCTAACTCTTCTCCCTCCTCTTGTGTTGCAGAGAAGAGAAGATGACAGCTGCCCGCATTAGAAAATGCCACAAGTGCGGGACTGGCCTCATTAAATCGGAGGGTTGCAACCGCATGTCCTGCCGCTGCGGCGCTCAGATGTGCTACCTCTGCCGGGCTGCCATTAACGGGTACGACCACTTCTGCCAGCACCCCCGCTCGCCCGGGGCTCCCTGCCAGGACTGTGCCAAGTGTTCTCTCTGGACAGATCCCACAGTAAGTAACGGAGGGCTTTTGTCCACGATTCGCACCCTGATTTCAATTACCGTCCCATGCCAGCGGGTTGAAATGCACGCGTTCCACCAGAGGAAAACAGCCGGTCGGAGACAGCAAAACATTTCTTCTCCCAAGGCAGCTAAAAAACACACTGAAAGCCTCTCCCTCAGCACAGACTTAATCTGACCGCGACTTGGAAGCAACTGGTGTTGCTTTAGGAAAAAAAAAAGACAAGGGCTTTGGTTGGAAGTGCTCTGAGCGCCGTTCTGGGGAGCAGACTTGTGAAAAGAGCTGGTGGGCAGCGTGTGCTGGCAGCAGGGCACAGCAGCAGGCGTTGGGATTACTGGAACTGGCTCCTGCCTTTTGCAGCTGAGTTGCTTTTTGGTTCAGCTCTGCATCTGCTGTCTTGCTGGTGCCCAATAGCTTTCCCTGTCCGCTCAGATGACTCTGTGAGTCCCTTCGCAGAGACAGAGCTGCTGAGAAAAGTGCCTGCGAGCCAAAGGTCCCGAGCTGCAGTTGTGTCCGTTCTCACGGCTGTTACCAACAGCTGCAGGGGAAGAACTGCAATAGGGACTGGGCCGTAAGGGGAGCTGTAGTAACTTAAAACTTCACGCTGTAATGCATCTTGTAGCTGCAGCAAGCATGGGATGGTGCTTTCACACAGCATTTCTGCAAAGGTAGTCTGTAGCAGAAATCTGGAAGGGAGTGTAGGCTGGAGCAGGAGCTGAATCTCCTTATTTCAGCAAAGTAGCAGAGCATTGTGGACGTGGATCTGCCTTCGCATGGCCTGTCTGAGCCTCAGTTGTTCCAACACTTCCTTGTCTCAGGATGCCGCAGCTTGCCAGGCTGCTCCCAGCATGTCTTGCAGGAAAAGCACACAATCCTGCACGGGTGTGGAGCAAAGCCACTTGAAATGGCTCCCTTCTTCCTAGGAAGTGTAAGATTCCTGGTCCTCTGCTTGCCTGTCTTTGTTCTCTGCCTTACCCTGTCACTGAGAGGTGCTAAACTAAGCAGACACCTGCTTCCAGGCACCCCTTAGCCCCACATTTTGGACACCTGGCTCTGCAGTCCCTGCAGTCCTGTCCCCCCTTTTCCCTGGTTTCCTCCGTGATGCGATTCGGCAGTGCTGGAGTCCTTTGTTCCCGTCAGGCTGCTGATTGTGCTCAGTAATGGCATTTGTTCTGAGCCAGAGAAAACATGAGGCCTCTCAAAAAGCTCATACTGTACTTTAAAATAAATAAATAAGCAAGCAGCACAAAGAGGGCACTGTCACCGGCCCCTTTCCAGCTCTCTAATTAACCAATGTTGTGGCAAAGGAAAATTTCCCACCGTCAGCAGAGAGCTGGCACTGCCTCCTTTTTTTCTGGATGACGGAGCAGTGGTGGTCTGGGGAGTTGACGTGGGGTGACTGTCCTCGCTGCGGTGCAAAGAATAACAGGAAGCTCTGCTGTTGGCTTCTAAGCATAAAATCATCGGTACCTGTTTGCATCACCCTCCTTGCAAGGGGCTCAGTGCCATGAATGTGTAGTCCCACCTGGGAGATCTGTGTTCTCCTGTGGGACACGTGAGAGGAGTTAATGTGGTAGGTATGAGGAGTGGGAGCAAGTTTGAACCTTGACATGGGGATATGGAAGAGCAAAATGCCACTGTAGTGTCCGTCCTTTGTCAGGGATGATGCCTGTCCAAGGGTTTAACCCCACCCCAGCTCTGTTGGCTGGTATGTGGCCATTTTCTAATGTGTTTCTCACATTTTTTTTCTGGTTTTGCTCAATCTTTTTTATTCTGTTGAAGTCGGTAGATGGCTAGTGCTATCAGCGTGGGAAGAGAGTATCTCCTGTGGGTCTGCGTGTGTTTGCAGCCTTGCTGTGCACACGTGCAGAGAAGACAAGGCTGGGGCAGCTGTGGAATTTGCAGCCATTGCTCAGGAGCTTCCACTTGTCTCCCTGCATTAAGCTCTGCTGCAAAACGGGGAGGGCACACATGTGCCACCAAAGCGTGGCTGTTAGAGGGTGACAGGACATTGTTCTGATTTCTGATGTGTTCATGTACACCCCGCCTAGACCAGTCTCCCTGGCAGAGCAGTGGCATGGTCGCAGTGCTGTTGTCTTGTCAGTTTGTGTTTCACGGGTGCAGGTTTTAGCTTTCTGTCAGACCTGGGTAATTTCACACTTCTGTGAAGAATCTGGTTTGGATCTAACTCCCCATTATTTAAGGCAAAATTTGGGTTTCGTTAAAATGGGGAGGCTTTGTTCCTTTCCAAATGTTTAACGTTTTCTCAGTCTAAAATGATCCTTGAGAAGGGATAAATCAACCTTTTCATTAGCTTGGCTTAAAAAACCTATTAAAGACATTTAATTAGGATGTATTAGAGACATTCTTCTAGGAACTGCAGCATCTGTTAGTCTTTGTCTCAAATGATCTTGGGAGAATAAAGCAGACACTTCAAAATTCCCCATAATAAAAGGTTAGTTCCTATGTTGTAATCAGCCTTGAGTCTAAATTAGAGGTCTAAGTGCAGTATTTGCTGGCTCAGAGACAAGCTGCAAGCAGGCTGTGGTCAGCGGCTTCCAGGGTAGCAGGCAGTAATCGCTTAATCGCTGCGTTTCTGCTACAGCTTATCGTGCCCTGCACCTCTGCAGGACACAAGCACGTGCCAGGCACTCTTGCCAGCAAGCTGCTCAGCCAAAAGTCCCGCTGCACGTGTTCTGCAGCCCATGCTAGCCTGGGCTCGGCTTGCTTGCCGAGGCATTGCTGCTTGCACGAGAGGCTGATGCAATAAGGGACAAAGCAAAGGATGGAGCTGTGAGGACTGATTCTGCAAAGAGCAAGCTCAGGGGCTGAGCACTCCCTGGTTTCTGAGTATCTGTAGCAAACCTGAGGCTGTGTGCACGGTGCTGTGTGCAGTGTAGGTGGTTTGCACTAACCCCACGGTGCAGTGTGACTAACGCGTTTTGACTGCTTCGATAAACCAGGTTCTGCTCTCCTATGTGTTATTTTTAATGCAATACTTACCTTCAGACTCTCAGTAATACTGCATAGTAGTTGTGTTTTTTTTTTTTACTGTAAGATGTTTTCAGTAACTCCTAAAACGCTCCCAAGCACCCCTCATTAAAGTTCAAAGCAGAGGACTAATCATTTTAAGGTGTTTGCAATTAACCCTTTCTCTAGTATTATAACCAGAAGATGTTGAGTGAGGACTATGTAAAAATTAAAATCCGTTAGGGAATTGCATGAAATGCCTACACAGCACTGACCCTAGCGTTTGGGGGGACAGAAGCTTGGAGCATTGGGGGAAAACTCCCCCAAATTTAGCTCCGAAACGCCCTAATCGCAAGCACAAGCTTACTTCGCGGTAGCGACGGCTTTCTGTGGATACAGCATGTCTGCTGCTGAAAGAATCCTGCATTTCTTAGGCACCAGTGTGTGCTTGGTCCCCGTGCTGGCCCCCCTTTTTCCTGCAGCACTGCCTGAGCCCCGCTGGAGTCCCAACACAGGCGGCTTTCATCCCCCTCCCTGCTGCACGGAGCAAGGCGCAGCAGACAGCCCGCGCCTGTTCTTGCTCAGGCTCTCCACGGCTGATCTGGGAATGATTTGAAACAAAACCCCTTAGTCCTTTTGGAAGCCTCCGTCGTGAAAATGGTTTCGAGTTTATTGGGAACGGCTGCGGCCACACATACGTGGAAAAAAAGAAAGCAGTGAAAAGCCAGGAAGGGGGAGGCAATGGCGGCCGACGCGCCTCCAGCCCCTCTGCAGGGCTAGGCAGTCGGCAGGTCTCCTGTTTTCTCCCTTTCAGGAGGCAGGCAGCCCTTTCCCCGTGACACTTAATAATTAAAGAAGATAACGAGGAGCACAATAGATAACAGCAGAGCTTTCAAAAGCTTTGCCGGGGCACTTTTGTTCCAGGCAGAGGAGGTTTCACTTGGGAGCTCATCCCTTGCAGAGCTATGGCTGCTGCGTCCCCTTCTCCCCTCGGCCTCATTGTGGCATTGAGAGGCCCTTGGCTTAGCAGCCCAGCTCCTGATTTAACCCATCCACAACCCAGCAGAGCCCAGCCATCCTTTCTGATCGTCTCCATGCCCTCTGTATTTAGGTTCAGCAGGAGATGGTGGAAAACAGGAGCCCTCGGGGCCTGTCACAGGCCTCAGGCCGGTGAGCGGCCTGCTGTCAGGCAGCATCTCGCTCCCTGTTTGGGGGCAAAGCTCCGTCCTGTCTTCTCAATTAACGTGTCGATGCTATTAATAACCTCATTCTCTCTCTGCAGCGTTTGCTGATAAGGAGGGGGATCGCATCTCCTAGATCCTTTGCGCTCTGCCTTGGCCACCTCCCTTCTCCCGTGATGCAGCGGAGCACGGGGAAGGGCCGCGCTGTCACGTTGCCCTGCATTTTCTCTCTCACAAAACAGCCCGTTTACCTCCTCCTTGCTCAGAAACACACAGGCCAGTCATGCTGAGAGCCCCCTGGGGCGTGGGGGGTCGCTTTTTTCTTTTTCTGTCTTTATTTTTGCTGCAGGCGAGGCAGCTGACAGGAAGATGACTGTTAACTTGACAGGATAAACCCCTCCGATCCACGCGGCCTGCGAACAGGCTATTAAAATTATAATCTAATCCTTTATTCAGGGTCTTGATCCCACTCAGGAAAAGGGACACAAGAGGCTTTTAAAATTGTGTTGGAGACTCCACCCCATCAGATGACATTAGATGGTTTCTTACCACAGCAACCAGCCGTAAGTGCTGTAATGAAAACTTAATTTTCGGTGCAGATGCTTTGCCCCTAAATGAATCTGTCATCCCTCTCCAATTACGGTGCGATCAGAAAACAGCCTTTGCTTCTCAAAAATTAGAGGTGTATTGCAAAAATACCACTGTTGTGTTTGTTGTATATTTGCAGCCCTGAGACTTATTTGTTACTTCTATGACGGTGCAGGATGTAGTAGCCAGAACTTGCGGCCTCAGCTTTTCTTCAAAATAGCCTAAAACTATTTTAATGTGCACATATCCCTGTTTTCTCTTTTGTTCCAGCTGGATCTTTCCTAAACGCTGCATGTATTGAACTGTGCTGAGCCAAATGTAATGTCAGGTTCTGATTTGAAGTAGGAAGGTGCATATTGTGCAGTGTATTTTTGTTCTCTTTATATTAATGGATACCAGTTTTTCAGAAATACTGATGCAAAAAGGCTCTAAGCCAACGCTTGGTATGTGGGGTTAAGTATAAATGCTTCTCTAAAGTGTATCCTAGCGTTGGAAGGTTAGCAGCAGAGAAGCAGCAAAGCTGCTAACTTATTTTCTCAGATGTGGCTTGTTATGCCTCTGCTCTGGTGGACAGCCACAGAACTAGTCCAGAACTAGTTATCCTCACCCAGGTCTGTATTTGTCCCCCCATGGGTCTGCAGTCAGCAGATTTTTTGCCCCAAAGGCGTGCTGCAGGGTTTGCCCCCTCTTCAAGATGAAGAGGGGACAGGGCTGAGCAGGGCTTTCCAGCAGTTGCATTTGAGGAGATGTGTTTTGCGTTACCCTTATGAGACAGACCTCATTTTTGGAGGTCTGGCAGATGGGGTTTGCAGTTAGGCATTTGCCCCATGCTCTGGGAGCTGCAGTAATTGGAGCCAGCAGCACCCGGGGGTGCCTGCAGCTGGCTCGCCTGCCCGGGGCAGATGGCTTTGTCGATCTGTCATTAGTGCAGAGGTCAGCTGCAGTTTAAACCGGGGGTCAAGCAGCCCTAGCTGCTGGAGGGTCTTGTGAAGTTGTGCTCTTGATGTGTCCAATTCCCCAGACTTCTGCAGGGCTGACTTCATCAACAGAAGGGGATGGTGCAGCCTGGCTCTGGGATGGGATGGACGCTGTTAGCATCTGAGCTGTGCTCTCCATGGCAGCAGGGTGGTAGTGCCTGGAAAGGACCAGTTTGGAGGGTTAGTCTTGGACTTAGGCTGCAGCAAAAGCTTTGGTTAGAAGGGACTTTTGCATATTTCTAGGCTTGAAGGGGAGATTTTTACCTTTGTGCGAGGGAAGGATATAGGAGATAGCTGTGTTCAGTTGTGCTTAAAATACCAGCATCTTTCCTGTCACATAACTTTAACTTTAAAAAAAAAAAAAAGCAAGTGGCAATAAGATAGGAGAGGTGCCTTTCTCACTTTCAATGGCACAGAAAAACAATATTTTGGGAACAAATCAAAGTGAGGTCTTGAAGCTTTGGGGCCAACCCCGGAGAGCAGCACGGGATGCCTGGTTGCCTGTTGTGGAGCACGCCCGGGTCTCGTGTTGCTTTCTAGCCCAGGGAGTGCTGCAATCTGATACTCGGAGGTAATCAGAAGTTCTGCATAGGCTCAGAAGAGCCATTCTTCAGCACTTTTTATGGAGATAGATAGGCTGTAATTAACAGCCTGTGGAAGCAGCCTGCTTGGAGAAAAAAAAAAACTTGCCGGAGAATCTTAATTTTAACCATTGACTCAAAGAATAATCAAAGGGAGGGAAGTACTGACTTTGATGGCTTTCTGCAGATTAAGATAACTTTGGTCTCCCAGGGAAACCTTATCTGGTAGCAGGAGGAGGGCACATCCCAGCTTCCCAGGCACTGCTGCTAGACATGTGCAGCACAGTGAGATGGGGAGGCCGACTAGACCTAATATCATTTCAGTGTAGATACACACAGAGCATATCTTGAATTTAGTCCCAGAGCACTATTCAAAATAGAGGATATTTTCCACGTTAAGAGTGCTCAGGAAGAAATTTATGGGTTTTGGCCAGTGCTGGAAGTAGGATGAACAAAGCGAAGCAGCCTTGCGCCTTGTGGGGTGTGCGGAGTGTGGAATTTCCCTCCTGCTCCACTGTTAGCACTTGCAAATGAACTGCTGAAGCAAACCAAATGCTCCTTCGGATGCAGGTAGGCCCGGAGGGGCTGGGGGCTGGTGCAGGTGTTCTGTGTCATCCAGCAGCTCCCGTTCTTGGCCTTCTTCCCCAATCACTAACACGAGAGCGCAAACACTGTCGGAGATGTTTAGCTTTTCTCATTTGTTTTCTGGCCGTGCCAGGCCGTGTTTCATCCCAAAGGACACACAGCAGCAGCGAATGCAGCCTGCAGAGGCCAGGAGGACCTCTCGCTGCCACCAGCGCATCTGCTGCCTGGCACTACGAGGGAGCTGTCTCGTTAGACCCTTGGTGGGATCTTGATTACCCTGATGGCTGTAGCATGCTGCGGTGCAATGAAGAAAATCATTTTTCACCTTTCTTACACGTGGACAATTGATGCTGAAACACAAATCAGAGTGATTGGCTTTATGTTAACGCTGGGGTGGCTCTGAGCAAAGCCTGGGAGCTGCCTGGTCCCTAGGGGCTGCTGGTGCCCGTGGCTGTCCCTCCAGGCACGCCTGTCTTCTGCTTCAGGAGTTGCACGGTCTTCTTCCAAGACTTTATCCATCGTGCTCCCTGGATTTAATAAAAAGGAGGTGTAAATGTCAGCTCCCTGCAGCCACCTGAGGCTTTACTACACTGCTTGGTCTGGCTGCTGCTACTTTGGGTGGAGAAGAGCAAGGGGCAGAAGGATGCTTTCAGCTTCTAGCTGCTCCTGTGTTTTCGTTGAGCAGTGGGTCTGAATATTCTTGTCTGAATATTCTTGCTATAACGTCTAGCTAGACGTTAAACGTATGGTGATTTATGTCCTCCTCAAAGTTACAGATAAGATCTAAATGGCCTCGTTAGAGCACCATTTAGCTGGTGGAGCCAGGATTTAAGCTGTGTTAATTCCAGCTGTTGGGCCAAAAACTCAAGAAGTGCTAGCGTAGTGTAAATATTTAATAGCCTATTGCCATTTAAAAGATTAACAGCTCTCCAGCAACTCTTGGGCTGGGCGGAGCTGGGTTGCAGTTCTCTGGTTTCTATCAAGTCGATGAATTTTAGCACTGAACTCCCTGGAAAGCTGATCTAAACCTCGTAGTCATACTCTGTAGAGTAGGCTTGGCTCCGTGCAAGTGATTTGTGTGCAGTCCCCTATCGCAGCCTTGCTTTTGACTGGATCATCCCCAAACGAGGACGATTCAGCTGAATTTGCCTCTTCCTATACAAACACCTGGCGAAAAGAAAAGCAGCACTGGGAGAGGAGGAAGCTGCTGCAGCAGGAATTAGCCCACTGACTCTTTATACTCCTGTGGTTTCTAGGAAGATGACGAGAAGATAATTCAGGAGATTCAGAAAGAGGCTGAAGAGGAACAAAGGAAGAAGAACGGGGGTAAGTCACAAGCTTTATCTGTGCTTTGCTATCAGACTGAGGACGATCGGAGAGACTGGGGTTCCCAGCTCTGGTTTTCTTGGCTTCTTCCCACAGCCTGGCTGCCTGCAAGCTGCGCTGGGCATGGCTGCTCAGCACCAAACAGCACCAAAACCTGGCTCTAGAGGTGTGCCAGCCATCCCCCTGCTCCTGCTGGCAGCCCCTCGAGCTTTAAAGCTTGCAGGCTGTAGCTGGGACCATGGGGAGCCAGGAGGCTTGTGCGTGCAGTGATGTCTCCTCTCCGCTCGGCAAAGCAGCTGACCAGGCTCAGTGGGTTTTGTTTGTAGGATGACCGCTTCTTTTCCTTCCTCCCTCTGCAGAGAACAGCTTCAAGCGGATCGGCCCTCCCGTGGAAAAGCCCATGGAGAAAATCCAGAGAATCGAGGTCATCCCCAGGCCCGTTCCTCAGAACCTCCACCAACCCCGGATGCCTCCGTACCCCTTCGTGCACCCCCCCTTCCCTCTCCCTCCCGTCCGTCCCATGTACAATAACATCCCCCTCAACATAGGCCCCATCCCCGCCCCCTACGTGCCCCCGCTGCCTAACATGAGGGTGAACTACGATTTTCCCCAGATCAACGTTCAGCTGGAGCACAACTTGCCTATGCACTTTGGCCCTCAGCCCCGACACCGGTTCTGACCCGGTTCCAATAGCATCTGACACAGAGTCACCGCGGGGCAAAGCCACCCCGGTAACGTCCCCCCCAGTCCTGCTTCAGCCCCCTGGGTTAGCCAGCTGCGAGGGGAGCTGCTGTGACTCACGTGTCCCTGCACTACACCCCCCCCTGGTCGTGGCTTCTCCGGACTTTTTGCAATTAAAACATTTCAGCCTGTGCCGCAGCGGGGCTCGGTGCTGCATTTCCAAGGATTTCTTCCCGTGTTGAGAGTCCAGGTTGGTTTTGTTGGTTGGTTGGTTTGTTTGTTTGGCGAGGGCCGTTCAGACAGCTGTTGGGAGGGAAAGTGAGACGTGTGGAGCACAGGGATGCAAGCATGCCTCGGGAGTTTTCCAAAAATCCAACCTTCCTGCTGGCCAGAGCAGCTGCAACAAGCCTGAGTCTTGGGGGAAGGAAGGAGAGACTTGGCACCTGAGTAAGACCTTCAGGATCAAGATAACAGAACTCTGCTGCCCCAGCCCAAAGCAGGGTTTCCCGTTTTCTCCAGCATCCCTGTAATCTGCTAACACCTCCCAGCAGAAATAAATTGTTCAAACCCAAGCAGACGTAGTGTGTTCAGCATTTCTCGCTCTGCAAGAGGAGTGAGGGGATGCGGCAGCCACCTCGTTGCTCAGATCTTGGTGGGCAGCCCCAGAGCCACGTTCCTGTCTCAGGGCTTTCCGAAACAGCAGGAGACTCCCTACCCTGATCTTTGGGAACTGAGCTTGCCCCCTTCCAAGGGCTCAGGTGTTTTCCCCAAGCGTGGCCTTGGCTTTGCTGTTATCCAGGCACCCCAAACACCCTTCTGCACTTGGGGGAAGCACTCAGAGCCAAAGCCAGCTCCCTCATCTCCAAGACTGCTGGGGCAAGCCCGCAGGCAGCAGCCTCGTGCTGTCGGGAGCTGGCTGCTTCCGAAACATTTAACTCCCGAAAACTTGAATTGCAGTTTAATTGGCTTCAGAAGGGCGTGTTAAAAGGCAAACACGAGCATCGCCGGGCTCAGGAGGCGAGGATTTAGGGGAAGCAGAGCTGTGTAAGGAGCAGGGGTTGTGATGGCTGCCTGAGCTTGTCAGTGGGGTGTGTGAGGAGCCTTGGTGCAAAGCCCTTTCCCCAGACCTTGGCTGTACTGTCTGGGACCCCTATAAAAAAAAAAAGGCTTGGAGGGAGAAAGCCTCTTCCCAGAAGTTCTGGGCTTGTTTTGGTTTTTGGTTTGTTTTTTTACCAGTCCGGTTGCGCAGTTGTTCCTGAGTTTTGATCCGTGCTGCATCCTGCTCCTTCCTGCTGAGAGCCAGCTCGCTGCACTTCCCTGCTGGTTTCCTCCCGCTGTGTTTTAGCATCCAGGTGTCTTTTGCCTGTGGTTTTTTTGTTCAGGTAAAACTCCCCTGCCTCTGCCTCTTGACTCCTGTCAAGCCTTCCCTGGCACAGCATCTCCTCGGCGCTGTGCTGGCAGCGGGAGCTCCCAGAGAGAGGCCTGGGACAGCAGCTCCAGGTGGCAGGAGAAGATTTCCCCACCAGCCGTGGGGCTGTGGCCTTGGGAGGGTTTCACAGCGGGCACTTCCCTGCCTTTTGGAGCTGAATCAGCATTTTCCCTGCTTTCAGGTGTTTCCTACGGTTTGAAATGCGTCCTGCGAAGCGTTGCGTGTTCCTCGGTGCCATGTTCTGTCTAGCGTTAATAACCAAGTGGTATTCACTTGCTGCTATCTTTTTTTTTTTTTTAATTTTTCACTCTTAATGTATTTCTGGAGGTAGCCACGGGGTTGCGGTGGCTTCCCCACTCTCGTCAGGATTTTAGCCAGGTTTAAATCCACCAAATGCTGCCCTTCCCAGCACCATCGGGCGCTCAGAGGATCGACCCAGTTCAGACGAAGCGCGGGTGGCTGCCCCTCGCAGAAAGGGAACCTCGTTTTTTTTAGTAGCTGAGATCTTTTGGGCTTGAGGGCTGCCTTAGGTGAGGCTTAGATGACCCCTGGGAGCTGGGGACACCTCTGTGGGGCCGTGGCAGCTCCTGGTGCTGCCCTGGATCAACGCTCAGGCTGCTGGCAGAGGGGCAGGGAGGAAGGGAAAGGCTGGAGCCCCGCAGAACCACGAGCTGCTTTGTGTCCGAGAGGAGAAATCGGTGCTGGGGAGGTGCCTGGCGGTGTGTGTGGCTGCTTCTCCCACCGAGAAAACCCCCAGACCACTGAAAATGCATCCGCAGCCGAACCGTGTGGCTGCTCCTTCCCTCCAACCCGCCTGGCTTCCAGCAGTTGTGCTTTCCGATAGCATTTTGGGTCTGTTCTTGGTTTTTACTTTAAAAAAAACAAAAACAAAACAAAACAAAAATGATTGCACAACCCACAGAAATCCCCGCTCGGGGCCCTCCAGTTCCGCGCCCCGTTTCCCTCCCGCCCTGCCCTGGGTTATTTGGGGCGGCGGGGGGGTCGCTGTGCCCAGGTTGCTCCCCTCCAGGTACTCGTTATGGTTAATTGCAGTGTCCCGTTTTACTTGCCTTAAAGGTGGAGAGAGAAACTTAGTATTTGCACTTAGCAAAACGTTATATTAAAAGAAAGAAAACCCTGTAAAGATGTGCATGTTCTGCAACTTTGTATAACGATAGCCGAAAACAAATAGGTGTTTTATTAAAAAATAAAAACAAATTAAAAAAAAATATTTTTCTTTACCTTCCGGTAGTAAACCATTCTAATATTCCATGTGTAAAAAGTTTCCTGTATTATATTGTAATTTGAATTTTTTTGTAAATAAATTTGTGCACTCTGGCTTTCACCTCCGTGCTGTGGTTGCAGCGGGAGCCTCGGCCCCGCCGCGGGACGGTGGGGACGGGACTTTTTTGGCCCCTTTTTGGGGCCGAGCGGGGTGGGGGGGTTGCAGGGCAGAGCCCCCCGCCCCTCCTGCGGGAGCCCTGATGCCTTCCAGCCGCTGCTGAGAGGAACGGAACAGAAAATGGTTTCCAGTCGCTCCTGTAAATGGAAACCAGGAGGTGTGAGCAGCGCTGCGCCAGGCTTCGGGGACTTCCCCCTTGCAGGAGCAGCGGTGGAGGCAGGCTGCGGGGCTCCGGCTTCCTTTGGCTCAGCAGCAAAAGGAAAAAGGAGACGGCTGCTGGCAGCTCGGGGACGGGGGGGGGAGACACCGCCGGGGGGGCTCCTCTGCTCTCCGTGGTGCAGCGAGGGTCCCGACATGGGAGCGGTGGCTGCCGTGCAGGAAGGGATCAGTGCTTGCTTTGTGTCGTGGAGGGGGGAGGTGAACTGAAGTTAGATTTGGGTTAAAAACCCTGTTTCCAGGGATTTGGCAGCCCCCCACCAGCCGGCTGTGGGGCAGGGGGAGAGGGGCCAGGAGGGAGGCGCTGGGTGCCCGTGGCGTGGCCGGGAAGCTGAGCAGAGCGAGATGCTCGGCGCTTCCTGCACAGCATTCTGCTTTATTTTCCCCCTGTTTATAGCAGCAGCCCGACATCCTTCCTTTGTTCAGCCCTCGCTGCCCTGCTCCAGTGCTTCTTCAAAGCTCAGGTCCCTCCTGGGCTGTGCTGCAGCTCCAGCTCTGCTCCTAGCAAACCAACTTCACCTTTAAAAGCTGAGCAAGCGGCTGCCGGGGCTGGGCTGGGGGCACATCCTGCTGCCCCGGCTCATCCGCCTGCACGCAGTGCTTGGGCTGGGCTGGGCTGCAAATGCATTTTGGTTTTTCCTTTTTTTTTTTTTTTTCTTTTTTCTCTTTTTTTTCCTTTTTTTTCCCCCTGTCACCAAGCAGAGCAGCAGCTTTGCCTCCCAGGCCGCTCGCAGGAGGGGTGGCTGCAGGAGCATCCCTCGTGAGCACCTCGAGGACGCACGTGGGCTTTTGGGGGCTGGGGACTGCCCCGAGCATCTTGAAACGTGGCCTGGGCTCTGGCCAGCTTTGCTTTTAAGCCTGCTCGCTGGAAGCAAGCCTTCACCACGCCACCCACGATCCTCAGAGCCAGCTCCATCTCTGGGACGCTCTCTGGCCAGCCCCCAAATTCTCTCAAGCCTCTGTGCTTCGAGTGCCCTGGGCTCAGCCCCGATGCTCCTCGGTCGCTGTCCCCAAACCCAGCCATCCCCACAGCCCCCCGACAGACCACGCAGCACCGCTCGTGTCCGAATGCAGGTTTTTTTTTTTTATTCATTTTTCTCCATTTGAAGCTAGTTTTCTTTTAAGTTATACAAATGGCACTTACAAAAAAAATAATAATAAACAAAAAAAATTAAAAAAAAAAAAAACGAACGAACCCCAAACTTAAATTTCAGAGTGAGATGTTTTCGGAGAGTCACGACACCCGAGGAGAGGAGACGGGGAGGGGGGGGAGGAGATGTCGACCTAGTGTCACAGGGGAGAAGCCGGAGCAGGGGAGGGGGGGACACGGATTGAACTGCCACTGGGGCCGGGGAGGAGGGGACGCGGCGGGTGTGAAGGCCAGCGAAGAGTGAGCGCCAAGTCCCGGGGTCGCTCGGGGCTTCATCAAGACACTTGGTTCCTTCGAGAGGCGCCCTCGGCCCCGGGTGGGCGCGTTTTCCAGGGCGCTGGCTGGGAGAGCCGAAATAGGGCCCCGGCGGGGACCCCGTGGTGGCGAGGGACCCGTCTGCGAGCTGTCCCCTCGCTGGGACGGGCCGGTCGCTCTCCGAGCTGAGAGTTTAGCACCAAGCTCCCGCGGAGGCTGCCCCTCGGACAGGTTTTAAGGCTGGCGAGCCCCGAGCTTGCGGCAGGCGCCGGCCTCGTCTTGGCACAGCGGCGGCGACGCCGTGAGCACCCTTGGCGTGGGGGGGCGAGGGGTGCGGGGAAAAGGCTCCGTGGTGTGGGGAGCGGCCCCCCAAAGGATTTCGAAGTGCCTTTCAACACCCTCGAGGACGCTTCAGCACCACCCGTCGCGAACGCTCACATCGTTACACGCTAATGCAGACCTAGTACAGACAACAGCTGGTAACACAGTGCCATGGAGAGCATATATAAATAGATACTAACAAAAATACTGTTTTGGTCATTATTATTTTTTTTTTTTTTCTTTTCTGTTTCCAGTAAGGACGAGATGGCATGCTGGCGAAGCCGAGGTGCCCCCGCGGGCTGGTGGACCAGGAGCTGCCCCTCCTCGGGGGCGCTTCCCAAATCAGCGGTGGGCATCCAGGGATGCGCTTCGCTGTTCCAGTATTTGTATGAGAAAAAAAAAAAGAGAGATAAGAAAGAAAAAAAAAAGAGAGAAAAGAAGAAAAAGTACTGAGCAAATATCACTGTGCAAAGTTTGCTAAGGAACTTTTCTATTCTGTAAACCGAAATCTGCAGCTCTTGCCTCCAGCCGGCGCCCGGGGGAGGCTGTGCCCGTTGGGGGGGCACGTGGCCCCGCACGCTGATGGGGACGGGGGGGCCGGTGCTGGAGCCCCCCCAGTGTGGGTTTGCTCCACGTGTCCCCACCCCGACCTCTGTCCCCTCCTGGGCACCGCATCTCCTTCGGCACCAGGGGCACCGCGAGGGGCAGGGCTGACCCTGAGGAAGGGGAGGAAGAGGAGGAAGAGGAGCGCAGGGTGGCAGCGAGATGAATTGCCGGGGCTTTCCAGATGGGATCACCCCAAAAATTGATTCCAGGTGTGCCACCTGCACAGCCGGGGTGGGGATCAGCTTGCTGGCCCTACTGCAGCACGTAAGGTCACCTCTTGTGCCTCGGCTGGGGACGGGGCATCGGAGGGGTCTCCGCTGCCTTGGATCGGACGGGGACCTGGGGGGACCCTGGCAGCGCATGGCAAAGTGGCACCGGCACTGCTATGGAGAGGAGAGCACGGAGGTGACCTCATTCCCTTTTTTTTTTTTCTTTTTCCAGTTGCAGAGAAGAAAGTAAACTACTGAGGTGGTGCTCGGGGCCGGGACGGGGTACAGCAGCCTCCGAGCTGAGCGAGGCCGGGGCGAGGAAGGGCCCTCGGCAGCCCTCCAGGTGCAGGCGGCAGCACCGCGCGCTGCCGGGTGACTGATCCAGTTCTCACAGGGGTGCAGGGGGGGGACCCACCTCCGACACAAGGCGCTGGGCTCTACGGCGGGAGGGGAGGGCAAAGCCAGTCTGGAAATCCTTTTACAGAGAGGAGAAATTCAAAACGAAACGAAACCGAACCAAAAAAAAAAAAAAAAGGAAAAAATAGAAAAAAAAAAAAAAAAAAAGAGAGAGGGGAAAGGAAAGTTGGCAATGGGAGGTACGCTAAAGTGCATTAATATTCCCAGAGGGTGGAGGCGTCAATGGCGTCGGCGGATGCCTTGAGGACCCCGGCATGGTCGCCCTTCAGGTATTTGCCATTGATTTTGATGGCCACTTTGTTATAGTCGCAGAACTCAAAAAAGAAGTCCACGGGCGTGTCGCTGCTGCTGGTGACGGACGACTCGCTCCCCACCATCCAGTACTTCCCGGTGGCATCTGCGGGCAGAGGGCACCCCGTGAGCCGCCACCGCCGCGGGGACCCCCCCCAGGGGCGATGCCCACGGGGATGGGGACGTGCACGGAGCCCCCGGCACGAAGCCACGGCCTCACCTTTGATGTTGTAGGCTCCGTCGTTGAACTCCAGCTGGAAGACGTCGTAGGAGGAGCGGTTGGAGTCCAGGGTGCCGGTCACCTTCCGGCAGCCGATGAAGCCGTGCTCGCCGCGCAGGACGATGATGGGCCTGTTGATCAGCTTCATCACGAAGTGCTCCGTCTCGCCTGCGCCAGAGGGGAGAGCGGCGTGAGCCCGTGGGGACACAAAGCATGGTCCCCAGGAGGAGGGCGCACGTGCCCCGATATTTCTCACCCACCCCACAGCATCACCAGGGTGAGGTGCCGCGTTTGGGGACGCCCCTGACCCCATCCTCGCTGCCATCCCAAGCCGGGGCTGGGGTCCCCGCGGGGTCCCTCATCCACGGGGTCCCTTACCCGCTGTCTCCATGGAGGCCGCCAGCTGCCCGTTCTTCTTGGCCGTCACGTACTTGCCATTGGCGGCTTTCAGGGTGATGCGCTTGTCGCACCACTCGATGTCAAAATAGCAGCTCGCGTTCCTGAGGGGGCACAGTGCAGTCAGCAGGACATTTCAGAGCAGGGACCCCCAAAAACACCTCCCCCACTGAGTTCAGAAGCGGGATGTCCTGATCCAGCTGGGTTTTGGCAGGACGAGGGAAGCTGCGGCGTCCGCCTGGGTTAAGCCCTCGGCCCCCGGGCTGTCCCTGGGGACACGGAGCCGGAGGCACTTTGGGGCCTTTCCGCCCAGCTCCAGCAGCCAGCTCTAAGTGCAGGGTAAGCGTTTTGGCCGCCCCAGCCTGCCGGGAAGGATGACGTGGCCCAAGGGACTTCCCGAGCACCGCGGGGGCGAGCCCAGGCTCAGCCCCGGCTCTCCAGGGAATTCGCTTTGGGGTTTTCGTTTTGGGGCGAGCCCCTCGGAAACGCGAGCGGGTCCCCGAAGCGGCCGGGGGCGCGAGGCGGGGACTCACTTTGTGGAGGCGGTGGACTGGATGCCCCCGTTGGAGGTGAGGGTCCAGTACTTGCCCGTGTAGGTCCTGAAGGCGCACTTCTTGGTGTCCTTGTTGATCTCCAGCTGGTAGGTCTCCTGGTCGCCCTCCTCGTCTTGGTTGGCCGAGAGGTCCATGCCTGCGGGATGGAGGCGGAGGTCAGGGAGTGTCACAGGGACCCCAACCCGTGGAGACCCAGCTGCCGGGGCCACAACCAGCTCCTGCTTCCATTTGGTGACACCCAAGCCCCTCACACATGGCCTCCCCATGACATTTGGGGTTCAAACCCGGGTTTCCATTTGGGTGCTCAAGGAGAAGGCCAGAACCCAGCCCCAGCTCAGGGCTCTTGGCTCTAGGAGAGCAAAACAAAGACAATTTGGGGTATTTTCACATGCAAAAGGGCTGTAGGTTGTTTTTTTTTTTGTTTTTGTTTTTTTGTTTTTTTGGTTTTTTGTTTTCCAGGAGGTGACAGCTGGGTTATCCAACCCCTTAGCTGTGGCCACTGTGCCACCGATGGGCTCCCAGCTCACCTCCGTGGCCATGACCCGGCAGCCAGTGGCTGCCCCCATTTTCAGGCACCATTTTTGGGCTGTTTCGGACATTTTGGAGCTTACAGTGCCTCACAGTGGGTTTTCCCCCAGGCCAGGAACCCCACTCACCCCAGCCCTGCCGAGCTGGATGCAGCCGGCCCCGTGGCCACCGGGTGCAGTGCCAGGGCCACCGCTGGCCCCCGGCCACAAGCAAATCTGCCCGCAGGCGCTCAGCCCAACAAACCTGCTTAGTCAGGGCTGCCGGGGCCAAATGCTGGCAGGCAGAGCTCTCCAGCTTGGCGGGTTTTTTGCCTAAAAATACTTTCGGGATGGGAGTCACAAGCCATAGCTTGGAGCCGAAGCGGAGCAGCCGAGTTGGCCGGGTTGGGTTTCGAGGAGGGAGCTGGATGCGGCCCCTTCCCCGAGAGTCCTGCTGCCTGCACGGGCTGGGCTGAGCCTTTCCGAGCTGAAAGCTTGGAAACATCCCTATTTCTCCCCTGCTTCATGCGAATTAGGGGCTCAAACCCCATCGTGCACCCCTTGGAGGCACACACAGTGCTGGTGCCAGCTCCCGCTGCCCACAAGGTGCTGGAGGAGGAGGCACCACCTCTGCAGGACAACCCAGCACCAGCTGGCTCCCGGCCTTTGAAATGGAAATGCCTTCCCCCGAAATGTGTCAGACACGGCTACCTGGCGGCCTGATATCTCTGGATCTGCATCTCCAAACCCTGCACGCCAGACGGGCAGGATCTGCTGCCTGGGCTTTGCATATCAGCCTCCCACCCCCTTCTAAAGGGATTAGGCTTTGAAGGCTTTTCTTTGTAGTCCCTCATCTTATCTCCCCGTGCCCAAGCTGTCCTGTCACCTCCACAATGCTGCCCATATTCGCACCACCTCCCCCCCGCCGGGGGTCCCCCAGCACCTCCCCAGGGCTCTGCTGCCTCCCAGGGCTCCATCCCAGAAAAAATATGGGGCCAGGCATGGGGCAGAGCTCGGGGCTGGCTCAACCATCCCATCGTGGTGCCGCCAGCAGCCCCGCTCCCGGCCCCATCCCCGTGTGCTGAAGCTGCCCGGTGCCACGGGGCCGGGTTTTGGCTCCTGGGGAGGCGCAGGGCGCAGCGTGGCCGCACGGCGGAGGGGGAACATTTGAACATTTGGTTTGGATTTTGCCCTCCCGCTGGGAAAGCAGCGCCAGGCCCAGCTGCTTGCAGCCCCACGCTGGCTCTGCCGAGAGTCGTGTAACCGACAGCTGAGAGCTAGCCAAAAAAACCTTTGTGAGCAGAGGCCTCGGCGAGCCCCGCGCCTCCCGGCACGGCACGAGCCCGGCTTCAGCCTCAGAAAACGCTGCAGAACCCAGTCCCCGATGGGACAGCGGGGACGGGGACAGCTCGCCCCACCAGCTGCATGCCCAAGCCCCTCCACACCACGTTTTTGGGGAGCTCCTCAGCCTGGAGATGCAGCAGGGAGCCCGGGAGATGCTGCAAAGCGCCACAGACGGGCCAGGGATGGAGCAGGCGGGTGCTGCGCCATCGCCCCCGGCACGGCGAGCCCCCTGCTCCCACCTGGAGCAGGGATTTTGGGGAGGTTTTTTCCTTTATCCCGTGCCAGGAGGAGGAAGCGGCTGCGCCTCGCAGGGCCTGCTGGCGAGGGGGGGGGGGGTCTCCCACCGCCCCCAGCCCGGGGTTGGGTTACGCCGAGTCAGCAGAAAGGAATGCAATTATGGGGAGGCTTCAAAGGGCTGTAACCGAGCCCGAGCTGAAGGTTTGGGGGTCAGGGCTGGAGGAGCTGGGGGATGGCGGGACGCTGGCCGTGTCGCCCTCTCCGTGTCCCCCTGTCCTGCTCCCAGCCCGGCCACGTGTCCCCCACTTTCTGCAGCCCAAGGCACCCGCGCCGCCCTCCCGCAGCGCCCGGCCGTGGTTCCTGCTGCAGGCTTTAATTAACGCTCCTGGTGAAGGCAGTCTGGAGCCAGCAACGCCTCTCCCTGACCTTGCCAAGGCTGCTAATTACAGCTGGAGGCAGGAGGGGGCCGAGCACGGGGCCGGCTGCGGGGTGATGCTCCAGGAGGGGTGAGAAGCCTGCTGGTCCCCCCAAAAAAATTCCCTGCGTGGGTGCCCTGCAGCTTGGGAGAAACCCGAGGGGTTGCTGCGGGGTCCTGTGCGCCTCTGCCCTGGGGATGGGGAGGAGGCTGGAGGTGAGCGTGGGCGCAGGAGCAGGAGCAGATCCCATCCCTCCAGCCCTTGTGCCCGGCCACCTTCCTGGCATCGCCCTCAGGCGGGTTTACGCTACCCCAGGAAGGCAAACCAGGAGGGGTTTTGTCGAGGAAAAACAGCCTGGAGAGCTCACGGGGCCGCCCCAGCACCCTGGGGTGCAGCTCTGCAACAGGTCATGGGCGGAGCTGCACCCCACAAACCCTCCCCTGCACTCATCCTCTTCCTCCACGGCATCCCCCAGCCCCAGCACACCACTGGGTGCCCCACGTGTCCCCAGCTCCATCCTGGAGCCGCTCCTCATCTCCACCTGCTTTGTGCCTGCCCCTCCTCGCCCCCCACCCATCCTGCAAGCTGCATCCCTGGACCTCCCCTCCCCAAAAATTCCTCCCTTCCGAGCACCTCTCACCCTCTTTTTCCCCCCTCCCCAGGCAGGAGGGGGGCTGGCAGGGGCGCAGCGAGCCCTCGGGGACCCTCCTTGCCACAAAGGGCCCTTTGTTCGGAGCCATCCAGCAGGGGAAGGAAGCTGCTGGCTGCTCACAAACACCCCCGGCTCCTTTTTAAGGTGCGGTGGGGCTCAGGACCCCCAGGGGCACAGCCACAGTTTTGGTGCTGGGAGCCACGGGGCCACCCCCAGCCCCAAGGGGGGGTCACAGGAGCTACCAGGGCTTGGGGAGGGGGAAGAAATGCCTGCAAATGCCTCCTTGGCTGGGTGTTTGGGTGTTTTGGTGGCTGCCAGCCCGTTACCCCAGGGACCTTTCCCAAGAGCCCAGCAGAAACCCAAAAGGGACCCGAGCCAGGCGGTGCCGCTCCCAGCACCCCGCAGGATGAGCTCCCACCGCTTCCGCAGGGAGCGCGGGCGCTTGGGTGGCTGCAGCCCCCTCCTCCTCCTCCCCGTTCCCCCCCCTTGCGCCCCCTCCCCGCTTTATTTCTCTTGGAGAGGGCCCGTGCTCAGCGGGGGGACCCCTGTTGCCGGGGAGATTTGGCTCCCCCCCCCCCCCCTTTCTCCGCAGCACACAAAGCCGGCGGCTTGGCGAGCGCAGCCCCCTCTCCGCGTCCCCCCAGCCCCCTCTCCACGTCCCCCAGCCCACTCCTCGCCCCACATCTGGTTTTCCCATCTCCCGTGACAAAGGGCTGCAGCAACCCTTCCCCCACAGCGCTGCGGCAGCTTCGCGCCGCCATCGCCAGCATCGCCATCGCCTTCCTCCTCCTCCTCCTCCTCCTCCTCCTCCCCGAGCCCTCGGGCAGGGCTGCCCATCTCCTCTGCAGCAATCTCTTTCTTTCAGCGCAGGATTTATTCTCCGAAAGGAGAAAAAGGCTGCAAGGTCGCTGCCCGCGCGCAGATAAGGGTTAAGCTGCAACCTTGAAATATATAAATATTATTTTTTTTTTAAGAAAAAAATCCCCCCCCGGTGCTTTTTGGCCCGGGCTGTGCCGCAGCAAGGCATGCTCGCACCCATCCCGCGCCCGGCGTGCGCCGGCCTGACTTGGCATGCCGGCGCCGTGCCCCGGGGCTCCCACGCTGCGGCTGCTCAGCATCGCCCTGCCCGCCGTGGGCTCGCTTTTTTGGGGGCCCGGTGCTTCTCCGTGCACACCCCAAAGCCCCTCTCCGAGCCCCAAAGGTGGGATTTGGCCCCGCCACCCACCCACCCACCCACCGGGCGCGGGGCCGGTTGCGCTTTGTGCTCGACGGTGGCCTCGTGCCCAGGGAGCGGTGGCGCACAGATCGGGGCACGGGGTGGCTTCACCCATGGGATGAGGGGATGGGGATATGGGGACGTGGGGACATGGGGACGTGGGGGAGAGGTGGTGGCAGCATCACGGCCGCCTTTGTGCCGGCTCCATGTAGGTCACGTCCACCCCGCACCGCCAGGAGATTCGGCGAAGCCATTTTATGGATTGCTGCCAGTGCCGGGGGGGTGGTGGCACCCACGCCCCCCACATTTATCGGGGGGACACAGCCCCATCGGGGGGCACCGCAACCCTCTCCAGGGCCCCATGCATCAGGGTGCGTGGCCCAGAGATGCTCGGGGAGGAGGGGGGGGTTGGGAAGGGCTTTGTTGGTGAACAATGAGCTCCGGAGGCAGCGAGGCGGCCGGCAGCCCTGCCTCCTCCCCGGCAATGGAAGACCCCATGAATCCCCCCCCCCCAATCCCCTCTGCCCCCCCAGGCAGCCCCTCACTGTGTGTGTGTCCCCCCCCTTCCCAGGGCACCCCAAGGAGGCGACGCTGCAGGGATGGGGGTGCTGGGGGGGCGCAGGGGGAGGGAGAGGGATGTGGGAGGGGGCTGGGGCAGGATGTGGGGGGGCAGGGGGAGGGACCCCAGGGTGGGGGTGCCACGGGGAAATGGGGGCTTCAGGGAGGCGTCTGTGGGGCTCAAGGGGGGGGCAGAGCCCCTCACATGGCCATGGAGGAGGGCGGCAGGGGGCACCCTGCGGGGTCGCTGCTGCCCCAAGGGGGGGTCCCCATGCTGGGGGGCTGCAGGGGGGGCACCACGGGGGGCAGCAACGCCCCAGGGATGTGGGGGTGTGGAAGAGACACCGTGCTGCGGGGGGATGCAGGGAGCGGGGTCACGGGGCCGTGCCCGTGGGGGGACAGCTCCCGAGGGATGCAGGGGGGGCGCGGAGGGGCCGCGGTGCCCCAGGGGTGCCGGGGATGGCGAGGAGACGGTGCCGGAGGGCTGGGGGCTGGAGGTGATGCTGAGAGCACCGCGGGGGCGCACTGCCCTGTGTCCCCAGCCCTCTGTCTCCATGTCCCCAGCCCTCTCCATGTCCCCATTTCTCTGTCTCCACATCCCCATCTCTCCGTCTCCATGTCCCCAGCCCTCTCCATGTCCCCAGCCCTCCATCTCCACGTCCCCATCTCTCCATCTCCACGTCCCCATCCCTCCCCACATCCCCATTCCTCCCTCCCCACGTCCCCATCCCTCTCCCACCCCATCCCCATCCCCTCACCTTGCCGGGTGGACACGTTGCGATCGTTCCCGGCGCGCAGCACGACCTGCGGGCAGCTCTGCTCCAGGGCGAAGAGCTCGTCCTTCCCCACCTTGCTGCTCTTACCCGCCTTCAGGGTACCACTGGGGCCCGAGGGGGCCAGGTAGCGTCCCTCACCGTCCCGGAAAGCCACCTTCCCGCAGCGAAACTCCAGCGTGAAGGCGGTGCCGGGCTCGGCGGCGGGCACGAGGCGGCCGTCGCAGCGCAGCAGGCGGTGGTCGCAGCTCTGCAGGCTGTAGCGCTGCTCCACGAAGAGCAGGGTGATGAGGGCGTCCACCCCCCAGGGCACGTCGCGGTCCACGGCCAGCTCGTCGCGGCGAGGCCCTAGGTGGGCGTAGCGCTTGCGGGCCAGGCTGTAGAGGTTGGCCTGCGGGTGCATGGCCAAGTGCACGCTCCACTTCTCGGCGGCCGAGACGGCGGGGGCGAAGCAGGACAGGCGGTCCTCGGTGCCGCCGAAGAAGCGGCGGTGGGGCTCGGACTGCAGCGACCAGCGCCCGTCGCCGTGGGCCACCACGAGGAAGCGGCAGTCGGGGCCGGGCTCCTCGCTGTCACAGCTCACCCGGCCGTCCTTGTCGGCCGCCAGGTAGCGGCCCAGGTGGCTCTTGAGGAGGACGGCGCTGGAGTCCTCGCCGTCCTGCTCCAGCGTCCAGATCTGCTTCTTCTTCATGCTGGCGGCCGAGGCGTTCACCTTGAAGCCGAAGGCCTCGGCCGTCAGGTACTTGTTGCTGCAGTTGATCAGCCCGAATTGGATCTGCACCGGCTCCGCCGTCCCGTTCGCCGTCATCCTGCCGCTGCCGCTGCCGCCGCCGCCGCCACCGCTGCCGCCCCGACGCCGCCTTTTATATGGCCCCGACGCCGCCTTTGATACGGCCCCGCCGCCTTTTTATATGGCCCCGCCGCCTTTTTATACGGCCCCACTGCCGCAGCGCCGCCCCCCCCCCCCCCAGCCCCTCCAAGCCCCCGCCTCCCCCCTGTGCAGCCCCCTTGCTGCCTCGCAGGGACCCCCCCCTTTCTTTGCTGCAGGACCCCCCCCCCCCTATAAAATTGCACGAAACCCCATTGCACAGGGACGGCCCCCTTGTGCTGTGGGACCGCCCCCCCCTGCTGTAGGAACGCCCCCCCCTCTGCGTGGCAAAGCCCACCCCATGCTGCAGGGACCCCCCCCTCCGCCCCCATTTCCACGCTCCCCCTTCCTGCAGTGCCCCCCCCCATAATGCAAGACTGGGGGACCCCCAAAATCCCCCCCCCTGCAGTGGGCAGGGGGTGGTGGGGGGCTGGGGAGGGGGCTCAGGGGGTGTCCGGGTGCTGATGTGACCCCAAATTTGTGCTGAGTCCCCCACAGGGATGTGGCAAAGCAGGGGGACCCCATGGGGGGGTCACTGTGTGCGCAAAGGGGGTCTGGGGGGGTCCGGGGGGGGGGAGTGGGGTGGGCACAGCACTACGGGACAGAAAATTGGGGGAAAACAGAGGGATGGGGGGGGTTTCCCAGCCGGATCAGGGAGCTGAACCGGGCTGGAGCAGGACAAGGAGCCGCTGGCACCATCCCCAGGAACGACTGCGTTCACCCCCACCACCACCCCCAGGCCCCCAGGCTGCACTGGTTTTGTACTGGGCGTACTGGTTCTGGCAGCTCCTCCGCCTGCAGGATGCACCCAGCCGCCCGCCCTGCCCGGGGGCTGCTGCCACAACCCCCCCGGGGCAGAACCAGAGCCGGGATGGGTGCCAAGGGGGTTTGGGGCCCATCCAGCCCGCTCGTCTTCCCTGCTCCTTCTCCTTCTCCTTCTCCTTCTCCTTCTCCTTCTCCTTCTCCTTCTCCTTCTCCTTCTCCTTCTCCTTCTCCTTCTCCTTCTCCTTCTCCTTCTCCTTCTCCTTCTCCTTCTCCTTCTCCTTCTCCTTCTCCTTCTCCTTCTCCTCCTCCTCCTCCTCCTCCTCCTCCTCCTCCTCCTTCCTCTTCGCCTTCCCCTTCCCCTTCCCCTTCCTCCTCCTGCTCCAAATCCACCTCATTTCCAACCAGAAGCAACCCCACGGCGGGGCTGGAAGCGAAACCCTCCATCCCCAGCGAGGCAGGGGTGTTTCAGAGGTGTTTTTTTTGTTTTTTCCTCCATCCTGCAGCAGCAGCAGCAGCGGGATGTTAGGACCCGGCCGCGGGGCCGTGCAGCTGCCCAGGCCCGCAGCTGCCTCCTCCTGCCGCAGATGGTGCGAGGCTGGGAAAGAAGCGGCCTTTCTGCTCAGCAGGGAAAAAAAAAAAAAAAAAAAAAAAAAAGTAATTATGCAGGAGAAAAAATAATAATAAAGGGTTTTCTCCCCGGCACTGGCTGGCACAGCCAGCGCAGCAGGCCAGGGGGATGTCCCCGGGTGTCCCCAAAGGGGACCGGTGCCCCCCAGGCTGGGGGTGCGGTGTTAAAATCATCTCCCACGAGCTGCTGCGTGTGATGGAGCAGGAGGGAAGGAGCTGCCTTTCCCTGCTGCCTTTCCCTCTCTGCATTGCTTTTGCAAGCTGCTGTGACCGAGAGCTGCAAGGCCACGGGAGCTCAGGTCCCCAGCCCCGGGATGAGGCCATAAATGAGGCCATAAATGATGGGGGCTTTCCGGAGCACCCCCACGGCCCCGACAAAGTCTGGGAAAAGCCCAGAGGAAAAGCCCAGCGCTGGCTGCAGAGGGGTTGGGGCCTGGCCCCTGTCCTGCCCTCGCTTTTTGCACCTTCCCCAGGTGTTTTTTGCTGCAGCTCGGCTTCGGCTGCAGAAAACCACGCAGCTTTGGGGCAGGAGGGTGAAGTCGGGCTGAAATCGGGGCTTGGGGACAGGCGTGGGGGCAAGGAGGGCTGGCTTCACCCCCGGGTGTCCCCTGCGTCCCCTGGCCTGGCGGGGAGGTGGCAGAGCCCTCGCTTGTCCCTGCTGGAAGGATTTTTTGGGGCATTTTGCCGCAGGGACAACACACTGGGGACAGGTTTGGCTCCTTGGGGACCCGGGGCTGTGCGCATCCCTCATAGGGGCAGCGAGATGGAAGCCCCCCAGTGCGGGTACCCCCTGCAGGAGCTCAGCCGTGGGGCTGGGGAGGGCCTTTTGCATTTTTTTTTGCATTTTTTCCCTGTATTTAGTTCAATCCCGTGGGGTTTGGGGTATTTCTGAGCCCCCCCCCCGGCAGCACAGCGGGTGTCACGTCTTCACGCACACCCCACGCACCCGCCAGCGGGGCTGGAAGGGGCGAGGAGCATCGCGAGCTGCTGACAAACCAGGAGGTGATTCAGCTCCTTTATCCCCCTGAGATTTCGGGCTTTCCCCGAAGCACCCAGACCCCAAACCCCGGGCAGAGGCTGCGGTTCCTGGCAGCTGCAGGGTGGGGGACACACACACATGGATGGGGACACCCCGGGAGCCGGCTGTCCCCGGGAGCCTCGGTGGAGGCTCTCCCAACAGTTGGCAGGCGCCCTGGCCTCATTAAAATTGCATTAGGTGGAATTAAGGAAGGGGAAAAAAAAAAAAAAAAAAGCAGCACGAGGAAAACAAAGGGCAGCCCTACAAGGGGGTCCCAAAGCTTTGGGTCGAGCGCCGGGGGCTTCCCATGGGGGTGCGAAACGGGGCACGGCGGTGGCAGCGCCGTGTCCCCACATCCGGGGCCCACGGGAGAAGATGATTTGGGTTAAACGCAGGGAAGGGGCACGTTTCTGGCCCGTGGCCATCGCCCCTCGCAGCCATCAGCTGCTGCAGCCCCGGAGGAGGGCCAGGAGGGAGGGTTTTGTATGGTCCCCGTGTCCTCCCCCCACCAACTGCTGCTGCAAGGAGCCGGCGCGGAAGAATTCAGAGCGCAGCCCCAAGCGTGCTGCCAGCACCTGCCCACGCAGCTCGCCAAAATAAGCCGGGAGATTGGGGAGAAATGCCCCAATCCCAATCCTCAGGCTGCTCCCTCGGGATTAAAAAGTGGTGGGAGCAGGGCTGGGACCGTGGTCCCGGTGCAGCATCAAAGGGGTGCGGGCGCAGCGCATCCCAAAACGGGGTCGGGAGGAATGGGGGGAGCCTTGGGGTGGCTGGAAATGAGTCAGGGCTGCGGGGAGGATGTCGGCGTTTCCTGCCCAGGCCTGGAGGAAGCTGCTGAGGATGGGGGATGAAGAGGAGGAAGAGGAGGAGGAGGAGGAGGAGGAGGGGGCTGGTGCTTGCAGCTCGAGCTTTGGGGCTGGGGCACGGGCACCTTCTGCAGGGGGTGAGCGCAGAGACCCCCGTCCCCACAGAGGCTGAGCCCCGTGGATTTGTGGATTTGTGTTCAAACCTCTCCTGAAGCAGCGAGAGGGCTCAGCCAGGAGGGAAATAGAGCCCAAGCCCCCCCAGGACCGGGGGTGTCCCCCCACAAACCCCCCCAGAGCAGGGCCCCATCGCTTTAAGGGTGCAGCCGCCTGTGGCTACGAGCCCTGAGCTGTAACAGGACCCAGCTGGGAGCTCCCTATAAAGGGCTGGGAGGGGCTGGGGGGCGTTTTGCAGCCCGTGCTTTGGGGTTTTGGTGAGGTGAGGGGTTGGTTTGGCTGCCTGGTGGGGCTGGGGGTGTCGGGTGGGGGGAGCAGGGGGACAGGGTCCATCCCTGCAGGCAGCGGGGTGGGATTTGGGTTCAGGGAAGGGGGCTGCAGTTTGGGGATGGAGCGGGGGGCACCAGCTGTGGCTTCCTGAGCCCGGAGATGGCCTTCCAGATGGATAACCCCATTGTGGAGGTGAAAAGGGTCCATTAGTCAGGATTAGGAACGGGGCCTCAGGGATTAGCGCTGCGCCTCCCACCCGGCCTCTGCTGGTTGCACCAGGGGACGGGGCTGGGAAATGGGGGAGCTGGCAGAAAGGGCCGATTCGGGTCCCCAAATGGCTTTATGTCCCCCCGGGGATGTCAGGTATTGTCTCGTGTGCTTGCAAAATGCCCCCTCTGGGAGGAGGCTCCATCTGCTCCTGGGGTCACCGTGGGGTTTGGGCTCTTGGGCAGCCTTTGTACCCTATTGCCTCTCTCTGTGGGTACATCTGTACCCATTTCTCTTGCAATGGGGTTTTGTGCCTCCCTGGTGGGGCTGGAGGGAGCCCTGCACATGGGGAAACTGAGGCACAGGGGGGCTGAGGGGCTCGCGTGGAGGTACCTGAGCACGCAGGGGATGCCCAGCGGTGCTCCCCAGCCAGGCTGTGCCCATATTCCCACCTGCATGGTGGGATGGGGACCTGCAGTTTGGAGTTGTGAGTTAAATTTTGGCTTTCTGGGGAAGAGCAGGGGCCTGGGGGGGGGCTCCTTTTGCAGGAGGGAAGGTTTCACTCCCCGAGACACAGCACCTCGAGCTGCTCCCTGCTTGGTTGTAGGGCGAACAGCCGTGGGGACACGTCACCTGGGGTGCAGGGGGGGCTTTCCCTGCTTTTACAGGGCCTGGCTGCAGGGAGGCCCCGGGGAAAGCAGGAATGTGGGGCGGAGGGGCTGTGCTGAAACCCAAAACCGCCTCGCAGGGGCCCTGGGTCTGCGCATCCGGCCCCGTGCTGCTGCAGCTGGGAGGCCCCCGGGCTGATGGGGAAGGGGCTGCAGCTCCACCACCACCACGCTGCTGTGCCATGGGGATTTATGTGGTGTGTATGTGGTGTGTATGTGGTGTTCCTGGCTTGCAGCATCACCCAGCCCTGCCTTAACGAAGGTGCTCGGCCAGCAGCCAGGAGAATAAAGCCCTGCTGGCGTTGGAGATCCTGGGTGAACACGCAGAGCTCAGGAACCAGGCATACACGTGTCCGAAAAACTGCGCTTGAGGCTGGGGTCCCAGCAGCCAGGGAAGGCACCGGGCCCCCTGCAGACCCCGTGGGGGTGAAGCGGGGGTGGCTGCTGCCTTGCAGGGCATAGTAAAGGCTCGGGTGGGGAGCAGGGGTGATGTGGTGGGACTGCTCAGTTCGTGGTCCCACTTTGGAGCGTGCAAACCCTCGTGCAACGTGCGTGTCAGCGCGTGCGATCTGTTTTGCAGCACGCCCCTCGGCGTGCGCAAAGCCCTGCGTGGTGTTCAGCTGGGAGTGTGCAAATCCTGGTGCAGCGAGCATGTAGTGAGCGTGCTGTTCCTGGTGCAATGTGCACATCAGGGTCTGCAATCCCTGGAGCAGAGGACACCTGGGAATTCCTTGCACAACTGCATGCTGCAGGGTGTGCACTCCCTGGTGCAGTGAGCATGCAATTCCTCGGACAACGCGGTGTGTCCGCAATCCCTGGTGCAGCACGCACCTTGGCGCACGCATTTCTTTGTGCCTTGCACACCTCGGAGCGTGCAAGGCCCTGGGACGTGTGCACGGCAGCGTGCAGCCCGTGGTGCAGCAGGCAGCTGGGTGCATGGCTCCATGCTGTGCCCCGTGCTGTGCGCACGCTCCTGCGCGCTGCGTGTCTCGCCGCCGTGCACGCCCCTGCGCAGCGCAGTGTGCATCCCAACACTGCCACCCAGCAGCCCGGCCGTGCTCTGCAGCAGCTCGGGTGGGTGTTGCAGCTTCTGCAAGCCCCGGGCAGGGTGGACAACATGGAGACGAACAAAGCAGCTGAGGGGAGCCGGCGGCGGGGGTTTTGTTGCCTGTGCTGGCAGCAAGAGGGGTTGGGGGTCCCTTTGGGGAGGCTCCGGGGTCAATCCCTTGTGCCTGTGCATTGGTGGTGAGCACGAAGCACAAATCCCACAGGATTTGGGTTTAGGGTGGGAGTGAGCATCCTGACAAGGGTATTTTGGTGTTCCAGCACTGTTTAATCCCCACCAATGAAGGGGGATCTTGGACATCACTGGTGCTCCCCAGCCTGTTCATCCTGCGCCCGGGTTGCACAAAGCACCAGCAGAACCACACCACAGCCCCACCGTGGTACCCAGCACTGGGACTGGAGTAGCCCTACACGTGTCCTCAGGGTTGGCCAAATTCCCAAGTCCTTTATCTCTCCGGTGAATCATTTATGGGGCCGGGCAGGCTGCACACAAAAGCCTCATAAAACCCGGTGCCAGCTGAGCGCAGCAGCTGATCGCTTCCCTGAGTTCCTGCGAGCCCCCGGTGCCGTGGGTGTTTCCCTGCCTCGTGCAAGGAGGGCAAAAGGGAGATTTAGGGCAGGGGTTTTAGGCTGCTGGTAGTTCTGGAGGGGTTGATTTGTTAAGGTTTGGGGAAAACTCAGCAGTGGGATCCCAGACAAAATCCAGCTGCCAGGGGAGGCGGCGTGGTGCTGCAGTGGCCGTGTGTGGCACGTCCCCCCCTGGGCATGGCAGGGAAGGAGGGGACAGCTCAGGGGTCACCCTGGTGCCAGCCTGGGGCCGGGACTTTCTCCTGGTGCTGTCACCCCCTTGTATTTCCAGTGGGCTCCCTCACCTGCCCCACGGACACCGAGCTTCACCCCCCAACTCCAGGTGCACCAAGATGCCCCCGTGCGTGCGCTCCCACTCCAGCCCCTCCATCCCACTTCTTATTTTTATTCTCTCATCCCAAAGCGCTGTTTTATCACCTGCACACCCACACCACCACGTGCCAGCCTCGCTGCCTTTCCCAGACCTCGCCCCAGGGCGTGTGTTCCCCGCAGACCCCACGCGAGGCCCTTTGCCCGGCGGGTGGTGGCGGCGATGTCCCTGCTGGGTGCTGGGTGCTCCCCATGGGGCTGGGCCGCTCCTCCCCGTCCCCCCCCCACCAAGAACCGAGGGGAGGAAATGGCTGCATGACGGAGCCGCCAGCAGCAGCCAGCCGGGCTGGGGATGACTAAGTTTGGCAGTGCTACCTGCCGCCTGTTTTTCCTTTTAAGGAGGATTTGAGCGAGAGCCCGGCCGGAGCGAATTCTCCTGCAGAACCCAGAAGGGATCCACCCTGCCCTTAGGGACTGCCACCGCCGCCCCTGGGGACAGCGGGGACGACGGGGATGGGAGCAGGGTGGGTGGGTGGCGAGGTGCTGGAGGCGTGGATGGGCACCCCCCCCACCTCCTTCCCTCTGTCTCCCCGTCCGGACGGGGCACCCGGGTGTTTTCGCTTTCTATTTTAAGGAGCTGGATGCGGCCCCAAGCGGAGGCCTGGCCGCTCCGTGCCACCCTCCTGGGAGGCCACCCCTGCGGCCCCGTGTGGCTTCCCCGGCTGGCTGGTGGCCACGGGGGGGGTGTCAAGACCCTGGGTGCCCACCTCGTCCCCGTCCCCTTGTGCAGCTCCGTCACCCCGCACCCTGTCCCAGCCCGGGGATATTTGCGTGGTGCGAGCTCAGGCTGTGCTCCCCGTGCCTCAGTTTCCCCTTTGCAGCGCCCCGGGGGGAGGATGGAGGGGACGCCCGAGCACCCAGGAGCTGGAGGAGCAGAGGGGTCCCCGTGCCACCCGTGGCCTCAGCCTTCATGGGGTTTTTGGGGGGCTTTTTGGGGGGTTGGGGTGGGAACATCCCCAATTCTCCCCCTGGGTGGGTGCCTGCTGGGGGGCTGCGAGGGGACAGCGTGACACGGGGTGGGGACGTGTTCGCAAAGGGACCCGCAGCTGGGAGGTGACAGCACGGCAGGGGGCACGGCTGGTGAGAAAGGCAGAGAGCAAAGCAAAAAGGGGCTGGGGACAGGGACGGGGACAGGCAGAGCTGTCACCTCTCCCCGGGGTGGCCACCGCGGCCCCCAGCCGGCGCAGGGGGGGGGCCGGGAGCGCGGCTCCCCGCGCTGTGTCCTGCATTCTTGGCATTATTCTCCTTTTTTTCTCCTCCTCCTCCACCCCGGGACGCGCTCTCAAACCTCTCCATTTATGGCCAGGAGGTTAGGTCAACGGGGAGGCTGAGGGGACACCCGGGGAGAGGGACAGGGGGTGTCACCCACCTGGGTGACACGGCCACCCCAAGGTGGGGGGCTCACAGCGGGGCGGGATGGGGACACCTGGGCATGGCCCCCCGGGACCCCCGCCACCTCTCCAAGGGGCTGTGAGCGGGGTGACCCCCGGGATGCTGGGGGTACCCAGAGTTTCTAGGCAAAAATCAGCCCCCCCGGGGCGGGCAGGGCCCCTCCATCCTTTTTATTTGATTTGATTTGATTTGATTTCCCTTTAATTATAAGCTCAGCGCTGCTGGCTCAGGGGCGAGGCTGCAGGGGGAGGCTGGCGGTGTCCTTGGGCCACCGAGGAGTCACCGGGGCAGGGTGAGATGACTCCTGAGCGGCTCCAGATGACGAAACGCCCTGATTCATTCAAATCACTGATATTAAAATAAAAAATAAAAGAAATAAGTCGGTGACTCAGCCGGTGGTACCCCGCCATTTGGCGGTGATGGGGTGGTTTGCTCGGGGTTAGGTTTTCGGGGTGGGTTTTCCCTCGGTCTCTAATAACACCTTGGGGTGTTGCTGGAGGGAACGGGCTGGGTTTGGGGCACCCAAGGGACCCGCAGCTCCCCTGTGCAGGCAGGGCTGGCAGCCGGGGTGATTAAATCCCTGGGACAAGCCGGGATGCTTAAAGGGGGGCACGCACAAGCCCCCCATCCCCAGGAGGTGCTGGGTGGGGAAGACCTCAGCACCTCGTTAATAAGGGCGAGGTGGATGAGCTCGGGGTGTCCTCCAGTGCCATAACCAGCCCTGCACCCCTAGGCCGCCGATGCCCAAACCCCGTCCCCACGGAGAGGGGGGGACACCCCAAAATTTGGCCCCGTCCCCCGCGGGGACCGGCTCGTTCCCCTCACAGCTGACTCAGCCGGATGGGATTCCCACAGTTTCCGTCAGGTGCTGCCCGGAGTAAATGGGGAAGAGATTTCACAAGCCCCGGTAATTAATGCTAATTACAGAGCAGCAACATGGGAATCGCTCCTTTTCCCCCGGTGCCCTTCCAAAAATGGCTCTCTGCAGGTGTGGCACCGTCCTTCGCCTGTCATTAGGTGCTGCTGCGCCGCGGGGAAGGTGAAGATTTGGGAGGCTGGGGCTGTGGGAACGGCGTGGTGGGGACGGGTCCCCAAGGTCCCCAAGGTCCCCGAGGGCACCCAGCTGCTGGCTTTGGCCGCAGGCAGGGCTCACGCAACCCCGGGTGAGGGAAACCCATGGGGAAAAATGGTTTTCTCCTCGTCACCCCCCAAAAAAAATGTGCCATATTGGAAATAAGGGGTGGTGGAGCGGGGCTGGCAGAGCCGAGCTCCAGACCCAGCTGGGATGGGATGGAGAAAACCTCTCCTGCCCCCAAAACCTGGCTTGGACAAGGGGAGGTGGCTCGGAGGTGACCCGGTGACACCGCACGGCACCGGCTGGCGCTGGCGTCGCTCTTAGGGGTGGAAATCACCACCCCAGCTGAGAAACCCTTCTGGCCGGGTGGCAAAGCACTGGGAGCTGCTGGGACCTCTCTGCTGGCCCTCCCAGCCCCGCTGTGGTGTTTAAAATTGGGTTTAGGGCAGTGGGATCGGGGTGCCTGTCCCCTGGGGCGGTCGTGCCCGGTTGGAGCGCACGGGGAGGTGAAGGGGACGGCGTGGCCCCGCCTGGCCGAGGACACCCAGGCTGGAAACACCTCATTCCCGAGGGATGGAAAGGGTTTCAAAGGAATCAGAGCTCACAGGAGAGGACGTCTGACGGGCATTAAATCCACCCCGAGCCACTTTCTGGGTGGTTTTCCTCCTTCTCCAGCAGGAAACGCTCCCACGGCCGCGGGTGCTCAGACGGGGTGGGGAGCGGGGAACCGGCCCTACACGCAGCAAAGCCAGCCCCAACGGGGCCCGCAGGGAGGCAGCCGCCTGCGTGGGTTTTGAAATAAGCGTTGACTTCGCCGAGATTTGTTTTATTTAATTTCAATTTTGCTTTTTTTTTTTTTTTTTTTGATGTGTCCGAGCATCGCCCTCCGCTTGCGCATCTCGCCCCTTGCGGCGTCGGGAGCCGCTGCCCATCGGCTGGGTAGGCGGGAGGATTCTCACGCTGCCCCGGCCCGTCGGGGCCTGAGAGAAGAAGGGTGATCCCAAAACGGGTGCCAGTTCCCCTGGGGATGGCTGTTTTAATGACACGTCGCCGCTAACGAGCCTGCTGGCAGGGCGCTCGCGGAGAGGGAGCGCGGTGCGGCTCCGGGGCTGGGCGCACTCTGAGTCAGTGCAGGAGAAGTGTTGGAAACCCCAAAAGAGGAGGGGGTGGCCGGTAAATGGCTGGTTTTGGTGATTCCCGGGTGTTGGCTGGGTCGGCATCTCCTGCGTTTTGGGGCCGGAGCAAGCTGCAGGAGCTCCCTGCCGATGGATGGGTGGAAAATTGTGATGTCCTCCAAGGCAATTCCCCCCCGCCCACTTCTGCTGTTAAACCCGAGGCAGAGCACCCACCAGGCACACCAGTGGCTCCCCTTTATGGACTCGGGGCACCTCCAAACCCCCCGGGGATAAACCAGCATCACCAGCACCGTGCCACAGCACCATGGGGGCGGGGGGCTCCTCTCCTGCCCTGTCCCTCGCTCTGGGGGTCCTGCAGGGGTGCACGGGGCAGGGACCCCGTGAGACCCCATCCCCGTGTGCTTGGGGTGCAGGGAGGATGCCGGCCACAACCACGGGGCCGAGGGGCCGGGCAGCATCCAGGTGTGCTGTGGGCACACAGACAGCCGACGGGGAGGAGGAGGAGGAGGAGGAGGAGGAGGAAGGCAGGACGTCGTTCTCTGCCGACGAGGCCCCAGCTGCTCTTTGGTTTCCTGTTTCCGCCGTTTTTTCCCCCAGCCAGGCCCATCGGTTACGCTGCAGCCAGGTTTTGCCATTTAAGGCTGATTTCCCCGGGTCGCTGGCAGCGCGAGTGCTGCCAGCTCAGGGCATCCAGTGGCCCCTCGGTGGTCACCAAAACGCACGCCCAGGGAGGTGGGCGAGCACAGGGGACCCCTGCCTTCAGCCCCCCCCCACCCCATCCTCTCCTTCTCGCTCGGCGGGGCAGGAGGTGGTGTTTCCTCCACTTTTATTATTTTATTTTTCTTTTTGCAGAGCGCAAAGCCGCGGGAGGAGGTCTGGGTTTGGCCGCGGGGCGATGCCCTGTGTTTGGTGACCCAGCTGGGCAGGAGAAAACCCCTTCCTGGCACAGGTCCGGGCAGGGCACCACGGTGTTTTGGGGCCCTGGTTGAGGTCTCACCCTCCTCCCTGTCCCCCCAGCACCCCTCGATGTGGCTGCCCCGAGGCTTCCTCATTCCCAGCACCGCGTTTGGCTGCTGCCGCTTCCTCTTCTTGCTCATCCCCCACGTCGGCCAAGCAAACCCAGGGCTGGCAGGGAAACCCGATGTGCAAAACGATGGCCACGGAGCGGTGTTGGCAGAGCCCCGCGGTCACCGAGGCGAGGGTCGGGTTATCTCCCCCAAATCCCCTTCCAGCTGTGGGGTGGACACCTGGGTCCCCAGGATGGAACAGCCCAGGGGGCACCCACGGTGCTGGAGGCTGGCCCAGGAGGCTGCTGACCTCCTCGGAGGCAGCAGGAGGGCGATGCACAACCCCTGGCACACCGATACGGGACGGGGTGAGCGTGGTGGTGTCTGCTCCCGTCCTGGGAAAAATCCTCCAGAGCCAGCGGAGCGCCAGCTGCGCACGGGGGAGTGCCAATTAGCGCCCGGCATCGACGGCTCCTGTTTGACTTTCTCCCGAGATCTTATCTGCTGCCAGCAGGAATGCGTGAAACCAGCCAAAGCACACTCGGAAATATCGTCTGGAGGGAGAGGGGGAAATCTCTGGGGCAAGGGGCTGAGAGGGCAACAAAGCGCAGCGGGGACGGGTGCCGGCGCCACCAGGCTTTGCGACGGGTGCTCTCCAAAATCTGGGTGCTGGGTGGCACCCAGGGTGCTGGCCCACACCACCACACACCCGTGCTCGCTGCAGTTTGGTTTCCAGCACCCAAAATAAAGGCAGGGCTCTCCTCCTGCCTCCAGGGGCCATCTCTGACGGGGGGTGCCCTTTGCGTGTTGCCGTCTGCCAAGCCCGGCGGAGATCAAAGCGAATCTCAGGGCACTCGGCCGTCCCCATCCCCGCTTCATTTCCTAGGTACAGCGCTGGCAGCGAGCCCTCCAGCTGCCTCCTCGCCTTTCTGGCCAGCCAGTGGGAAAAATCCATTTCCAAAGTAATTAAGAAGGAGCTGAAAAGACCCCGGGCTGCACGGCGCGGTGCGTGCCGGAGCGGGGTGGCGAAACCCCGGAACATCCCTAGGGAAAAGCCCCCCCAGGGCTGCACCAGGGTGGGTTTGGGCCCCCCCCGTGGGCGCTGTCAGAGGGCTGACACTCGCAGAGAAAGCCCGGCGAGCGTCAGCTCTTTCTCTTCCCCTTCTGTTTTTAGCTGGAGGAAAAACCCCCGGCACCGGGGGGTCTGCGGGGGGCTCCGCCGAGCGCGGGGTTCAGCTCGGCCCCGTCCCATTGCCGGGGGAGAGCAAACCCCAAGGGTGCAGGGGGCGGCTGAGCGGGCTCTGTGCATGCTGCTGCGATCGTGCCGAGCTGGGGAACGGCCTTGGGAGGAAATAAATCCGACACCAGGGCCGGCTCCCGCTGCCAAGGTCAAGCAAAGCAGCAGGGCTCGGCGGGGGGAAGGCGGCTTTGCTCCCGTGCCCTCTTCAACACCCGCAGCCAAATCCCCCCGGGGATGGAAAACGGTGGATTTCTGCTGTTTTCCAGCATGATAGAAAAGAATAATTTGCCTGGGGAGGGGGAGATGCTGGGTGCGAGGACAGCCTGCCCGCCGGGGGGGATGCAGCGGGCTGGGGGCAGCGGCGCCGGGTGCGTGGAGCTCTGCAAAGGGAAGGGCGTTTGGCCCTGCTGCAGGAGGGGCTGATAAATCGCAGGGAGCTCCCGGGAGATCGATAGGAAGGAGCCAGAACCTCGGGGATTGATGCAGGAGAGCGCAGAGCGAGGCTCGGAGGAGGAGAGGGAGATGAGAGAGGCCGCGAGGCAGCGAGGAGGATGCTGGCGGCCGCGCAGCGGGGAGGTTTTACACCAAATCTGTGCCCGGAGAGGGGGGAGCTGGGGGCTGAGGGGTTCAGGGGGAGCCGGGCACAGCCCCGGGCTTCGTGCTGGGTTTTCACCTCCTGCCGATTCCCGCTGGAGCCGACGTGGCAAGGGCTGAACCGAAAAAGAGGAAGGGGCCGGGATGGCGCCCGTGCAATAGGGGATGTGGCCGGCGCCTTTCCCTCTTCCCCTCGGGGAGCGGGAAGGGAGGGGAGGCTCCCAGAAACATCCCCGAGTTCGGGGCGATGCGAGGCAGCCCGGCAGGCCCCCAAATTTTCCACCTCTGTCCCAGCATCACGATGGCACGGGGCGCTGAGCTGCTGTGCCAAGGGGGGCTGGAAGAGGACGTGTGGGACGCAGAGCCCCCTGTGCCCACCCCAGGGCGCAAAAATCGGGGCGAAACGCGACGAGGGGGGAGGCTGGAGGCCGCCCGGCCGTGTCGGGGCCTCCTCCTCCTCGTCCTCCTCCTCTCCTCCGCATGCTTTTGTCCGAGCCCAAGGTCGGGCAGGGAGAATTGAAGCACAACAGGGGCACGGGGGGGCCGCGGCTGGCTGCGGGGTGTCCGCAGGGTGGTGGCCGCCAGCACCCTCGGGGACATCCCGACCCCACGGATCTGGGGATTGGGGTGCTCCCCGTGCTGTTCCCCTTTTTCTCTCCTCTTGGCTCTTGGGATGGCCCCAGGAGGGTCCCAGCTCGGTCACATCGTGCGCCGGGCACCGTGGGCCACATCCTGCCCATCCCAGAGACGTGCACCCAGCGGGGCTGGGGCTGTGTAATCAAGGTGAGCGCTAATTGCTCCGTGATTCCCCTCCTCATTTCCCATCCGCTGGTGGCCTCCCGGTGACGCTCCCGGTCCCAAACCCGTGGTTTTTGTGGGACGTTTTCCTGCCGGGGCCGCCTGCAGACCCCTTATCAGCGGGTGCCGCGCGCCGTCAGCGCCACCCGTGCCTCGTGGCTCCCCTTCTTTGACGCGCGAGCTCCTAATTAATAACCAGCCCTTTGAAAAGCGGAGCGCAAACAGTAATTAATTCCCCGCCAGGTAGGTAATTAACAGCGACGACTCCCATTTTACCCCCGGGATCCGGCACCGTGTGCCCGCGGGGCCGCTCCGCACCACCGGGGGTAGCACCGGGGGGGTGGCACCGGGTGCTGGGTGTCCCCGCGGCCACCCCCGGCCAGGGGGGGACGAGGCCGGGTACCCGGAGGCCACCTCCAGTCTCCAACTGGGAGGATTTTCCAGGGGTCCCCGTCCTCTGCGCCCCATCCTCGCAGCATCCCCGCTGCAAAAAGCCCCTGCAATGCCCACCGAGGGCGTGCCGTGAAAAATGGGCGTTTTTAGCCATTTCCTTTCATTTTTCCAAGCATTTTGTGTTTGGTCATTCATTTTTCTGCCCTACCAACCCCGTTCTTGACCTGCCAAGAGCGGGCACTGGAAGTCCCCACGCTGACGTCTGCCTGCTCCGAGCCGGCAACAGCTTGCGGGCGGCTGCTGTGCCTTTACTTACGGGCCTCCTTAATTAACTTAATTAACCAGCCCGTGCTCGTGCAGCGCTGCGGAGCTGCGAGGCCCCGTGCAGCTGCCCCTGGCCGCTCTGCAGGCGCTGCCCTCACTGCGATCCTCATCCCCTGCTGGGTGCCTGTGGAAAATGGGAAAGTTGTGAAAATCACCCAAATTCAGCCAAATTCTTGCTTTTGTGTGCAGGGCAGGGCTGGGCTCTGCTGGGCTCCGTTCCTGTTTCCTGATGCCTGTGGCTGGTAATGGGCTGGGGGGGCACTGAGCAACATGCACCGGGCACTGTGCACCAGGTACTGGGCAGCATGCACCATGCACCGAGCACCATGCATAGGGCACCATGCACAGGACACCATGCACAGAACACCAAGCACCACGAACTGTGCACCATGCAGTGGACAGCATGCATTGAGCACCATGCACCGAGCACCATGCACAGGGGCAACATGCACCATGCACCATGCAGTGATCAGCATGCACCAAGCACCATGCACCGAGCACCATGCACAGGACACCATGCACCGAGCACCAAGCACCAAGCACTGAGCACTGTGCAGTGGTCAGCATGCACCAGGCACCATGCATTGAGCACCATGCACCATGCACTGTGCACCATGCAGTGGTCAGCATGCACTGAGCACCATGCACAGGACACCATGCACCGAGCACCATGCACTGTGCACCGAGCAGTGGTCAGCATGCACCGAGGGCCATGCACCGAGCACCGTGCACTGAGCACTGAGCAGCGGCCGCTCCCCATTTGTGCACCCTGCTTCAAAGGGACAGCAGCGGGGGTGGCCGTGCAATGCCCCCCCCCTAATCAAAGCAGTGCCAAATCGGGGTGTGGCGTTGCACCCCCCCCCCAAAAAAAATAAAAATAAAAATAAAATCAATAAATCGCCCCCCACCCATTTAATTATTTATTTATTTGTGTATTTGTTCCGCTGGGGGGGGGGGAGGGAGGGGAGGTTGGGGGGAGGGGGGGGGGCGCGCGCGCGCGCCGGGCGGGGCGGGGCGGGGCGGGCGCGCGCCGGGGCGGGGCGCGAGGAGGGAGGGGGGGAGGGAGGAGGAGGAGGGGGCGGAGCCGGCGCGCGAGGCGGGGAGGCGCGGCGGGGGCCAATCAGGGCCGCGCGCTCGGAAAGTTTCCTTTTATGGCGAGGCGGCGGCGGCGGCGGCCCGTATAAAAGGCGGGGCGCGCGGCGGGCGGGAGTCGCTGCGAGCTCTGCCTTCGCCCCGTGCGCCCGCCCGTGCCCCGCTCCCGCCGCCCGCCCGCCTTTGACCGCGCAACTCCCCGAAGGTGAGGGGGGACCGGGGGGTAAAAGGAAGGGGTGGGGAGGGGGTATAGGGGGCCCTCGCCTCGCTGGCGGTGGGGTTTGGGGTCGGTATCCGTGGGATCTGCTCGGCGGTGGGGGGGTGTGAGGGGTCCGGGCAGCGCTGTGGAGGTGGGGGGGGTGTGAGGAGAGGAGCGCTGAGGCGCTTTGGGGTGCTGAGGGGGGTGCTGGAGGTGTGAGGGGGGGCTTTATGGTGTGCCCCCCCCTCTCCTAACGTGGTGTGTGCGGTTAATCCGCCTCCTAAGAGGATTTGTGGCGGTGGGCTGGGGCGTGGGGCTTTGTCTGATGAGGGCTGCCCCCCTCACCCCCCCCCCCCCCCGGCCCTGCTCTGGGTGTGTGTGAGGGGATGGGGGGGGGGGGCGGCTCCCCTCAGCACCCCTTGTGGGGTCGAGGGGCGATTCCCCTCATTCTGGTGGGGTCAGGATGGGCAGTGTCCCCTTGTAGGGACTGTGGGGGGGCCACGTTCCCCTTGTGGGGACGGGGGGGCGGCTCCCTCAGCACCCCCCTGCAGAAAACGGGTGGGTTTCTGTGTGTGTGGGGGGGGGTGTGGGCGGCTCCCCGTTACGAGGGGCGCTCTGGAACAAAGGGAAAAAAGAGGGGGGGGGGTAAAAGAGGAGGAGAAGCCCCCCGTGTGCAGGGCAGGGCCGGCACCGCTCGGGCACATGTCCCAGCAGCCGCCCCCGGCCGGCACCACCCGCAGGCAGAGCCAGGGCTCGGCTCCATGCACCCCCCCACCCCGGTACCCCCCGGGGCCGAGCCCGGTTCCCTGCCCCTTCCCGAAGCCGGCAGCACCGGGAGCTCGGCGGCTGCCTGCTGGAAGCCGCCCCCCGGAGGTGTGCGGGTAGCTTGGGCGTGACGGGATGAAGAAGAAGAAGAGGAGGAGGAGGAGGGGAGGCAAGGAGGGTGGCGAGTGCCCCCTCCCCAGGAGGTGGCAGCCCCCAAAGAGGGTGTGGGGGGGGGGTGGGGAGTGGCTGCGGGGCTCCCCGGGGCTGGGGAGGGGTCGGGGGAGTGGCTGGCGGCGGCCCCCCGAAAGCTGGCGGCTGGCGAGGAGCGGCGAGCTGCAGCCTTATTGCCTTTTATGGTAATAATGCGAGAGGGCGCAGGGACTTCCTTTGTCCCAAATCTGTGCGCTGCCGAAATCTGGAAGGCGCCGCACCCTCTAGCGGGCGCCGGGTGAAGCGGTGCAGGCTCTGGCAGGAAGGAAATGGGTGGGGAAGGCCCTCGGAGGCATCGCAGAGCCCCGCACACGAGCCCTGTGCACCGCTGGCTCTCCCCTCTCTGGCTGCTGCCTCCAGGGGCGATTCCCCCTGCAGGATGGGGTTTGGTTGCTGGTGTGTGGCCGGCGGTGCTCACGTTCCATCTCTCTTCTTCCGCAGCCAGCCATGGATGATGATATTGCTGCGCTCGTTGTTGACAATGGCTCCGGTATGTGCAAGGCCGGTTTCGCCGGGGACGATGCCCCCCGTGCCGTCTTCCCATCCATCGTGGGTCGCCCCAGACATCAGGTACGATGTGGCTGGGGTGCTGCTTCCAGACAATGGAGAGGACCTTCGGTGAAATCATTTCTGCTAAAGGCAGCGAGCTGCAAGAAGCCCTTTTATATTTCCTATGTGACACAAGAGGCTTCTGCACTGCAACAGGAACTGGCTGAGTGCACAGCCTCCTGTGGAGCCTTCATGCAGCATGCGTTGGAGCTGCTGACTGAATGATTTCTCTGACATGAGAGGAACAGTAATTATAGAGATGTGGCTTTGGAAAATGTTACCTGCCTAACAGGGCTTGTCCTTCGGTTAAACTTCATGCTTTTTCTTTGTTGCGCAGGGTGTGATGGTTGGCATGGGCCAGAAAGACAGCTATGTTGGTGATGAAGCTCAGAGCAAAAGAGGTATCCTGACCCTGAAGTACCCCATCGAACACGGTATTGTCACCAACTGGGACGACATGGAGAAGATCTGGCACCACACCTTCTACAATGAGCTGAGAGTAGCCCCTGAGGAGCACCCTGTGCTGCTCACAGAGGCTCCCCTGAACCCCAAAGCCAACAGAGAGAAGATGACACAGGTGTGTAGAACTCCTGAGCTTGGAGCTACAGCAGATGTTGCTGCAGGCCAGCTCTCCTCTTCCATGTTGCCCTCTCTCTGCCTTCACCACTGTTCTCCCTTTTTGCCATCTTTGCAGGGTTTTCCTTTCCTGACCTGAGTCTCCTCTTTGCTGGACCTTGACAGGTTTTGTTTGCTCTTCTAAGCTGGCTTTCTCTGAGACTGAACTAGCAACTTGTCTAACTGCTGTTTCTGACTAGACACTAATCCATTTACTGGCCTTGAGTGACCGTACCGTAGTTGATCTGGCACTTGATTGTCCCTTGCTGTGTCATGCGGATGGGCCTGTGGCGGTGGTGTCCTTGCTCAGGCTCTGACCTGGCAGGTGTGGGTGGAGGCCAGGCGAGATAAGCACCCCTCCTTCCTGGGGGAGCAAAGATGAGGCTCTTATCTGGGGGCAAAAGTAAAACCACTTGCATGGACTTGGTTTAGGCCTGTAGCGAGAACCTCGTTTTGTTCTGTTTGACTCAACCTTGCCTTCTCTCTCCCCTAGATCATGTTTGAGACCTTCAACACCCCAGCCATGTATGTAGCCATCCAGGCTGTGCTGTCCCTGTATGCCTCTGGTCGTACCACTGGTATTGTGATGGACTCTGGTGATGGTGTTACCCACACTGTGCCCATCTACGAAGGCTACGCCCTCCCCCATGCCATCCTCCGTCTGGATCTGGCTGGCCGTGACCTGACGGACTACCTCATGAAGATCCTGACAGAGAGAGGCTACAGCTTCACCACCACAGCCGAGAGAGAAATTGTGCGTGACATCAAGGAGAAGCTGTGCTACGTCGCCCTGGATTTCGAGCAGGAGATGGCCACAGCTGCCTCCAGCTCCTCCCTGGAGAAGAGCTATGAACTCCCTGATGGCCAGGTCATCACCATTGGCAACGAGAGGTTCAGGTGCCCCGAGGCCCTCTTCCAGCCATCTTTCTTGGGTAAGTCCAGCTCGTTTTGGAGACCCTGTGCCCCTTCTGTTTAGGGTCAGCTAGAGACTGGGAGTCAGCTGCCAGAGTACTTGTGTTCTACTGCAAAGTCTTAACCTGTCCCATCACATCTCTCAGCCTGGAGCTGTTGAAGGACTCTCAGCAGTAGAGCAGGAGGCTGAGCATGTCAGATGTGGCTTTGCCTGTAGTGCCATCCCCTTGAAGAGTTATGATTGTCTATCAGTTGCCCCCAGTAGCTGCTCAGGCTCTCTTCTGTGTTCCCCAGCCCTTGCTGACTTGAGACTGCTCCTTCCTCACAGGTATGGAGTCCTGTGGCATCCACGAAACTACCTTCAACTCCATCATGAAGTGTGATGTGGACATCCGTAAGGACCTGTACGCCAACACGGTGCTGTCTGGTGGTACCACAATGTACCCGGGCATCGCTGACAGGATGCAGAAGGAGATCACAGCCCTGGCACCCAGCACGATGAAAATCAAGGTAAGCTGGAGCCCTGGGAGCCTCCCAGCGCACCTCCTGCTGCTGAAATGCAAATGAGTGGGTGGAGGGCCCTGAGCTAAACTCCTACAGGAGGTGGGAACCACGCTTGGAGCGGTGCAGCCTCACCACCCTGCTGTGTGTGAGGTGGCACCCGCTCAGCCCCGTGAATAATGGGATTTCTGTGCTGCGAGTGGGGGTGGTGTGCGTGAGGCCGTGCCCTAAATAAGCCTGCTCGGCCCTCGGAGCGCCTTGGCGAGGGGATTAGCTGCTGCAGGGCTGCGCAGGAGCAAACCTCGTAGCAGCACGCTGCAGCTGAGCACCTCTTCTCTCCCGCAGATCATCGCCCCGCCTGAGCGCAAGTACTCTGTCTGGATCGGAGGCTCCATCCTGGCCTCCCTGTCCACCTTCCAGCAGATGTGGATCAGCAAGCAGGAGTATGACGAATCCGGACCCTCCATTGTCCACCGCAAATGCTTCTAAACTGGACTGTTACCAACACCCACACCCTTGTGACAAAATGAAACCCATAAATGCGTGTAAAACAAGACAAGATTGGCATGGCTTTATTTGTTTTTTTTGGCGCTTGACTCAGGATTAAAAAACTGGAATGGTGAAGGTATCAGCAGCAGTCTTAAAATGAAACATGTTGGAGCGAACGCCCCCAAAGTTCTACAATGCATCTGAGGACTTTGATTGTACATTTGTTTCTTTTTGTAATAGTCATTCCAAATATTGTTATAATGCATTGTTACAGGAAGTTACTCGCCTCTGTGAAGGCAACAGCCCAGCTTGGAAGAGCCGATACCAGTTCCTGGTGTTAGGTTGTAAACGCTTGTCTGTAAATTATGTAATCCAACAAGTGTCTTTTTGTATCTTCCGCCTTAAAAACAAAACACACTTGATCCTTTCTCTTTGATTTGTTCAGCGAGCGGGCTGTGTTCCCCAGTGATAGATGTGAATGAAGGCTTTACAGTCCCCCCTGCCTAGGAGAAGTGCCAGTATGCGGGGGAGAGAGGGGCTACCTGTACACTGACTTAAGACCAGTTCAAATAAAAGTGCACACAATAGAGGCTCGACTGGTGTTGGTGGTTCTTTCTTTATTCCTGACGGTTGGTACCTGCTCTGATCTCGCCGTGCCAGGCTGCGGGGGTCGGCTATCGCGCTGGGGTGGGAGCCAGGTGGCTGCTGGTGATACGGGGAGCAGGAGTTTGGCTCCTGGGCTGGAGATCCCCAGCTGGTGCAGGGGTGGGCAGGGCATGGTGCTCCTGGAAAGAGCGGGGTTTGGGCATCCAACCCCTCCAAAAGGCTGCCTGTGCTTTTCTTCCCTCATTTTCCAGTGGAGCAGCTGGTTTCTCCCTGGGATGGAGCTTCTCCCTGGGACAGAGCTGCTTTGGTGTCCCCACACCGGGTGTGTGGCCTCTCCTGCTCCTCTTTGGGGTGTCTCCCGCCAAGCAGCTCACTCTGCTTCACCCCACTCGTGGCCTGGGAGCGAGGGAGGCCTGAGCCGAGGCTGGGAGACTCATGCTCTGGCAGGCTGCCGGCTGGGTGGAGGCAGTGAAAGCCTGTGAAGTGGATGAAATGCACTCAGCGCAGGGCCACGGGGCTCTTACACAGGGGTGGAGCAGGGAAAGGGCGCAGCGAGGGAGCTCTCCCTTGTGCCCTGACACCCATGGAGAGTGGAGAGCGGGGCCGGCTGATGCTTTGCGTTCCCAATTCCCCCCCCAGGAGCTCAGAGCCTGGCTCGCAGGCACGCTGCCTTCCCCAGGCTCCCGCAGCCTTGCCGGGCTTTGAAGAGCTAATGGCTGCTGCGCTGGTGTCACGCTCGCAGCAGATGAAAGGCAGGGAACTGGCTCCGTGGGCTCTTTAATCCTCTGCCTGCCCTGATCCTGCTCCGGCGTCACGCTGCGCTCGGGGTGGACCTGCCCTTTGTCTCCCCAGCCTCCCTCCTGGGCTGTAGGTGCAGACACTGGGCCGGGCAGACTGGAAGCTACTGGAAGCACCAGTTTGCCACGGGGGAGGTGGAACTGGTTGGTTGGGGCCTAACTGGGCTCATAACCCTGGGGTCCTGGGGAAACGGGGCGAGGAGGAGGCGATGGCAGCCGCTGGGGGTGGGAGCAGGGCAGGAAAAAGGCCAGGAGGGATGATGAGAGGGAAACGGGGCGCCAGCTCTGCTCTCCTGCCCTCGGTCCTCCTGAAGCAGCCTCTGATCGCTGCGGAAAAATGCGTTGAGACACAAAGAACCGGTGGGGTGGTGGCGGAGAGGAGCTCAGGCAGGGAGAGGAGCGGGTGCGGAGAGAGGGACAGCGCTGGGCAGGGAGCAGAGCTGATTTTACACACTCCAAAGGGCAGAAAGCGGTATTTTCTCTCCGTCAACACTTTGTGGGGTTTCCTTTTTTCCCTTCTCCCAGCTCTCTCGCTGCTCCTGGCGATCAGCCCCGTGGTAAAGCGAGGCCGGGGGTTTTGCAGCCTTCCCCGACGCTTCTCGGACGCGAGGCGTGCGCAGCTCCTCCGCCGGCCGCTCCAGCAAGGCTCGCTTTATGCCTCCTTTGGGCCATTACATGCTGGAGAAAAGAATGCGGTGCCGGGCAGGGCAGCCTGCGAGCATTACTCACTGCTCCCGACCCCGGCGAGCAGGGGGGAGCCGGCTGGTTTCCTCTGAGGAACGCCAGGCGCTGGAGAAGGGGGGATTTTTATCTTTATTTTTTAGCTGCAGCTTCTCCATCGTTGTTCATTTCCCCACACAGGAGTGGGGAGATGCCGAGGGACAGGAAGGGCGGCGGAGGAGTTTCTTTAGCCGTGTCCTGGCTCTTGAGGCCACCAGCAGCAGGCGAGGCTCAGAGGAGAAGATGTGCAGGGAACGAGTGGTCAGGCTGCCTCCTCCTCCTCCTCTCCAGCACCCAAGGGAGCCAGGGGCTGTGTGGGCACCAGGAGGTTTGGAAAGACCACCAGGCTGGGCTGAGCTCCCCCTGTCCGGCTCAGCACCCGCGATGTACCAGAATTTCTCTGGTGGAGCAGACAGCGGGGCTCGGCCGAGGCTGGTTGCAAGCCACCCAGCCCTCTCTCGCTTCCCTTTAGCTGCCCATGGGGAGCTGGCTCAGCTAAAGAGAGCTGAGCAAACACGTTTTACGCCCTTTCTTCCCTTAGAGCTCCCAACTTTTGCTCCGGCTGGAGACAGTCGCTGGCACTTCACCTGCAATTAGCTGGTGACCTGGAAAGTCACCTCCCTGAGCCGCTTACGGAATCAAGCCACCACCAGGAATTAGTGATGTCCTTGGCAAAGGGGAACGGCTGCAGCTCTCGGGATTTAGCCCTGAAGGGCCTCCTTGTGTGGTTGTCTCTGAGCTTTGTTGAGCAGCACTGGCCAAAACGGCCCCCCTCAGGTCAGGGGGGCCCCATCCTCTCATTAGAGAACATGCACTGCAGCGTGCTGGCTGCATGCAAATGTCCCAGGAAGTCCCAGGGCATTCAAACACAACTCGTCTCTTCCTGGAAGTCCCCTCTGAGGGCACAAAGCCTCAGCTTCATTAAAAAAAAAAAAAACGGGCTTTCCGAGGTGTCAGCTCATGGATGGGACTGTGGCCGGAGGAGGAGGAGTTGTCCTGCTCTTTGAAGTGAGGGATTGCTGACCTGGAGCCTGCCCTGACTTGCATTATACCCATCTGTAATCTGCTTTAGCAGGCCTTACCGCATTAAATCGTATCAAGCACTGAAAACCACTTACAGCACTGCAGACGGCAGTTCACCCGAGCACACCAAGTGCTCTGGCCACTGGGCTTTCGTCACACTGACAAAAAAAAAATGAGCTGTGCAGACTGTATCAGTGTTAAGAACCCGGGGAGGGAAATGACCCAAGAGTTTCCCAGGGAAAAAAATAATAAAAATAAATAATCACCAGGTCAGCCCGGCCATGAACAGTTAAGAGATACTGTACAGGACACCGTATCTTGATATTAGCACTAGATTTGTTTGTTTGCCCTCTTGGACCGGGACAGCATGGTATGTGCTTGCCTTCTTTGGGCTGAGAAAACTGCATTAGTCAGAGATGATCAAAGTCTGCTCTGAGACAGCCCAGCAGTGAAAGGAACCTGCCTCCGTGGGAGGTTCCCATGGGCCAACACTGGGACGAGTGCTCCTGAGCAGCAGGGAAGGTTTCTCCTCTCACCTGCTGGCCATCAGCATCGAGAGAAATGCCAGGGTCCAGCGTGGCTGTTGGCTTCCTTCCTCCTTTACAGCCCACCCGATGTCCTGCTGCTGCCTTGCGTTCAGCCTCGTGTCTTATCTACACCGCCACATTGTTCATCGCGTGGCGGGTCCTCAGTCGGAGCCCAGCTCCTCTTACAACTGCTGGGAGCCTGGGGAGGTTCCTCAACCTATCTCAGATCCCATTCGGGGCTGGCAGCAGCTGTCTGGTCCACAAACGCCCCAGGACTGGAAGAAACCCATGGCTAGTCCTAACGCAGGCTGCTCCAGTCGGTCTGGCTCTCCGGGCAGGGCTTTTTCTCCGCTTATGGGCCCTGCTCTTGATCTTATTTACATTTGCACTGGAAATGCAGGTCTTTCTCCACCCTGGTCCCTGCTTTCCCCGATGACTGCAAATACGGTAGGCTGGTATTCAGCCCAGATGTCAAACGAGTCAGTCCTGACTGCAGGGCCTCTGGATTTAATTTGTCATTATCTTCTGTGTAACTGAAACACACGACAAACAGCAGGCACCGATTCTCTTATGGAGGCTCTCCCTCATTTGAGGGCTAAGAGGGGGGTTTCCTCTCCAAGCCCAGACCCTGCTCACAGGCCTGGAAGCAAAACAGGTAACCAAGACCCGAGGCGCTTGATATTTCTAAGCCAAAACGCCAAACCACCACTAATCTCACTCATGGCCATAAATGGCAACAATCAACCAGGAAGAAAGCAGCAACCTATTCATCTTCCTTTGTGGGTCATCTTTAAAACACATTTTCTATGAACAAAATTCCCCGAGCACACACGTAACTGGAAATTCCAGCGCTCCAGTCCTGTCTGTACTTGAGATTTGGGAAGAGGAGCTGACAGCGGGAATGCTGAGCCAGCTGGTCCCAGTGGACGTTCCTATATGTGCTCGCAGCACCTCGGGGTGACTTCTGCATGGCCCCCTGTGTGGGATTTGCCTCACACCTGCTACCAGGGGGAGAAAATTCAGTCTCATCTGCACCCAGGTTACGCTTATTGCATAAATGACCAGTGAGGCTGAAGCCAGCTGGTTTATATAAGGGGGTTGTAGGGAGGGGGGATGCTTTGGAGGGAAGGGGATAGTACTGATGGCTTTCTTTGTTAAGATCACATCCTTTAGTGCTTGGGGTGTCACCCCAAGCTGCTCCCAGCCTACAAAACCACTATGGACAGGGATGGGATCATTTGCCCGCTGCCTGCACTGAAGGGCAGGGCACTAATACAGCAAATGCCCCTCAGGCTGCAGAATACCCCACTAGGGTGGCTGGCCAAGCCCTCTGTGCCCCGTATGCAGCTGTTGGCTGAGTCACGGCTGGGCACAGGGCGGATTTTCACTCAGGGAGCAGCCTCGAGGTTTCGTGGGGCGCGGGCTTGGCGTGAGTCAGCCGCTGAGGTGGCGGAGGAGACCGGGAGGAGGCAGGGAGGCTGCCCTGCTGCCTCGGCTCTCAGCACCACCAGAGCCGGGCAGAAGTGAAGAAAACAGCGCTTAATTTCAACCTCGGGGCCGTGCTTAATTTCAACCTCAGGGCCGAGCCCTGTAAACCGGAGGGGGAGCGAGCAGCGAGCCCTGCACCCCCCTTGTGAGGGAGGCAGCGCCCAGCCGCCACCCCCAACATGGCGGCGGCGCCGCGCTCAAGATGGCGGCGGGAGGCGGCCGCCCCCTTCCCGCGCTCCCGCCTCAAGATGGCGGCGCGGGGCGGCGGAGGAGTGGCGAGGCGCGGAAGCCGGGTCATGGCAGCGCCGGAAGAACCGAGCGGCGGCCGTGCCGGCGGGGAGCCAGGCCGGGAGGCGGCGGGTTTGAGCGGTGGCCGGTGTGGCGAGGGGACCGCCGCCGCCACCGCCGTCATGTTCCGCTGTGGTGAGGTGAGGTGCGGAGGGGCCGCTCCCCGGCCTCCGAGCGCCGGTATAACCGCGGCGGGGCTCGGAGGGGGGCAACCGGGCTCCCCTCAGGGGCTGGAGCCGGTCCCCGTGGTGAGGGGGCTGCCCTTGGGGCTGGGCTGAGCTCCCGGTCCTCAGGGGTCGCCCTCCTGTAGGGATGCGCTGTGGGGTTTTGTGGGTGCTGCGGCGCGGTGCCAGGGCACCCCCTTCCCCTTCAGGGGCTGGCATTGCGTTAATTTCCACTCGAGCTTCGTTAAAAGCAGGGTTTAAGCCTCAAAACACCGCCTCGGTGCGATGGGGTGGCTGGGGGCCAGGCAGGAGCATCTGGGGGGTGATGGAGGGGTTGTGGGGTGAGGGAGGTTTGGTATGGTTATGGTGTGGTGTGGTCCAGAAGAGATGGGGTACCCGATCCTGGGCTTTAAACCTGCAGTTTTTTTTATTATTTTTGATATATATGAGCAGTTACATAACTCATAAGGTTATTGGAATGGATTGCTCTTCAGGGAAGGGATTGCTGGGTTATATTCTGAAAGGATCGGGGAATGATGCTTTTCCAATTGCAAAGTCAGTGGCAGAGGAGGAACGAAGGTAAATGTTTTATTTCTTAAGCAGCCCACAGCAAAAAAGTGACTGAAGATACTGTGGCTTTGTGTGAAGTTTTGCACCACCTCAGTATGGTCTTTTAAGGGAGAGGTTTGGGTTTCTCAAGTCGGGGGGGAAGTATTTAATGATTCAAGTGGTTCTGTTTTATCTTTATAAACCCTTCTGAGACTCACAAGCTTTGCTGAAGTCTGTGAACTGGTAGCCTTTCTTTTTTTTTCTTTTTCTTTTTTTTTTTTTCTCTTCCAGGAGCTTGTAAGTGGGGAGAGCGAGGAGGAAAGTAATGGTGTCAACCTGATGGAGTTCTCGGATGAGATCCTTTTGCACATCCTGAGCTACGTCCCTTGCACAGACCTTGTCCTGAATGTCCGGAAAACCTGCAGGAAACTCGCAACGCTTTGCCTTGACAAGAGCCTAACCCATACAGTTTTACTTCAGAAAGATTATAAGGTGGGGAGAGTAGCTTGCTTCTTCTGTTAACTGTGACAACAAGTCTGACTTCTGAAAAAATGCCAAGAAATAGAGTATTTCAGTGTGTCTGCATAAATGTCGTGCTCTTGAACTCTGAAAAACAAATAAACAATAAACTGTTTTATAAAAGCATTTGTTTTGCAGAATGCTTTGTTAGGACAGCTCTGTGCTCCCTTAGATAGTTTTCACTGATGGTATTTTATATATCTTCCTTTCTGGAGGCCGAATGAAAGTAAACTTGACTTGCCATTTATAGCTGCTTTTGACTATGGCTGTGTGAAGATACCATTTTCCCAAAATACATTTTCCATGCTGTTGTACAAAGAAATCTATGTGAGCAGAAAAACTTGTGCATGCTGCTGTCAGGCATGCAGTCAGCTAAGCAGGAAAATGTATTTGAGTTGTAACAAAAAATAAAGCTTAGGAATGAAGGGTGATACATGTTATGAGGGCCGTATCGCCAAGCCTAAGCTTCTCTTCCTCATTTCCAAAAGAAGAAAGCCGATGAAGGAGAATGAAAGTGTTCTTTGAGTTTCCATAGATAGATAATTCTGTTGAAATAGTTTTGCTGTTAGAAAATGGAGATCGTCCTTCGTTCTGCTATCAGCTGCTGAACAGATTTTGGCCTCGCAGTCAGTAATGCAGAACTGCACAGCCTGAGAAGCTAAAGGAAGTGTAATCTTAAGAGGTCAAAGCATGGCAGATTAAGCAGTGCTTTAATGATTCTTAGGCTGTGCTAGTGTTCCAAGGCCCTTGGATGAACCACGTAATCTAAGTGCTAGCCAGTGTTAACCCCATCTTCAGATGGGAAACTGAGTCAGTACACGCTTGCCATATATCTCATTGAATCTGGTTTTGTTTGAGCACAGGTAAACAAAGACAAAGTGAAGCAACTGATGAGGGATATCGGAAAAGAGATTTACCAGCTGAACATGGCTGGGTGCTATTGGCTGCCCAGCTCCACTATTGATCATGTAATACGATGCAAGAACCTGGTAAAACTGAACTTGTCTGGGTGCCACATCACTTCTCTCCGCCTCTCAAAGATGCTGTCTGCCCTCCAGCACCTGCGCTCCCTGGCGATAGACGTAAACCCGGGTTTCGATGCCAGTCAGCTAAGCAGTGAGTGTAAAGCCACTCTTAGCCGTGTCTCGGAATTGAAGCAAACCCTTTACACCCCGTCATACGGTGTCGTTCCGTGCTGCACTAGCCTTGAGAAACTGCTGCTTTACTTTGAGATCCTTGATCGCTCGCGAGAAGGTTTTATGCTCTCCGGGCAGCTAATGGTAGGGGAGAGCAACGTGCCCCATTACCAGAACCTTCGCGTCTTCTATGCCAGGCTGGCTCCTGGCTACGTTAATCAGGAGGTGGTGAGGCTGTACTTGGCGGTGCTGAGTGATCGGACACCTGAGAACCTGCACGCCTTCCTCATTTCTGCCCCTGGTAGTTTCGCTGAGACGGGAGCCACTAAAAACCTCCTGGACTCCATGGCTCGAAACGTACGCCTGGATGCTTTACAACTGCCCAAAGCCTGGATTAACGGCTCCGGGCTCCTGCAACACTTGAAGTTCAACAACCCTTTCTACTTCAGCTTTAGCCGCTGCACCTTATCTGGTGGCCACCTGATCCAGAGAGTTATTAACGGGGGGAAGGATCTTAAAAGCTTGACCAGCCTGAACCTCAGCGGCTGCGTTCACTGTCTGGCTCCGGAGTCCTTGTTCCGAAAAGCAGAAGACGACATTGACAGCAGCATTCTGGAAAGCCTGGTAGTGTCTTGCTGCAACCTGCGACACCTCAACCTCTCCGCAGCTCACCACCACAGCTCGGAAAGCATAGGGAATCATCTGTGCCAGCTTCTGTCCAGGCTAAAGCACCTCCTCTCGCTAGCACTCCCGGTTTGTTCCATCACAGACGTTGCTGCAAACGTGGAAAAGCCTCCCACGCAGCCCAATGCGGCGCCCCAAACCTTCGGAAAGAAAGTCCGGGTGGGGATACAGACGTACCCGAGGAACTTAACGGACCAGGCGAATCAGAAGATAGAGTCTTCGGTGTTCTGGACTCTGATGGGAAGCCTCCGCTTTTTGGAAACCTTGGAAATAATAGGGTCCAGTTTTTCCTCTGCCATGCCCCGCAACGAGCCGGCCATTCGGAACTCGTTGCCTCCTTGCGTCCGGGCACAGAGCGTGGGGGATTCGGAGGTGGCTGCCATTAGCCAGTTGACTTATTTGCAGAGCCTCACCCTAGCACAACTGCCAAATATCATTACTGGTTCTGGGCTCGTTAGCATCGGATTGCAGTGCCAGCATTTGCGGACTCTTTCGCTGGCCAACCTGGGCATGATGGGGAAGGTGGTCTACATGTCTGCTCTTGTGGACATGCTGAAACACTGCAAGTGCTTGAGAGATCTCAGGTGAGGGGCTGCCATCGAACATCTCCGTTTTGGTTGTGGAGCTCCAGAAATGGAGTGTGCGGTTTGTGTAAAAACTGCAAGTGTTCCTCTTGCGATCGCCCTCTGTTCAAAAAAACAGGTCAAAAGTTGCTGCAGCGGCTTGCAAACTGGTTGTTTTCTTTCCAGAGCTGAGGAGCACAGGAAGGCATCTCGTGCTGTTCTCGAGGGCTCAGGATATGCCTTTTAACCAGTGTTTTAAGTGCTTAAAGTCTCTGTGCTGCAACTGCCTTCCTTTTAGATAAGGAAGAGTGGACACAGCATATTTGGGAGCTAGCTGTCAGGGCTAGGTTAAATGTTACATGCCTTCGCTGACTTCTTGGCTTTGTGTACGCGTACATCTCCTAAACTTCCAGGATGGAGGAGACTCCTACAATGTCTAGATATTTTAGAGCCCTGTTGCAATATTTTTTTACCTTTGGCTTATATTTTAAAACCATCTCTTTTTTAAAATTTATTTTTTAGTTTTATTTTTTCACCAGCGGAAACTGATTCTGGGGGAAACTGGCCGACCCGTGAGGTCTGGTCATTATCCATTCACAAAAGAGGTCTAAAATGCCATAAAACAGCAAAAACAAGGTCATCCTCTCACGGTGCATGCCTGTGACCACAAAGACAGTTAATTACAGCGTGACTAAAATCACTGCTCATCAGCTGAGGCTGCTGTTTGTGTGCGTGATCCCAAGCCATCCCAGCAGTGAAGGGGTAGCTGAAACCCCTCTTGTTTTTCCCTTGCCCACCACGTCCCGTTTTCAGGAGGCGAGGAGCGTTGCTCTCATCCCAGGGACAGCAGCTGTCGGAGATGCTGTTGGAGATTCGGTTGCTTAATGCCTCGGGTCACGTGCGTGGATATTTATTTATCCTTGAGCAGGCTGAGTGCCCTTGGAAGAGCTGAGATGAGGGGAGGGAGGCTCGGGGGTGCAGTGCTGCTTCTCCCAGCTCGGCCCTGCAGCTCCCAGAGCCTCCGAAATGGAGGCTGTGGGCACCGAAGATGGGAGGCAGCGCACAGCCTCCGGGAAGGATGAGCGAGGGAGTCTCCTTGTGACAGCCAGGCGGTTCAGGGGGAGCTCTCGTGGTTTCTTGGGCGAAGCCTAAGGTTTTAAATAGGTTTAAAAGGTTTTTAATGTTCAGCGCTTCCTCCTGATAATGCACTTTTTTTTCATTTAACTAATCCTCTGGTGCATCTCCCCCTTTTCCCCTCCCCACCTTCCGGGCTGAGCGTTAGTTTCAGGGCTATTCCAGAGCAACATTGTCATCTAGCGAGCGAAAGGCAGTACTGCAGCGTGTCTGTTCCTACAGGGATTAACCTAAAAACCCGCTGTAAGGTTGCAGGGACTTCTGTGCTTTGTCCTAAACCGATTTTGGGCAAATAGTGCTGCTGAAAAATTGGAGAAGCTTCCCGTTTCCTTAATATTCGTTTCGAGCTCTTGCTCAAGGAGCTGGTGGGCTGTTGGCATCTCTTCAGGTGCTGTAAACTGACCGCCGTGGACCACAAAAGCCTGCTGGAGGTTATCCCCATCATGCTGGGGCCGACAGCTTGTTCCCACCTGCTGGATTCACCTTGGCAGAGCTCTCGGCCCCGCTGACCCAGTGACTGAGGCGCATTGGGGTGTGCTGCCAGCTGGGGCACAGACCCCTCGTTGGGGGTATCCAGGGCAGGAAAAATCCAATCTCTGCTCCCTGGGCTGAGTATTTAAGGTAAAGTTTGTGTCAATTCTCCATAAAGTAGCTTCTATTCTTTCCCATCCTCTGACCAGGCAGGGCTGGAGGTGGTCACAGCTGGCTTAGAGGCACGAGGTCTGTATCACCACGTGCACATTGTGAGTTTTTCATGCCTGCTTCGTTCACATTGTGAGTTTTTCACGCCTGTTTCTCTCCAGGCAGTAAACTAAAGCTAACCAGAGCAGGGGTGGGTGTGCTGGGGCCGTAAGTCCCTAAATAAGTAGATGTCAGCCCAGCTTTTCCTACCTATGTTTGTCCTAAGGCCAGAATCAGTCTGCTGCTCAGGTTTCAGACCCACCTCAGCCAACATGCCTTTGAGGAACCCTCTCAGGAGCAGGGTTACAGCAGCGTAGGGCCTTTCTGTGTGTTTGTCCCCCTGATGTCATTCGAGTGGGATGTCTGAGCTTGCAACATCAGGATTTCGTGCCCTACCACTGGCACCAGCAGGCAGAAGCTCTGTCTGTAAGTGGAACAGGTTGGTGGACGTTGGCTGCTCCATTTGCCAACCCCCTGCAAACGTGCCATCTTCTCTCTTACCTGAAAGCATCCCTAAGCCCCAGCTGCCCCCTGACTTGTTTCTCTTTGCTCCCGCAGGCTGGAGCAGCCCTACTTCAGCGCGGGCGCCCAGTTCTTCCAGGCGCTGAGCCACTGCTCCTCTCTCCAGAGGCTTTGCATCGTCTCCCGGAGCGGGACTCTGCAGTCTGACGCAGTGATGTCATTCATGGCCAGCTGCCTCGAGGTCGTCATGTGCCACATGTTTATGGGAGAATCTCTCACCGTCTGCAGAAACCTCCAGCAGTCCATTGTCCGGAGGTGAGTGAGGAAAAAGGGGTTGCTGTGGGATTTCTGGAGCTGCTCGAGGTTTGTCTCCCGTCTCCTCGCTTGCCAAGGTTTGTGTGGCTTGGAGCACTTGTTCTAAGAAGCTAATAGGTACGGTGTAACTGCTTGGAGCACGAAATAGCCTCTTATTTTCATAGGAGGCAATCAGTGAAACGTTTGAAGGTATTGTACGGATTCTTGATTCCGTTCCCACCCGTGTTCTCTGCAGCTCCATCAGCTGAAGTTCTGGATGTACGGCCCCGTCATAAATCAAACGGCACTTCTCGTGTAAACAAAACATCTGCCGACATTTGAAGCACTGAGAGGTTTGACCTTGAAGCTTTCCTCCTTTCCCACAAGTGACTGAGATAATTCTTCGTCCTCTAATCACTTGTAAATGTCACTTACTGATAATCCCCTGCTAGTACAATTCAAAGCCTTTTTAAAGGGTTGTTGTGAAGGGTTTTTCTTCGGCGGAGAATAAGGGGGGGGGAAAGAATTGGTACAAACTGCCTTTGCACGTTTGGCAGTTCTTAAATGCATTTCGCTTGGCCCCTTGCAGTGCTCTGAGGCTCACGTGGTGGGAAACGTTTGTGTGAGCCGTGAACTGCATTTGAAAAGAGAGCTTTTAATTACTCCTGGCATTTTGGAATCTAATAGCGGCAGTCATCTAACAAAATATTTCCCATGCAGCAGACTCTCCATTATTTATTTTTTTTCTGTAAGGCATTTTCTCCACCTTCGATCTGTTTTCTTTCTCACCCGCCGTTGCTTTGCCCTGTTAAGCTCTAACAAAAATTCCGAGTCGCACGGCGTGGTTACTGCGTCCTGAGGGGTGCTCCTCCCCCCAGCCTTTCTCCAGCTCCAGCCTGACTTATTACTCTTGGCTCGTTTCCGAGGATCGGATCCAGAAGAGCCTATGACTACATCAGCTACCTCTCGAGCTGCACACGGGATTGCTCGTTACAGCCTCTAGAAGGCTCCCTGTTCTTTTGGGACAGTGATTGTCGGAAACACCTATACGAATCCCTTGTCAGGAATTCCTTGGGTTTGTATTTTTACAGGGCTTTGTATCGGTAAAGTCAGTCCTGGGTTGGTTTCGGTAGTGCTTTGGGGATCCTTAGAAAGAACCACGAATCCACAGTTTCTGGTTTTTATTCTGCCCTCCTCCCTGAGATGCTTTTGCAGCACTGGCCAACATTTTAACATCCGCTTACTGAGCAGAAAAATGCTGTTCTGCAGTCTCTTCCTCCTCTCTTCCTCTGTTGTGTATGGATTCCCACTACATTCTGTACCTCTTAATAATTTAAAGCCTGGGAACTTTCCAAAGAGCAGCTGATGCCTCATGAAAATGTTAAAAACTGCTTTTATATTTAGCAACAGTTCTGGCTGTCAGACTATTTCTCTCCTTTTGTGTCTTATTAATAGAGACGTTTGTATGAAAACAGAATTTTTGAAGTTCTTTTTTTCTGAGCAGAGCATCTGCTCCCACTGCAGATCCTGCACCTGAAGTCATAATCCTCTGTGACACTGTAATTGGTGGCTCTGGAAACGATTTTGATGCCACGTAAGATTATGACTTCGGGAGGAGGAGAAGCAGTGGGAGCAGATGCTCTCCTAAGCAACAGAGATCCCGTTCTCATGCAACTGTCTCCAGCAATAACACGGAAGGAACAAAATACAGAAAATGATGTGTAAGCAAAGCCTGGGGTCTTCCACGAGCCATCAGCGAGCCTTTAACCACCTGATTTTCCCAGCGATCCTGTTCTCGTCCTTGCGTAAATGTGCCTCCTGATGGGGGTCAGGAATTGACTTTCTCTTGCCTGCGTTTTATCTGCTGCTCCAAGGGCGAGGAGACACGCAGTAAAATCCCTTAGCAAGCTAGTTCATGACTGAGACCTGTGGAAAAGGCTCTAGAATGAAAGAAGGTGGCTTTTTTCTTATTTTTTTGGGGAGGAGGGATGTGTGCAGATGCTGGGTGTGCAGGGAGAACACAAGGGATGAGCGGGAAGGAGGAGGTGAGAGCAGGGAGGGCATTTTTGCTTGCCTCCCTTGGAGCTGGGGGAATGGATTTGTGTTCCTCAGGTCCCGCTGTGGGGCAGAGCTCCTGTTGTGGGGCTGTGGAAATCATCTGGTTTAGGCTGAGGGCAGCCAAGTGACTGCAGCTTGTGAGCAAGAAGGTAGGGCTGAAATCACCCCCGTTCTCCCAACGCCTCCACAAAGAAATGAGAGCGAGGGGGTCCCCTAGGGCTGGGCGTATGCAGCGATTTGCTGCAGGTGGCAGGGCTGGGAGGGCTTGAAAATGCCATCCAGTGCCGTGCAGTTCTATTCCAGATGTGGATTCACAGAGGATTTGGCTCACAGAAGAAGCTGGGACTGATTTGGGGAGAACAGACAGTTTTCTACCACAGACTTGTGCTGGAAGGTGTGGTGATGGGAGCTCAGGTATTGAACCTCCTGCTCCACACCGATGGCTTAAAGCCTGAGCAGATTCTCAAACTCTTCCCCTTGCCTGTAAAATAGGACGGCATTATCTGTTTCTGCTCTCCTGGACTGCAAAGAAAGTCATTCTCGTGCCTTTTAGCCTTGTGACAGCTCTAAGCTGGGCCTGGTGCTCTCCAGCTGTCCCGCGGGCAGTCTTCTGGCTGCAGCTCGCTGCTGTTTCAGAGAGGTTAGTTCGTGTTTCAGTCCGTAAAAAGCCTCTGATTCAGTCCTGCCTCTTTTGCAACGGAGCACAGTAAGCAGAAGAGAATTCGTCTGGAGCCCTCATCAGCAAACAAGAGGCTTGCAAGGGCAAGGTCTCCTCTGAGCCTGGGAGATGACGGTTTCCCTCTGGGCAGATAAATCATTGCAGTGTTCTTCTTTCTTCTTGTTTTCCTCGACGTGGAGGGGAGGGGTAATTTTTATGGTTCAGGGACATCCTCGGTGCACGTGGGAAGGGACCCGGTGATTAGAGGGGGGCATGCAGCCTGGGTGAGCCGTGTCCACTGCCCCCGTCTGCCTCAGCTTTCACATCACACTGGTCTAGGCTCCCGGTTTCCCTGTAAAATGACATTTCTCTCCCCATCACATGGTGCTCAGCTGCCGCTGGGCTTCAGATAGCAGCAGATCTCACAACAGTGTTTTCCTTTCTGTGCTCGCACCCTAACTTTGCCAGGCTGCTTATCTAAAAGCACGTGCTGCCTTCACTTAAATAACTCTTCTGTTAAACCCATTGCAGTGTCACTTCCAACCCACTAAAACCCCACAGTGCCAGGACCCACGGTTGTTTTATCTTCAAGTGTAACCCCTTATTTTTTTGCTGTACAAAGAATTTCCTTGAAACGAGAGGTTTTCTCCCTTCTGGGCAGAGCTGCAGTGCTGGGATTCTTCCTAAATGGTTGCAGGGAGCTCCGAGTCGGGCTAACCAGGTGGTCAGAGGAGGGGGCTTGGCTTCGAGCAGCTTTCCCCGAGGATTTTCACGCTGTGATTTTGAGAAGCAGTCAGTAGATGGAGCTGTGACCTACGGAAGGCGCCCCGCTCCTCTGTCCTGATGCGTTGCATGCTAAATAATCGCGTTTATATGCTTGTATTTCTCTGCCTCAAAAATCTTGCGGGAAAAGGAATTTGGATGGCTTCAGCATCGCGCTGCTCCATGGCACGGTCAGCGGGCACCTCGCAAATGTGCACAAGTTGCTCTCCTGGCGGAGCTTGCCAGCAGAAAATCGGCTGGAAGAGGGGATGGGAAATGCTTTGGCAAATGTCCCCTTGGCCTCAAGGACAGATTTTATTTTCCAGCGTGTTCCTTTAGAATTTTTCTGGTTTTAGCTTAAGGGTTGAGATAGCTCCTATCCTTGTAATGACTCCAAGGACTCTGTAGTACCAGACAATACATGCCTGTGAGAAGGCCTTGGGAAAGGCCGAGAAAGCAACGGTTAAATTTAAAAGAAAACAACAAAACCCACCACAAAGCAAAACGAAAAGTCTCAGGGAGACTTAAGGGAAAAGTGTCAAGACACAGAGGTGAGTCGAGACTTAGATAAGTGCAATCCAAGAGAAGCCATGGAAGACGGCGTGGTCAGCAAGCGAAAGATGTGTTTTGGGGAGGTGGGTGGGCAGCTTGGCCAGCCTGCTCACCTCTCCCAGAGGCAGGGAGGAACCTCCTGGGGTCTGGTAGCTTGTTGGGAGAGGGGACAGAGGCGTGGGGTGCTGGTGCAGCATCCCCCGAGGGCTGGCAGCCCTAGCTCAAGCTCTGTGCCTTTGTTTCCCTCGCCACGCCAGCTACCTGTCTGCAGCAAATGGCTCTGCAAAGTCCCTCTGTAACGCCATGCCTCGGGATCTGGGTGACTGAGGGTCAACCAGTGCTGGGAATTACAAAGAATTTTAATGTTTTAGGACAATCTGCCTGTTCTGGGGATCCAAGACATGGAGGAAGAGAAATATTAACTGAGCCCTCCTACTTCTGCCAGCGTCAGGTGTGAGCAGCGATTAGCTTGACGTGACTTTCACAATAGGACTCCTGCTACTTTCCAGGAATAGCTATTTCAGTCTGAATTAATCTTACTATTCAAGCGTTTGTCGCATTTTATGAATTTTCTCCTGCTTGTTGTTATATTTTTGTTTTAAACATGAAACCCTTGGCTGGATCTTTCCCTTCCTTCAGCTGCTGATCCCGGTGCCCCGCGTGGCTGTGACAGCCGTGCTGCTCGCTGAAGGGCTGCAGCACCCTCCTGGGGTTCAGCTGCAGAAACGGGGCTGCCAGGTGGGAGCCTGGGGATGAAACCGAGTATTTGCAAAGTGCTGAGCGAGCCAGCCCCTCTCCTGGCATTTGGCAGAGAACTAAACTACTGCAAATGAATTTCTGCTCACATCAGTGCTGCGTGCGTCCCCCCACACCTTGTTGCTATTGCTCTGAAAGCCCCTGCAGCTTCTTTTTCTAGTCAACCGATTTATTCTCCTTGCTGGGATTCTCACCGTGGGCTCAGCCTCAAAAAAAAAAACCCTTCTCAGGTGTTCCTTTCCACTTGTGGATGGGGAGGGAGGGGGCTGCTATAGGGCAGTCGGGGAGCACGAGCTCCTCTTTGAATTCAGCAGAGCCCTCCAGCACCCTGCTGCAGTTGCATCGGCGCTGCAGGAAGCTGGCATCACCCCTCGAGGCTTGTTTGAGATTTCCAAGCTGGTTTTTGCTTCCCTCCACCACCTTCTCTTCCTTCTGACCTTGACGAAGTCCCTCTCGGCGCAGTGCTGCTTCCCTGCATCCCGGAGCCAGCGCGGTAGCTGCCAACCCCACTCCGCTAGCCTAAGCATGTTGTGGGCTCCGTCCCCGCGTCTGATTGCAGAAGACTTAATGTATCGCTGGGCTGGCGGAGTGAATCATTAGCATCCTGCTCCAGCTTTCATTGTCTGTTTCATTTCCTGCTCTTAGAAACCCCTGAATCATTCTGTCACGGGCTGAATAACAAACTGCATCCTTGTCAGCTCGCCTTACCCAAGAATTCGTTGGCGGGCTTGGCAGAGGCTGACTGTGCTCGGGGTGTGGCCCCGACACCTCTGCTGCTGCCAGGGATGTTGTTTCAGGGTGGGTTCAAATACTTTGCAAGCCAGCACAGCTCGTGGGGCCATCCCCGGCCTTGGCGTGTTTGTGTATCTCCTTTTGGGGGCACTAACGCAGCCCCTTCGTAAATGCATTCCTGTGGCTAACCCAAAGGACTTGCTCCAACTACCAGCTCGTGTGTTTGGAAGGGAATTCAGTCCCGAAACCCTCCTCTGGGGGAAGGTGGCTTTGTGCACCAAGTGGCTTTCAGGCGGCGTCCTCCTCTCTGCCTTGGCTGGGAGATAAAACTGGAGCAGCACCGTCGTGCTCTCTCCTCACGCGGGTGTAAAAGGCTGAGCGGAAGCATTAACTGCAGCTTTAAAGCTTTTCCATAGTAAAATAAATCTAATTGAGCAGTTGCTGCCGTTGCTTTTTAATTTGTGGAAGAGATTAGGAAATAACTTTCAGCTTGCTCTGGCAGAGCACTCCCCTAGGACGTGTCCCGGGCGCTCTGGCGTCGCTCCTTGGGTTCTCGTTCCCTCCCTCTCTAATTGTCCGGTCACATTCGACTGATGCAGAGTTCAGCTGGCAAAATAACGTTAAGAAACCCAGTCTGGAAGCATTTCTGACAAACCTCAGCTCCCGGGAGAAGCGGTGGTGTGCCATTCGTGCCGTACAGAGGGAAACCACGCTGCAGAGAGGTAATTCCCCCCTGCTTGTGGGGTGCATCTGGCGCGTGTCGCTTCTCGTCCGGGACACGATGCGGTGGCAGAGGTGGCAGTGCTGTGTGCCACGGACTTCCAGAGTCCCGTCTGTGCCTTTCTTGGGTTGGATTTGGACTAACGGGGCTCACGGCGAGTGGAAATGCTCTGCGGGGGAAATATCTCCTTGTGTGGAGCTGGAAGCCACTTGAGGAATCGCAGCTGCTTTCCTAGGGAACTTCGGAGGTGTGTTTCTGAGATGAGAAGATGAAGTCTGTGCGACACCGGTGCTCTTGCAGGGTTGGAAATGGGTCTCTGTGGGCGTTGCACCCCTCTTGAGAGCGCTCTGGGGGCCGGCTGGGTGGCAAGGATGCTCCCAGCTGACAGAGGAGGGTGCCTGGGGGAATCCCACCCCCACCACTTTGGTGTGCCTGGAGGAAAAAAGAAAAAGCTCTGTTTTATGCCCTTGGCAGTCGCTGTCAGGAAGGAGAGAGCTCCTGCAGTTCCCTGGACCTGAGATCTGGGCACAACCAGTGGAGCAAACCCGCAGTGTCCGCCTGGCCTTCCTGAAAAGAAGAGCAAAGTCCCTGCCTGGGCCTTGGGTTGTGTCCCCTTGGGTCGTGTCCCTCGGCAGCTGCTCCCTTCCACCACGCCGTGCTTTGGGGACAGGAGTTCCCAGCCTGGCTCAGGTACGTGGGCTGAAGCTTCCAAGACCGATGCCACACGTGAGCTCCCTGATGCGAGCCGGTCTTCCAGCAACAACAAACTTACTCCATGCCTTCTCCCTCTTTCCTTCTCCTGCTTTCCTTCTTTCCTTCCTTCCTTTTCCTTTCTAGAGCCTCTTTTCCCATGAGCTTATCTCAGTTTGTGGAGGTTAAAAATCTGGCCTCCATCCGCTCCCGCTGCGTCGCGTTTCCTCGTTTTACCTGGGGTGAGTTTCTTTTGTTGCCAGTGCTTAATTACACCGCCTCGCCTGCCCTCGCCACCTTGCCAGCAGCTGTGAAGTGGGCTGTGCCGAAGCACCTGAATTTAGCACAGGGCTTTTCTTAGGTTTCTCTGGAAAACTGCAAGGGGGATTACATCCTTTGCTTCCAAACGCTGCCTTTTCCCATCCGTAGGGGTTGGAGGTGAGTTTGAGCAGCTCCTAAGGTAGCGGAGCTGTCGTCTTCTGGGCATTTGTGGTGCAGACAGATAGAGCAGGGCACAACCCACGGCTGCAGGCTCTCTGCTGAGGTTTTCCTGCAGCTTTGGGCTGCCCTTTGGCCGTATCAGCAGGTGGAGTTTGGTTTCCTCTCCAAAGAGCTGTGTCTGAAAGCACACACCGGGAGTGTTTGCCAGGAGATAACTGCATTCCGGGGAGGGACTCTTTTGTCTTGCTAAAATCAGGGGGAAATCTGATTAAAGTGCAGACCTTGCTCTGGACTTTTTCCCTTTCTTTTTGACTTTGTCCCTGACCTACATATTGCATCCTGCCACGCTGCTTGGAAGTAATTGAGAGCGTAGTGGTAGGCTATTTACCAAGCTGTTCACTTGAAAATAACCTTCCTGTGTCCAGTCCACACCTGTTCTGGGATAATTTTGGAGGCAAATAACAGAGTGCCATTAACCCTTTTCAGCTACGGGCAACCTGTTCAAGGTCTGAGTGCAGCGTTGATGCTGGGAGGAATGTACGAAGCAGGCTACGATCTGATATCTGTTTTTCAGCTCCGTGGATGATTCCAGCCAGCTGCTGCAGCCAGGCCCACAGAGTGTCCAGATCCCAACTGGGATTCTTCAGAGACCTCCTTGTAAAAGTTCCTGCTGGTGGTTTGGTGTTGTGTCTGCTGGACCAGAGGCTATGGCTGGAAAATATGTGTGCGGGGGGGGGTATTTTCTTTGTATCCCAGTGGTTGTTTCTGATTAAAGGACATGTTTTGAAGGGGCTGCTAGTCAGTTGCCTCGCAAACTTGCTTTCATTTAATTAATCATGATGAGTTTAGTCTGGAGGTTTCGTAGGAGAGAGCAAGTAAGCGTATCCTTGGCTTCTTTCCCTCGGAAAAAAGCAGGGTTTCATGCCTGGAACTGCAGTTCTTTTGTCTCCCCGGGTCGATATCCCTCTCTGTCCTTCAGCTTTTCGTTTTACGAGCCGCGCTCTCGCAGGGGTAGATCCAGTTTGAAGTCCATCCAGGTGTGGAATGAGGAAGAACCGTCAAGAAGATTACAGGAGCTATTCTGCAACTCATTAACTCGATCTCTTCCCCTTCTTGTTATCTCCTCCCCGTGCCCGGGGCCTTTCGAACGAGGGCTCTAAGTGCTTCTCACTTAATCTAGCCCACCTGGACAGGTGTACGAAGAAAGGAATTGCCTTCCGGGGACGGATTCGAGGAGCAGAGGTTGCGGAGGGAGCCTGCTTTTGGGAACTGCTAATCCCGGTTTAACATTATGACAGCTGCTCGTTAAAATCGGGGTGTTTTTTAACAGGCAGTTAAAGGAGAGGCTTTGCACGCACGTTTAGCCGAGAATAATAGCGAGCCATGTGCATTTGATTCTTTTTTCTGAAATCACGCAAATTGTACATGGAAAGAATTCTCCGGCGTCAACTTGCTGGGGTATGGAATTTACAAGGTTTGCAGTAACGTACAGCTTCCTGTTGAGGGGGAGAGAAAATTACAAAGCTTTCTTTTTTTCCTTTTTTTTTTTTAAAGATCAAGTTCAAACCTCTTCTATAACCCCGGCCTCTTTGGAAGGTACGCTTACTGCGTTGGGGTTTTTCAGTTCTCTTGGTGGCAGATTGTCGTGTAAACTTGTCTAGGTCCTTCTTGTAGCTACATGTCAGGGCTGCTTATAAGCCACGGTCTTGTATAGGGTGAGAAGGCAGCATGCAGATCTAATTTGGGAGGCTCTATATACGAAGAAAGAGGCAGAGGTTTCTTTGCCTTGGGGAGGTTACGGTCAGGAAGGCTGCGTCTCATGAAGATCGCTGCTTCTTCCTAGCTGAACTTCAGTAAGCTCGGCCTATTAACATGATTTTCTCTGCAGGACTGTGGTGTTGGGTAAGGAACATGAAGAGCTGAGGCAGAGGAGGGACTATCAAAGAGACATTTGCTGTATTTTGTGTAATTGCACCGCAGACTTTCCCAACCGCCTCCCAGATCGGCGATTATTTGCTGCTTGGTTTCTTGTAGAGCCGGGGAAGTAAGAAACTGCTCAGCTCCTACCCAGGCCTCCAGATCCTCCCAAGGAGCCGTGTCCTTTTCTGCCAGCCCTCAGGCGTGAGGCATGAAGGGCAGTCCGTGATGCAGAAAGATAGAAAACTGCCCCAGGTAGTGCTGTTGCTGGAAATCCTCACTCCTGCGGCTACTTAGGTTCGGGCAAATTAATTTAACCCACCAGGACTCAGCAGCTGAACTCGGTGTGGGAATTCCTCTGCAGCATTTTTTTGGCAGCTCTGCTCCAAATCGTTTGTGCACGGAAACATCCTCGCTGTCCCCCAGGTAATGCCAGCCTCCTGTAGCCTTTTCTTCAGCCGTCTGCACTGCTAGCACTGGGGATTCTCCCGTGTGTTTCCAGCAGCCAAACCGCCAGCCATCCCCTCTGCTGGAGGATAACCTGCCCGTCTCAGTGCTAAAGACGAGCTTCAGACACACGTCTGGGTAAGAGGAGCTTGTTTAGCAGCTGGCCCTTCTCTCCACCCAATGCAACTCGTTTCAGCCTCGAGGGACTGACGCTGCCAGTTCGACTCTGCCTCCCTCAGAGTGACACCGAGCTGGCCCTTGTCACACGGTTCACTGGAAACCTCTCGGTGGCACGTTGCTAATAGTCACAAGTGTTTTAATCTTCAGGGTGTAGCCCTTAAGCTACAGCAGAACTTCCTTCCCCCCCAGCTTTAGGAGGCTGAACTCTTTTGTTGTGCTACCCCGAGCAATGCAATTTCTCCTCTCCCACGTTCTCTTGCTGGGCTGCTGTTACGCAGCATCCTTGCTTAACGGGGTCTTGGGGTTTTTTATATGGCTCCTTATACATTGTATAGATGGCTTTAATTCTTGCTCTTCTCCTCCTCTGCTGCTCCTCTCTCGTGCTGTCATATCAGGCCTGTCACTTGCAGGGTCTGGGATTCTCGGTGCGCATACCAGAAAGCAGAGAGATGTTGGCAAGAAGAGCTGGGAGGACAGGAGGAGCCCGCAGGTTTTCCTAGGAGGGGACAAAACCCCTGGGGCTGTGGATTTAGAAACTGGAGCCCAGAATTGAAGTGGCAAAGAGGGGGTACGTACATGTGTTGGGGGCAAACCCAGGGAGTGCTAAGACAGGTTTCTGCCACTTGTGTTAAAAAGGAGGCTCTGTGTGTGTGTGTGTGTGTGCTCTTAAATGCTTATCTGCAGATCTGAGCTTTCTAAACCTGCCTGTGCTCTAATTGCAGAGTGCAGACTCTGCATGCAGAACAACCGAGCCTGGAGCAATGATCCCACACTCGGCCCTGAGGGAATGCCCAGCGCTGCTTTGGCCTGATTTTATTTTTTTTAACAGCCCTGCAACTTGCTGCTGCTTTGTAGGTGGTGTAAATTGTTGTCGCTGGGTACCCTGCTCAGCTGGGATCTCAGAATACCACAATGTTGTGATTTATTTTTTTTAAATCTTTTTCTCCTTGCCCTCATCAAGCTTGTGTCAGCTCAACAGATCTCTGAAAAGGGCACAAGCCCAGCCTGTGCTCCCCAACGACACACAGAGAGGAGAGAGGGAGACCCTGACTTCCAGCTGCCCCCCTGAGCACCTTTCCTTGCCCCCACCGCGTGGTTTTTATCCACTCGACCCCCTCCTGTTGCCCTGGAGTTTTAGTATTCCTCCCCAGCTGATAACCCGTGTCTGATTCAGTTTCCAGGCGGACCGCCCCGCGCTAAACGTCGTCATTTTCCCTCTGCTTCACGAGGACTTGACGGAGGTCATCAGAGACGTCCCCATGAGGCACTTGGATGAAATCACCCTGTTCAAAAGCCGAGTGGCCGAAGAGCCCCCCAACCTGTGGTGGTGACTGGCGATCAGCACGGCAAGGACGCTCGGAGGGAACGCGTGGAACAGCTTCTCGTTGGCCTGGATTTCCCCACCTTCAGCTCCCGGCCACCTCGCTGGATGCTGTACAATCACTCTCAGTAGGTGCAATTGCGAAATAAAAACGAAACAAAACAAAAAAAAAAAGCTGTTCCTTCGCAGTGGGGAAACATCTCTTGGATAGTGCTCGCATCTGAAAAGCCTGTCTCAAAAGGCTTCTGGAATGTGGTGAGTGTTTCCTTGTGGTTAATGATGAATTAATTGCTTGGTTCCTTTCCTCAAGATAAAGGTAAGAGAACCTGACGTAGTAACGCTCTTCCCCCCCGTGTCGCCCGGTGTGTTTTTTAAGGGCCCCTGTGTACTTTGGCGGCGTGCTTTGTGGTATTGGTGGAAATCATCCTGTGCTTTGGTCTGTTTTGGGCAAAGTAGAAAGCCTGAGACAGCCAAGAGGCCCGAATGTGTTGCTCCATCGGAATGCATCACGTTTTTCCTGTGTTACAGACCCGCATTTGTAGTCACACGCACACACGTGCAATCAGATATTTAAGGGTCCTTTGATGAGAAGTACCACGAGGACTCTCTTTAATTTTTGGGTAACAGCTCCAGGTTATTAGCACCTCGACCGTGGTATGCTCTGGCTGAGACGGTTCCCATCAGTGGGCCTGGTGGCAGAAGCTGTCAGCTCTTTAGGAAATCCTTGTCCTAGGGTAGATGGAGCCCGCAGCGAATGAGCTGGGGCTCCTGTCTGATGGAAGTGCTGTCCGTGTCGCCGTTTAGATGGGAATGCAGCGTGCCCGTTCTGTCCTCGGGTCCCATGCCTTGAGCTCGTGCTAATTTTAGAGATGTTACCGAGCGTTTTCGCGGTGTGATTTCGGGCAGCTTCTCCGCTCCACAGAACCTCCTCAGGCATCAGCAGCGGTCTGGATCACTTTTATATTGCCTTATTTACTGAGCACTTTTTTGAAAGCGTCAGACAGCTGAACCAAAAGCCGAGCTGTGAATTCCTGGAGCGACGGTTCTGGGTGGCAGTCGGGTTTCTGTTTTGCTGGAGTATTTTGGGGTAGAGCAGTGGGTCCGTCCTCTGCAACGCAGCCATCACCCAGTAACTTCTCCACCCGTTATCTCCTAAGCACGGTCTCGTGTTGAGCAGTGCTCTTCTGGGGAGGCCCAGCGTCATCCAAAGGCGATGTCCCCATCTCCTTGTCAGCATTTTCTGGGTGCCACCTCCCAAATGCCCTTCTGTGATCAGCGTTTCATAGGAAGCCTGGTTTGGTGGGACAGCTTTGAGGACAAAAAGCATCTCGCAGCTTTGGAGGACTTTCCCTCCTTACTTCCCCATCAGTCAGATGTGCACGTGGCTGGAAATCTCTTGCTGGTGTAAATCAGGCTGCAGCAACCTACGCTCGGACAGGTTATGGTGTTGATGAGCAGGATAACAAACCTACTACCACACATCTGGGCACTGCTAAAACTAACCCTGCCTGTTTGCTGTCTGCCCTCAGCTTCTCTCCCTCCTCCACCAGCAGCCGGTACCGAGGCCGGTCCGTGCTCCTCCAGGAGCAGCTGCATCTTCCTGCAGACGAGCCCTGAGTGCCACAGGTAGGATGCCGTGCTGGTGCGTGCAGCAGGCTGCTACCCTCTCCTTGGCATCCCGCCACTGTTTTCTCTCCTGCTGTCCCAGCGAGGCCGTTCTTTCTACCTCTTGTCACATCGCTCGGCTGTTTGAATCCCTCTCTCCCTCTCCAACAGCTTTTTTTTTTTTTTTTTTTTTTTCCCCTCTCCTCCTCCCACACTGTAGCAAATCAGATGGACTTCTTGGCAGGCACGCGAGTCGCTGCTCTGTCCAGTTCAGGCCACTTCAGCTCTGCCTGGTTGTCGTCCAGGTTTCCTTCATGGAATAAATGATGGGGGTTAGGCAGCAGGCAGCGTGAAGCAACACCAACGCCGCTGTCTGCTGTGCCTCCAGCCTCAGGGCAGGGTAGAGGGGAGGCTGAGGGTATGGAGCCAGCTCTGTGATGCCTAAAGGGACCTGTTTGGTACTGTGCACAGCAGGAGAAAGGCTGTCCCCATCCCAAACAGGGATTTTCTCTCCACCTACACGCTGCAGCACCAGCGATACCCATCTGCCTGTCCCGCTGGGCTGGGGCAGACAACCAGGCAGGTTTTACGGCACCACGATCCCCTTGCCTGCAGCACGACGTTCAGACAGCTGTATTCATGCAGACAGGTCAAAAGTCCCGATGCAAACGCTACCAGCTCTGAGCAGGGATCACCCACAGGTGGTAAAAGGAGCCCCATAAATAGCGGCGAGGAGCTAAAAGCTCCTTCCCCGCTCCCCGACTGCGGGCCGAGGCTCCCAACCCCTGCTACAAATTCTCTTCTGGTGAGTGCGAATTTCCGCTGCTCCCGCACTCCAGGCAGGATCCACCAGATGTTAATAATGTGCTTATTTTCTCTAAGTGCTATTTTGGCAGCGGTGTTAATTACAATTTATATTCTGCAACATTTACACTGGGAAAAAAAGAACCCACCCGAATAGTCCCCGATTGGCAGAGCCGGGCTATTAAGCATCGCACCATATGTTCAGAGCAGAGCAATATATGGGGCTCGGAGACCGCTCGGCGTGCAGGAGAGGACAGAGGGACTGGTGGTTTTGCTTTTATTGAATAAGAAATTCTCCCCTTTTCCTCTGGTTTCTGTCCCCACCTCTCTGGAAATCTCCCCCTGCCACCCGTAAGCGCCTGACGAGGCGATCCCTGCGCCTGCTGCTGCTGCTTCCCGTCGTTTCAAATAAATGAATTCGATTACCAAAGGTGCCCTTCTCACAGGAGCTGCCTCTGCAGGGTTCCCGGTCCCTGCTGGCGTTTCGTGCTGCTCTCCACGTCAGCCCTGCGAGCTCTGGGGACCGCAGGAGCAGCAGCCTGCGCTGTGACCCCGGCAAGGTGGCTGCGCGTCCCCGGGAGATGGACGTCCCGGGGCGAGTCCCAGCAGTGGGTAAAATCAGAAGTCGTTTGCTCTGTTCCTGTTCAAAGTCCCGTTTAGGAACGTGGCTTTGGGTTCCTGCGGGCTGGGAGGCTTTAGGTGTGGGGAGTGATGGTGGTTGTGGTGGAAGAAGCTTGGTGGGACCGAGCCCTCGGTGTTTCAGGAGGTCTTTTAGGAGTGGATTTTAGGGGACTGCTCCCTCAGCTGTTTCGCCAAGTGGATTTTAGGGTTTCTTTGCAACCTGGCAGTGGGAAGGGGGCTGGGTGGCACCAGCACTCCCTCAGGGGGATTTGGGATTTGGTGGTGGGGATGTTTGGGCATCACCTCATCGGCGCAGGAGGGTCGGTTTGTCCCCCTGGGGGGGGAGTCCTCCCCAATTTTTGGTCCCTATCGGGCAGCCACAGCTCCTCTCCTGCCTGCAGGGTGCCCCGCAAGCCCGGCTGGGTGCTGCGGGGCCAAATCTCCTCCGTTGTGCCTCCCCGGCCCCTCCGACGAGACGCACGGGGTGCTGTGGCAGGAGAAGCATTTCCATAGAAACCAGGCGGGATATGTACGGGGAATAATGATTAATGGGGAGGGGACGGCGCCTCCGGCCCTTCTCCTGTGTTCGGGGGCAGCGAGGGACAAGCCAGAGCACGGGTTTGGGGGGAAATGGCAGCCCCAAAAACCGATGGGAGCCGTCCCTCAGCGGGCTCAGTTCCCATTTGCTCCCCCTCACCCCCGGCTTTCGTCAAATTTTCAAAATGGCTAACCCGGTTAGAAATAACCCGAATAACGAAACGGGATGGATGAGGTCTGACTACTAACGTTGTTGCTGTTAGCAGCAGGATTTCGGCCATAAAACCTGAAGCAAGGGAGGCATTGACCTTTCTGCTGCTGGAAATGAATGGAGACATCAATATCCATTGTTTGGTGGCGTTGACCTCTGACGCTCTCCTTTCTCCCTCCCCTTCCTTTTTTTTTTTTTTTTTTTTTAATTCCCCCCCAACACTCGAGGGAAGGGGTCAGGCTGTGCCATCGATTGATCCCGATCTTACTTGGTGATAGGGAAATAATTGGGATTTTAAAGATCTCCGCCGCTCGCCGGCAAAATGCGTGCGCGGGCGCGCGTGCGAAGCCCCTGCTCCTCTCCGCGTTGCTTCTCCCCCTTCCCTCGTGGAAATTCAAAGCTCTGAGATCTGAAGGAAGACATCAATATAAGTTTAATTACGGTGGGGTTTTTATTTCAGTTTTTTTCTTTTTTTTTAAATGGTAAAGTGTAACGTTTTATGTTAATGCTGTCGGAGCCTGGCTGCCTGGTGCCTTGTTTTATTTATTGTTTTAAGTAGCCCCTTCTTTTGTGAACTTCGTCTATGTACGGCGAATGTGAAATCAGGCATTGCTAATTAGCTGTATGACAATTAAGTAATGTAGCACAAAACCATTAGGACACTGGATTTGTTTTTGAAGTTCGTCCTTTGAAGTGGAAGCTGCAGCTCCCTGCCCAAGGCTGCTGGGGGAAAATGTTTTTCTATCAAAACTTTCCTTTGAAAATAAAATGTCAGTGTAAGAGTCCCTATTGCTGTCGTCTCTCGCTACGAACAGCGGGTGGAAATTGTTTCTCATTGTCAAAACTGATGGGAAGGGGAATGCAGACAGCATCGCTCGGGCAGCGGCTCCCCGAACCCCCTCGGCTCTGGCGGAGACGTTGCCAAAACCGCTCGGTGAGCTCGTCGGAGGAGAACGGCGATGCCCTGGGAGGGGAGAGCTGGGTTGTGACCAGGGGGTGGCCGGGGAAGGTGGCCCTGGGGCTGGCTCCGGCACACCGAGGGACACCAGGAGGCTGCTGGCCTGCAGCTCTGGCCAGCTCCTGGGCTCGGGCTCCTCCACCAGCCGTGCGCTCGTTCCGTGCTCGTGTTTGCATCTGGCCCCGTGCTCTCGTGGTGAGTCCAGTTCTGAATGTGCAGCTTTCCTGTGCGCTGGTGGCATGTAAAACTTCAAATAAAGAGTGAAACTGTTTGGAACTGGGTCTCTCTCCTTGCCTCCTGCCTCGTGTTTCCCTTTAGAAGCCATCCTCCCGGGAGGGCACGCTTTGGTGCCGCATTTTAAGTTGAACCAACGTGAGCTTAAGGGGCTGTTTCATGCCTAGGAAATGCTGCTCCTCCCTGGGCGTCCACGTGCTGACGAGCCTCATTTCTGTGGGACAGCACAGCCACAGCCCCTGGTTTGCAGGTAGGTGAACCGAGGTGAGCGGTGGAAGGTCTGGCACCCCGAAAAACCCCAAGCTACCCCCCTAAATCTTGCTCTGCTCCCACAGCCCCTGGGCAGCGAGCTGCGCCCCTCTGCACGAAGCCGAAGAGCCGCAGCCCAGGGGCTTGGTTAATCCCCTTAGCGCCGCTGTGATGGGATTAAGAAATCCCCAAAACAAACGGGGGAGGAACAAGCTCTCGGGATCACTGCGTGCTTGGCTTCTGGCAGGTGAGTCCATGCAGGGAGCGCGTCTGCACTGATCTCCCCCAAATTAATTGGTCCGAGGTCACCAGGCTTAAAATTTAGAGGTGATCCTGGGCTCGCCTTTGCCTTTTTCATGCCCCTGTTGGACAGGGCGCGGAGCAGCCCCCGTCGTGTTTAACTTACGGGTTTGATTGTTCCAGTAACTTTCATCTGAACGTGTTTTTGGGGGGAGGGAGGAAAGAGATAAGGAGGGAGGAGGCTGGGGAAGGAATGTGCTCCTAGCCTCTGCTAGGCCTCCAACCTGGGCTCGGCGCCTTGGTTTTGGCATTAATGATCCGAGAGGAGGGCTCGGGGGGGACCGGGCTGGTGTCGGGGCAGGGACGAGCTGCAGCAGAGGCTCGGTCCCCATGGGACACGTCCTTGTGTTGTCACCTCCTCTCCAAGCAGGGGCTGAAGCCAAAAACCCAAAGCGGGGATTCCTGGGGGGGCATCCTTTGGGTCAGGGGCTGCCTTCTGCTTGGCATCCAAGTGGCCTCCAGTGCTTTTTTCCCATTTTATTGTGCTCCAATTTGCTTTTTGATGCGTGGAGTAGAGAAGCAAGAGGAGAAGGAGCAGAGAAACGAGCCTTTTCCCCCCTCCACGAAGCCCAAAGGAAGGAGCAGGATTTCTCAGCGCCTCCCGGTGCCGGCAGCGTTATCGCCGTAACATCGCCGTCCTCGCTCCTCCTTCCCCCCGATAAAGAGGAATTAAAACCACGGCTAATAAAAGGCGTTTGCTTTCTCCAGGAGGAGGAAAAGAAGGGGAGGGGAAGAAAGGAAAAAAAAAAAAAGCCTTGAAAATGCTAAAGGACATAAAGGGCATTCATGAAAGGGTTGGATGGTGGTTATTGCAGCAGGGGGAAAAACAACATTATTTCACTGTGCAGATAAAAGGAAGTGGAAAAGCAGCATATTTATAGCTAGGGAGCCTGGATTCCTTGTTAAGCCGCTATTATCAAATTAATGTCAAAATGCATCAAACAGGCACGAGTGTTCTGGGCCCCTTATGCAAAGTGCTTGCAAATTGGTTACAAATACATTTGTTTACAGGGTACGAGGCAGGAGCGAGCTAATTAGTCATTGTAGCAGGGTTGTTTTGTGTCTCTTTTGATTTTTTTATTTTTCATTTTTTTTTTTTTCTGGCAATTAGGCGAACGGGCTGCTTGGAAGTACAAACACGGGGCCTTCTAAAAGGGGACCAAACGGCAGCTGCGGGATGCGGGGGGCTCGCCACCGCGGCCGTGCCCGTGCCCCTCCTGCCCGTGAGCTCGGCGTGAAATCCTGGCCGAGCACAGCAGGAGGATGGTCTGCGGGGGCAGAGGGAGCGAGCTGCTCTTTGGGATCCCCTTTGGGGCCGAAAGGTGCCCCCCTGTGCGGGGCACGGTGCTGGGAAAGGTCAGCCGAGCGCTCTGGAGGTGGTGAGGTTGCAGCTGCGTCCCGTGCTGGGGACAGGGAGGCTTTTTGGGATGGGAACCAAAGGTTGGGGAGGTTTCAGCTGTTCCTGGGCTGGCTGGGCAGCAGCTTGGCTGCTGAAAAAGCCACTGCAGCACGGGGTGATCCCACAGCGTGCACCATGCCCTTGGCACGGAGCTGGCACCGTGCAGCACCGCGGAGCCCTCTTCGCTTTTCCCCTTGGCACGCCTGCGCAAATCACAGGAACTCATTTCCCTGCTGCAAGGGGTATTTCGGGGTATTTTGGCTGAGGGTAGCCAGCTCTGTCTGCTTCTGAAGCATCTCGTGCCCAGGTCCTGGCTACCAACGTGGTTTTGGGATGCCTGGATTTGGAGAGCATCCCGCAGAAGGGTGACGGCGCCCGGTCTCCCTGCGGAGAGGTGTCTCCGTCCCTGGGGCTTGTTAACCAAGCCAGGGGCTGCACCTCCCAAAGCTGCTAACGAGGAAACGAGGCGGGAGAGCTTATCTGATGCTGTGTGGTGGGAACAGCCGGGGAGGGGAACGTGGTTGGGGGGCAAATGGAAGCTTCCTGCTGCCCCGACGTCTTCACGCACCCCGTTTTGGGAGTAAATCGTGCCTCTGCCAGCCAGGGAAGCTGCTAATTGCATCGGCTCTGCTGGGGGAGGATAAAGCCAAGGGGGTTTTACTACCACTGTTATTATGTTTAATTTACTAGGAAAAAGTCGAGAGGAAGAAACAAGTCGCTGCCCCTCTCGTGCCGGAGGCCCCAGCAGTTCTTGGCAGCAGGCAGGCAAACAGCCCGTGGCTGCTGCGCCGTTTGGGTGCGTTTCTGCCAAATCTGCCCCTGGGGCTGCAGTCACCCTCCTGACGGCACCGGGCAGGTCCCGAGCCACCGGAGGGGCTGGGAACGCTTCATTGCAACCCCCTGCCATGGATCAGTTTGCCCAGAACCCCATCCAGCCTGGTTTTAATCACCTCCAGGGATGGAGCATCCACAGCCTCTCCGGGCAGCCTGCTCCAGTGCCTCACTGCCCTCTGGGGGAAGAATTTCCTCCTAACATCTCCCCTAAATCCCCCTCTTGTAGTTTAAAACCGTTTCCCCTTGTCCCATCGCTGCACTCCCCGACGTGGTCCCTCTGTGTCCCTCAGGCACTCGGGGTGCGAAGCGAGGCAGCCCCTTGGAGCAGCTCTGACCTTTGCACCAGGTTTTATCCTTTTAAACCCCAGGGTAGTGTTTCTCCTTGATGAATTTGATGTTTTCAGCCGCACCTCCTAACCCCGATATCACCCACCTTCCTCTTTCCCGTCCTGTTGAATTTACGAGCCCATTTCCCACGGGGAGGGCGACCCCTCCGCCAGGATCAGGGTGTAGGATTTGGGGGAATCTCCCCATTTCCAGCATAATCCTACCCGTGCCCTGCGGGCTCTGCAGGAGCACAGCCCAGCTGCCCAGCAAATGCGCGAGCAGCCCGCTGCAATCAGGCTTTAGCTGGGTGCCCCTCGTTTTAATCATTTACAGCGGGGTTGGGCTCTGCTCTGACTGTCGTCTGCTGTTATTGCTGGTGGCTGTGTCAGGGAAGGGGATCCTGCTCTGGTTTTGGGGTGTCTCACACTGTTTTTTCTCATTCAGGGCCGTGCCGGTGTCTCCTCGCTCTGACGGCTGGGAGGAAACTTCCAGCTCCCCCCTCTCCAAGTTCTGCTGGTCTCAGACCGGTGCTGGGCTTCAGCTGGATGAGCTCCTCTGCCCTTCTCCGGCTTTTATTCCCCTTGAAATATTTGCCTTTCAGATGAAGCTCCCCCGTGTCTGGTCCGATGGCATTTGTATTCCTCTGCCTCTCCTGGAAACGCTTCTCCAATTCAAAATTGCTTTTGGTTTGTAACCCGCCGGTGGCTCTCCAACAGCTCCAGCCATCCCGGCACACCGGGGACCCTCCCGTGTCGCTATTTTCCTTGCAGGCTGCCTCCTTGTACCCCAAATCCATCTTTGCTGAGCTGCTGCCACGGGAGTGTCTGTGCCAAAGCCAGCGGTGACCCCAGGACAGATTTTTCCTTTCTCAAGGGAGTCAAAAGGTACCGGGGAAATCCCAAACGAAGCGGAGCTCGGGGCTGGCTCTGGGTGAATGCGGATCAGCGCCGTGGTGACTTCCAGGCTGTCTCTGGAGCTGAAAACCTCTGGTTCCCCGATGTGAGGAGCACACTTGGTGCGTCCTTGGGCGCGTTCCTTCATCACCTCCAGGCAACGCCACCCGCTGGGTCTGGTCCTGAGCAGCATCCCCTGCCCTGTGCCTGGACAGCACTCCTGCCGGGAGCTGGGGGGCTGCCAGAGGGAGCCAAAGCTTCCCAAAAGCTTGAGATGTCTGAGATCTTGCAGCAAAGAGAGAAGCATCCTGCCTTTCTGCTCCTCGTTGGGCAAGCAGTTGAAGGACAGGGAGCTTTCCTTCGGGTGAGGGGCTGAGCATCCTCCACCTGAGCAGCAGCAGGGGCCTGGAGGCACGGGGACAGGTACAGGAGCGGGACGGGGGTCCCCAAAACCAGCCTGGGCACGTGGAGAGCTCGGGGAGGTGCCGAGGGCTTTCTGGGCTCCGTTTGCAGCCCCGTCCTTCTCCGGCTGGCAAACGGCGCGGTGCTGGAGCCAGGTGACAGGCGTGGGGTACCCGAGCCCATCTGATAACAGCCCAGGTGCTGCCGTTCCCAGCCGGGGAGGCGGGCAGCGGGTGCTGTGCTTTGTGTCCCGGTGGTTTTCACCAGGACAGCAGCTGCTTCCCCTGCAGCAGGGGCTCGGCGATTGCACCGCGGGTTGTAGGGCTGCTGGGGCTGAGACGTGAGCGCAGCCAAGGTCACGGCGGTGGGGACACTGGCAGGAACGTGTCCCTTCCTCGGCTGTACCTTGAGTGATGTCCCCAGGGGGCACGGCTGGGGCTGAAAGGACGCAGTGAGTACGCCAGGAAGGCAGGATGCGGCCCCCGGTACCTGCGGAGCCCCACGGGCACGCAGGCACTGACCCCTTTGCAGCCCTTCTGTTGTGGTTTTTGTGCCCTGCAGACCCCAACACTTGGCACGTGGAAACCCTTTGGGGTGGTTACGAACCTTCTGCCCCCCAAAAAGGGCCGACAACGGGGGCTCGACCGTGCTGGTCCTCTTCTCTCCCCTCCCCGCGTTGTTCTCCCAGCTCCGAGCTGCTGCGTTTCTCTCCCCCTCTCTCTCTGCTTGCACACCTTGAGGTAGAAACATCTGCTTTTTGTACAAAAGCTCTTTGTGTTGTATTCCCCACCCCGGGGGGGAACCGGGTTCCTCCAAGAGCTGCCTCACCGTGGCGAGGCCGCGCACCCCATGCCCAGCACCTCCGTGGCCCCGACAGCCCAGAGCCCCCAAAGTGCTGGGGATGGAGCTGGGGGGAGCTCTTGGAGACCCCCAGGGCTGGAGCCTCCACCTTCCCCCGTTATTTAGTTATTTATTGCTGGCCAAGTGCTGACGCGGGGCATTCCTCACATCCCTGCGGGATGGGGGCTGCTCCTTCCAGATCCTGCGCCCTGGGGAGCGGCCGCGGGGCGCAGGGCAGGTGGGGTGCTGAGAGCCCCCCCCGAGCAAACTGGGAGCTGTGGAAAGAGGAAAGTGGCTCTGGAGGAGAGGAGGATTGTCCCGTGGTAGTGCAGGAAGGAGGAATTTGAAGGGGAAGGAGCCTGGGTGGTTACAGGAGTCCTGATCCACACGGGGTGCAGCTAGGGGTGTTGGTTATCCGTGTGCTTGGAGGTGGTTGTGCAGCACCCTTGGGTGTTCAGGGTGGTGCTCCAGGCCCTCCTGATTGTTCAGCAGAAGGACACTGAGGTTGGGACACCCTGGATGGGCTCTGATCCCAGGTGCCCATCGCACGGGGGGCACAGCAGGAGCGATGGAGACCCCTGCTCGTCCCACGCTGGGCTCCGGTGAGGAAGGCGAGTGGCAGCTTCAGGCATCTCCTCCTTTTCCCCGGGCTTTTCCTTGGCTTGTCTGAATAATTTAACTAAAAACTCTGCCTCGTGAATAAATACGGGATAATTGCTAACAGCTCGCAGACGATCCGCAGCCGGAGGAAGGCTAAACTCGCCGTGAATTATTTATCCGCTATGAATTATTTGCTCCGCTCTGTCATGGAAGGAAAAAAAAAAACCAAAAACCTCTTCCCGAGCCCTGCCTACAAGCAGCTGGGTAGAGGCTGACCCCGGGGCAGGTCCAGCCCCTGCCCTACACCCCCTGGGCCAGATCCTGCTCCTGCTGCTGCAGGAGGGACGCGGCCGGTGCTGCTCAGCCTCTCCAACCCTTCCTATGTGCGGTGCGTCCTGCCCCAGCCCTGCTCGAGGCACGGCTCCTTCTGGGGAGGTTTGGAGCAGCACAGCACCTGCAGCACAACACGGGGAGATTTTTATCTTGGTCCTCAGCTCTTTGTCTCTGTAGCACCTCGGGGCGAGACCCGCAGGCTTTGCCGGGACGTGGGGTGCACCCAGATCTCCCCTCTCTCTGCTTTCTGCCCGATGCTCGCGTGCTGTGGGAGAAGAAACCAGGTGTTGGAGCTCCTCGTCTGGAAGCATCGAGCCATTTGGGGAAAAGCCAGCTCAGCTCTGCATCCCCTTGTGCACAGCGCTGGAGGTACGGAGCTGCTCCATCTTCACCATTTATTTTCTGCTTTGGCAAACCCCTCTCCACGGAGCTCTCACGCTGTGTTACCCCGTCCTTCGGAGGTGCCCTGGCTGGGGGAGACCAAACCCCAAACCCAGCCCCATCCGTGCTGCCTGCCCACCCCAGGGCCCTGCAGAACCCAGCGAGGGGATCCAGGCCCGGGGTTCCTGCGGGATGCTCGCTGTGTTAAACGTGGTGACACCACGAAACAGCCCGTAATGAAGTCTCAGCGTGCTCTGTATCAAACACCCCCGGGCTGAGCCTGCTGCCTGGGAGCTCTCCAGCAGCACAGAGATGTGCGAGAGACCCAGCAGAGAGAGGAGACATTGGGGACCCCGTGCCCTTTCCTCACCCCAGGAATGCAGACAGCAAAGTGCCCTTGGAGGTGAGGAGCCTCCCGGGTGCAGCCTGGGCTCATCCATCTCAATCTGCATCCAAAAGGGGGGAAAAAATAAATGAGGAGGGAGATCGATACTGGAAGTGTTTCACTCGCCCCGGTTCCTGTGTTCCTTTGGGGGTGCAGCCTCCAGGTGGGATTTTATACCCTCCAAGGATATAAATAGGGGGGAAGGTGATGGATGGAGGGGAGCAGCACCAGATTTACGCCCGTGCCTGGTCCCTGCAGGTCGCCGTGCACCCCACGAGGGGCACCAGCACCCTCCGACCCCGGTGCCACCATGCCAGCTTCATCCCATCCCTCCTCATCCCCACGGAGCACCCTCTTGGCATCGCCATGTGGGTGCCCCTCTGCCAGGTGCGTGTGTGGCTGCAAGGAGTTTTTGGGGGTTTTCACCCCGGTTTGGTGACTTTAGGTCACCCGCGAGGCTGGGGCTTCTGGCAGGCTGCATCCCTGGCTGGAAACACTTCTGGATTTGCTCCTTTCTGTAGGCGTTGAGGAAGCTGAAGCCACCCTGCAGCAAAGCGCATCCACCCGGACACCAGCCCTAAATTGAGGCATTTTTGGGGTCCCACCTGGCTGGGTAGATAAAAAGGTTTTGGAGACGCTCCCAGCGTGGCTCTCCCCATCCCAGGACCCTGGGGGACTTGATACTGGTGGGACTGGTGTCCCACTGGAGGATGGGGAGACTCCTCGAGGGAAAATCCTCCCCCGTGGGCATCGAAGGGCACCCGGGTGGTGATGCCGGGGGCTGGGGGGCTGTTGTTATTCCTCTCGTGTAGCAGGAAGGATTTCGGCGAGTGCCATAAACCCGTCACGTGGGCAGAGCCTGGGTGAGCTCTAATTGCTTCTATTTGCATAATGAGGCGAGGCTCAGCATCCTGCTGATATTTGAAAGGAGAAAATCAAAATCAGCTCGAGATAAACAACCTACCCCCGCTCCTCCTTTGATCGTTTCCCCCCCCTCCCAGAGCTGGATGCGGGTTTTTGATTTGTTTTTTTTTTCCAGCTCCTGGCCCCCCCGGGAGCCCCCTGCCCCATCTCCCTGGGGACCACGACCACCAGCACCCCTCGGCTCTGCCAGCACCCCGCTGCTCCCAGCAGGAGCCCGGTGCTGGTGGCGAGGTGCTGCGGGCACCCGGTGGCTCCTGGCGCACGGAGGTTTGGTTTCACCCCCGTGACGATGCTGTCCTGGCTGGGAGCTGGCTTGTGGGTGGCAGCAAAGCTGTTGGGGTGCTGTGGAGCCAAATTTGGGGCACATTGGGGCAGTTTGGGGCCGGGTGTCCCCCGTTTTCACATGGCGAAGGGCCTGGCACCGTGCGGTGCCGGAGGGTCTGCGCTGAACATTTTTGGTGGGGAGCTCCTGAGTGAGAGCCCAGCAGATGTCACTACAGCCTGTGCGATGGGGACAGGAGGGCTGCTGGGGACACGTCCCGCTGGGGGGACACGGCCCAGACGGGGCTCAGCACCGCTCACACACCCCGCACTGCTCCCCAGCTCCGTGCGCGCTGCTCCGGACCCCGTGCGAGCCCCCAGCGGTGGCAGAAAGGGCTCTGCCTGCACCCCTGCTGCTGCTGCCTCCTTCCTCGGGGCCTCGGAGCTCCTGGAGGAAGGGCTGATGTCCCCTTGAGCTGGGCTGTGACACCTCCCTGTGCCCCCATCCCGGGGACATCCTCGCTCCCTTTGCCCCCCGGGCGCTGTCCGTCCGTGCGGCCGCATCCAGGGGTCCCCTGGGTGCTGGGGCATTGCTGAGAGCTGCTGGGTGCTCAGCCTGGTGTGCACTGGCAGGGTGCAGGCTGTTGAATTTCCCACTCTTGGAGGACAGCACAAGGTTAAAAGGATGCGGGTGAGATCAGAAATCCCTGCTGCGGGTGCTGGTGAGGCGCGGGGAGGCGATGCGGGGCTCCCAGAGTTATAAAATCATAAAATCCTAGAATATCCCCAGCTGGAAGGGACTCCCCGTGCTCCCAGCTCCCTCTTGCTGTGCTCTGGTCACCTCCTGGAAGCTCAGGGGGAACCAGGGCTGGATAAGATGCTGTGCCGGGGCCGGGGGGCAGTGAGGATGCAGGGGCTGAGTTTCAGGAGGGACGGAGCCGAGCAGCTCCCCCAAACCATCAGGATGCAGCAGGGACGGGGCTCAGCATCCTCCTGCCACCACTTCCCAGGGCTCCAGGGCAGCAAAAAAAAAAAATCCCGGGATGTCTCCATGCGCGGGGGCTCCTGCGCATCCATCCCGCCCCAGCAGCACGTTTTGTTTTTTCCCCTCTTCCCACGAAGGAGCAGCTCCCGTCCTCGCTGCTCTGCTGGGGCTGCAGCTCCTGGGGGCCGCCCGCAGCCCCGTCAGCACCACGGCACGTCGGGCACTTGCAGCTAATTTTTATTTCTCCCTCCCCAGGTCTGTCCCCAGGTTTGCTCCCCGAGAGGTGCCAGAGCGTTCATTTCGATGCACGCCGTGATGCCGACGAGTCCATTAGGGGGATTAATTGGAACGGATGGCATTTAATCAACAGCCTCAGCCCTCCGCTCGGAGGGGTTAAAAAAGAAGAAAAAAAAAAAAAAGCAGCCACATGTGGATGCGGGAGGGGAAGGGGGGGGGGTGATAAAATAGAGAGGAGTCGCAGTTTTGCGCACGGTAAGAGGGGGGAGGATGAAAACACATGTGGAAGGGGCCGAGCACTTTGGGTTCACGTTCCCCTGGTTGTTTTGGGAAAACCCCAGGCTGAAATTTTGGGATGGGGGCAAATCAGGGCTGGGAGAGGAGGGGGGGGGATCCAGCCCCAGCCTGATCCAAGGCAGCCGCGGTGGGGCCGGGGGGGCTCGGAGGCCGTTGGTGCCCATATGGTGTGTATTACAAGCTCCTTTCTAGTTGTAAAGATTAATTTAAAGCCTTTCTCACCTCCCCCCCATCCCTCTTTCATTGACAAATGAACATCTGGGCTGAATGCTGCCCAGATCCTAATCAAAGCATTTTTTCAGGGGCGCTGTCTGCGTTTAGGGCTATCTGCGCCCCCGCTCCGATGCGCTTGGCCGTTCCGCCCGCACGTACCCCGTGCTGGTATTTATGATGCACGCTTGGGTTTTTAACCTGATTTCGCTCTTTAATGCAATTTTTCTCCTTGCCTTACCATCCGCTTGCTCGTTTGGTGTGGTTTAACGCCGCCCTGGCTGTATGGGAGTGAGGGCACAATGGGGTTTCTTTCTCCTTTTTATGGTGGATTGCTGACGATGAGCAAAAAAAATGGATTTTTTGGCTACGTGGGTTGATGGGAGAGGATCCCAAATCCCCAGTGAGCATCTCTGCTCACCCCGAAGCATCATCAGTAGCTATTCTCCGACCCAGGTGAAACACCGAGGGTTCCCCCTGCTCGGGAGAGGCTTTTCGGGTCTGGACTTTGGGATTTAATTTAATTTGTGTACCTGGCCGGAGTGGGGCTGTCTTTCTGCTCTTGTTTAAAGTGAGCTTTGCTGGTGTCTTTGGTTTTGTAGATGCTCAGCCTGGTGCAAAAGTTCCTGTCTGTGTAGGAAACTGTCCATATAGGAAGCTGTCCGTATAGGAAGCCGTTCCCCTGCAGGCTCCCACATGGGATTTAAAGGATTAATATTTAAAATCCGGCTGGGATGTTGGGTGACGTTGGTCATGGTGCAGGTGGAGAGGAAAGGAGGGTGCCTGAGGCTGTAGGTGAGGAAAAAGGAGGAGAAAAGTCCCTTTTGGGTGAATACAGTGTGACTTGGAGGAGACGCAGTGCGGGGTCCCGTGTTGATCCATGTCCTGACCTCTTGCACAGAAGGGAGCTGGGCAGTGAAGGAGGTCAAATTTTGGGGAACACGGAGCATGTTCCTTTCTGTAGGTCGGGTGTGAGCAAACAGGAGGAGGGGAAAGGGCTGGGGAAGGGGGATCGGGCTCGAAGCAGAGCTCCTGGGGCCAGCTACCCCTGCGGATGCATGGCTCAGGGTGCTTAAAACATCGAGGAGAGGTCTTGTTTGTACAGCAAGTGTGTGGGGTGGTGGGGATATTGATTAAAAATGTTATCCTAAGAGAGATAGAAACCATTGTGGTGGAAAGGGCTCACTTCAAGGGTGGCCCAAATCCTGCCGGCTGGTGCCGATGGGTCTCCTATAAATTAATGGGTATTTTAGCCAATATGTACCCCCCATGTGCACAGGGACTTCTTGTCCCACTCTCTCTGTTTTGGAGGCTGCCCTCTGCACATCGTGGCTGAGGAGGCTTTTTGGGGTGGTGGAAGAGGGAGGCGATGGGTCCCGGGTGGGCCCCACGGTGTCCCCATGGAGGAGGACGCGATACCCAGCACCTCCATCTCCAAAAGTGTCCCCGGTCCCATGCATCGGGCAGGCACTGCCCTGCTCCGTGAGCTGCTGCTGAGCGGGGATTTGCTGCTGGAACTCCGCTCAGAAAGTCACTTCCAGCCTTTTCTCATTTCTCCTGGATTTAAGGCAGCTTCCAAATTCCTGCGCAGCCAAATCCTCGCTGGGGCTGCCAGGAAACCCAGCCAGAAACGAGTACGTGCTGTTTCTGTACCCGCAGCGCATCCAGTATTCCTGTTATTCCGCGGCTGACGAGGACGGGCAGCAGCCCCGGTCCTCCCCAGACCATCCCGGTGCTGTCACATCCCTGCCACACGTCTGCGGGTCGGGGATCACAAACCAGGGAGGACCCCGCTGCGCCGTCCCCTTCCCTGGCACCTGGGCTCAACCCGTGCCCAAAACTCGAGGTGATGAGGACAGTCCCGCCGGCTCTGTGCCAGGCCCCTGCTGCTCAGCAGCCATCGCTGAACTTTATTTATTTTTTTGGGGTATTTTTAACCCGAAAACCCACCCCAGATTCCTTAAACTTTACCCGCCCGCCCTCCCCGTAACCTCGCCGCCTTCCCCAAGCGTGGAAGCGCGTTGGCTTTATCTGCTCCCACGCAGGATTTATTATCCCCAGGACTTCCTGTGCTTTCTTTCAACATGCTCTATTTCTCCTCGCGAGCAATAAATCAAAACTGTTTGTTTCGGGTTGCTTCTTTTCTAAAAAAATAAATAAATAAATAAATTATTATTATTTTTCCAATTTCTTCCTCCATAGCGCTGGTGCCGTGGGGAGCGCCTGGCAGCCCCGGGGGTTTTGGGACGAGCCGGAGGTGCAGGGGAGATGCAGAGCAGCCCTGAGGCCACGGTGAGGGCACATCTTGGGTGTCCACGTGAAACACCCCCAGGAATTGGGCTGGGGAGGACAGGAAAACCTTGCAGACTAAACACCTCTCCCCATGCCCAAAAGATGAGGGCCGGAGACCCCCGGTCGTGGTTGGGGTTTCCCGTTGAAGCCTTCCCAGCGTGACCCCAAACCACTTTCCTGCCTCCTCCTGGGGAGGGGAACGGATCCACGCAGCGAAGCGCATGGGGCCACGCCGAGCATCCTCCCCCTGACCCTGGGGGCTTCTCCTTTGGGGTCCCCATGGCCGAGCCCACCCGCGGGACACAGCGGCTCGGCTCTGCCCACCGCTGAGTCACACCAAACCTTGTTGTGCTGCGGCCGCTCAGCATGCCGGGTGCTCTGCCTCTGTGCCTCTCTCTGTGTTTATTGGTTTTTATATTTTATTTTTTTTTTGGAGGACTTTGGTATGAACCCAGCTGGGATCCTGACCTTCCCGCGGCGCTTTCCTCACCTGGAGGCATTTTTTTATTTTTTTTTCTCCTCTCCCCTCGTGCAGCGTTGGCTCTGCAAACCGCGCCGGCCGCCTGGGAAGCAGCCTGGTCACGCTCCCAGCGCCGAATTTTTGGGGGATTATTATTTTCCAGTGGCTCTTATACAACGGCAGAGGAAGCCTGCAGGGTTTCCACCGCCCCTCGCCAGCGCCGCGCGTGCTGGTTTGGGCACGCCTGCGACAGCGTGGATGCGCCTGGGGGGGTAGAGGGCAAACAGGATCCACCAGGAGACTTTGGGTAAAAAAAAAAAAACCAAATGGTGAAGGATTTATGCATTATGCTCTCTACATAACTGCCTTTTTTTAACTTAAAAAAAAAATATATATATTATTTTTCCTGGAAATGGGTGCAGGGAGCAGCCCTCGCCTCGACTGCCGCAAGCTTTCCCGTGACTTTTCACGCTCCCATCCCTCTCGCGGAGCGCCGACCCCTGGGTGGCTCTCTGGAAAGCAAATTTCTTTTCTTTTTTTTTTTTTTTTCTTTTCTTTCTTTCTTTCTTTTTTTTTTTTTTCTTTCTTTTGATTGGTTTAGTTTGGAAGCCGGGATGGAAAATTATTTCCAAGCCCCAAATTAGAAACAGAATCATAATAAAGCGCCTTGTTTTGGTGGGGGCGGCGTGTGTCATCCCGCAGCAATGAGAAGCTCGTGCTGAAGAGCCCCGAAGAGCTGCGATTTATTTTCTTAGCGCTGCCCGAAGGAGCGGCCCCGGCTCCCAGCGACGCTCTCGCTGCCTCTCCTCTGAGCGATGGGGACGGCCGGGGGGACCCGCAGCCGGGTGCCCTTCCCTAGCGGGGAAAGTGTCGCCCGGTTTTGTTGTCATTTCGCTTGGTTTTGCTGGAAGAAGGGGGTCGTGCCGAGCAGTTTTGTGCCATGAAATTTCCTCCCCGGCTCTATCCGAGGGTTTGCTCGCTGGGGTGTGGAGAGGTTACGTGCTGGGAGCTGGTTTCTTACTGGGATTTTATTTTTTTTGGTGCATCAGGACAGGGATTTCGCTGTGGGTTGCTCTGTGTTCCCTTCCCCCAGAAAACATCGGGTCCTAGGAAAACCGGGTTGGACTCTTGGAAAAAGCAGTTTGCCCAGGGCAGCTGCTGTTCCTGCGCGGGATGGGCTTGTTCCCAGCCGTGTCCCTGCGGTCACCGGCCGCTGCTGGCCACTCCGGCCCTGGGAGATGCTGGGAATGAAGGTTTTTCTGCTGCATTTTGCCCTCCCTAACGCTTTCCTGGTCTCTCCATAGCAATGTGCCACCCCAAAACCTCCCAGCTGCCCCATGGAGAGAGCTGCCTGCGGTGGGACCTCAGCCCCGGGTACAGGCCAAACCTCCACATGTACAGTGCCAGGCAGTGCCAAAAAAACTTACAAAATAAGACTTTAAAAAATTGCAAGGAATTCTCCTCGCATTCATGAACTGCTCAGGGGCAGGGGAGCCTTCACCCTGCTGCATTTTTCTCCCCGGAGGGTGCAGCACCTTGCAAACCCACGGCCACGGCGGGTGCTGGGGTGGCCTTTGGGGTGCCCTCGCCGGGAGCACATTTTTTGGGGGGGGAGCGGTCTGCGTGGAGCCAGCCCCCGTAGCTTTAATAAGGCGCTTATTGTATGTTAAATATCAACAGCTTATAGGAAACATGTGTCCCCAGGATTAACAGCCGTGTAAAAGATAAAGCAGCGAGTCAAACCTCCAGCCAGCGTGTTTCAAAGAGCCCGCTGCTGTCGCGACGGGCAATAACCGGGGTGAGGAGGAAGGGGCTGGGGAAGGTAAAATGTGTGCTGCAGATCGCCCCGTCCCGATAACACCGGGCTGGGGGACGGAGCTGCTGCTGCTGGCTTTGCTCCCCGGGGATGTGAGCACAGAGCAGCGTTCAACCTCTGTCCCTCTGCCCCATTTCTTCCTCCCCTCCCACCTCTCCCCCTTCTCCTTTTCCTCTTTTTTTTTAATAATTTTTTATTTCTTTATTTTCCCAGGCCCCAATTTCTCCCCCGTCGAGGCAAACGCTTCGGCTAATTAGCAAAAAAACGTGTCCAAGACCGTGATTAATGTCCCGGGAGGAGATCTCGCTGCCTTTGTGGACTGACTTTGCTCTTAAAGGTTTTATTAAAAATAAAGGGAGCCGGGGACGGCGAGCGAAGCGTGCGCTCTG